>NC_133340.1:27142258-27475592 GCF_030506205.2 Paramisgurnus dabryanus | reverse complement strand
CAGAGTTTAAAATTGGTAAATAACGTTTTGGCTTTAGTTTTTTTTATTAATTGGGTAAGTCATCAAGTGGATAATTGCGGCATTACAGATTAACATAAAAATTCATTAGGAAGAAGTTTTTTTTTATGAAAATGTTTTCTCTTAATTGACAAAATAACTTGTCAATGGCAGGGAAAGACTTAAACAAATACAAACTCGCTTATATTAAAGGACTAAATTAAACCTTTATTAACCAGCATTCAATGTGCTTTTGCTTTCAGCATTGTCCTGTCAGGGTTGCCAGATCTGAGTAACAAAACCAGCTCAATTGCCATTCAAAATTAGTTCAAAAGTATCACAATGACTATTCACAGCCCAAATATCAACAACTAATGAAACAAATTCATCTATCTCTAACCCAAAGTAAAACATCAACCTGCAGATACATTTCAGAATCCTGCCAAAAAGCAGAGGACCTGGCAACGCTGCCTTGCTTTTGAACAACACACATCTTTTGTTGTATGAAGAAACAGCACCTGACTAATTATAAGTACATGGAGCAACTGGAGTTGACGGTATCTGTGCTGGGTTTTGCAGGAGCATTGTCATTGACGACAAATATCATTAGATTTTTATTGATTTTAACGATTAGTTGTTGCAGCCCTAGTGGCTTCCTTTAGCGGCCGAGTATCAAAGAGTAAGGGGTGGGGTAGTCCTGTCAACCGAGCCTTGGGTCATGATGTGAGCCTAATTGAAAGGCAAAGTTTGATGGTGTCTATCTCAGGGGCGATGTTCGTCCGTTTAAAACGCATACATAATTTGAACACTATACTTCTGTATATACTGATGAAATAGTGTAGTAAGCATCCACATTTCCGAAAAGAAATTGCGAAATGCATCAATAGCTCTTATCGTGATGCCTGGCAAATAAATTCTAATGAGAATTTGGTTCCTCTAAATTTGCTGAAGAAATATTAACTAAACATAACGTGACACATAAATGTCACATTTTTTATTTCTCTGATTTGCAATAAATCAGAGCTGTCATTTACATCAGACTCCCCTGAGAGTAACATCGCAATGAACTCTAAATTACACCACATCATTTTCTTTTTCAATATTTGAACGTCTCTGGGATGCAGATTAACAAAATAACAGAGACGGTTGTACTAACTGAACAGTGATTGACGCTTCCCGCTGTTTTTGCTCTCCCACCTGTTTCAATTATCGCAAAGTTCTCCCGAGAACAAGCCTTTGCTTAATGACTCAATGGCTCTGGGGAAATAAAGTACAAATGTACGCAACCTGGTATATTTGTTTTTTAGAAAGACCGATGTGCTTTTTTAAACAATGCAAATCAACTATCAAACGTACGGATGCCAAAAGCAATGAAGGTTTTTTCCCAGTTGTTTTGGCAATGCTCAGGTGACCCGTGTTTGAGTCCCGGCTGCTCCGTCTCTATCCTAAATAAAATCTGGGCATCCTCTCGACTGCTCTCTGCAAACAAAGCACATAAAAAACTTTATTTTAATAGACACGGTTAAACCCAACAGTCTAAACAAAACATGAGTTTGAAACAGAGGTACTACTCCATATTAAATAGACTCCATATACCTGTAAAAGACAAATTCCCTTTAAGCCTTCAGCAGTTCGAGTACATACATAACAAATCATGGCATGCAGCGTTGTTAACATAAGCTACATCAGGTCACGCTTTGGATTAAACCCTCACAACACTGCGCCTTACTGTATTGCCCTATTGGTTATTCTCTGCTATAAATTTCCACGCTGCATTAAACTATACGGCTAATACGCAGTGAACTTCAGGCAAACAATGAGGTCTTCTTTTAGCACTGCAGAAATACCAAGGGCTGCCCCGATCCTGACACGCATTAGCTTGCTTTGCTGAACAATTGCTTCTGCAGAACCAACGTGGGCCTTTTTACTTTGGAAAGCGACTTATCAGCACAAATATTTGGATCAAAGCCGAGCTTTACCTCCCAGACAAGACAAAATGTGCCAAGAGAAAGTCTGTGGTTTTGCTACGCAAGGTAAGCCGGTGAATTGTATAAACCCTGGCCATATGTGCACGGCTTGCTGAGTAGGCAGCGCAAATCCCTTTGTCATTGAATGTTATAGGGAATGTTTCTCCCTCTGGATAATTATATGAATATGGATGCAGTGGTGTAACCAATCTTACTGTCTGAATTTTAAAGGGTGTGAATTACCTGCAACCAGCAATACCCATTCACTTAACCCACGTAACCTTTAATACCCTTTAACATGACACAAATCAGGGCTTAATGCACCCCTAACATAAATCATAAATCAACGCTTACACCTTCACATGAAAACAGCACAAATTTGTGGGTAATCCGTCTTGTTTGGTCATAGAAATATCCATATTTAAACTTTATAAACCAAAAGAACTAGTGTCCGGTAATGCCGCCATCTTAGACGCCATCTCTGCATTCAGATGATAAGATGTTTGCAGTTTGCGGAGGGTTCTTTGCTGCTGCTCTGTGCCTCCGCCCTCCATATTTGTCATACGTCACAAAAAAAAAATGCGTACACTACGCTAATACTCTCTCCTGATTGCAGAGGCATCTAAGGACGGTTTCACATTTGGTGTGATTGCCTGGTCCGAACCCGAGTTCGATTGCTTCCCCCTCCCCATGCCCCCTATGGATTGTGTTCACATATTATTTTTGCATCCGAACCGCGGTACGCTTGCATCATCAAGCTGCAGCCGGCGCGTTCTCATGTTGCTTGGCAACCGCTGTAAACGAGAAGACGACAAGCGTGATTGACGATCTCCAAGCAGAGAGATGGGCTGAATCCCAAACCGCCTACTTCCATACTATATAGTATGTAAAAAGCGCTACTTTGCGTACTATATAGTATGGAAGTAGGCGGTTTGGGATCAGCCCTGATTTCTGAATGCCTCAGCAAAAAATGACGTCATTGGACAGACCGTTGTCATCGAAACGACTTTAGTATGTTTGGGCCAGATAGACGCAAGTGCGTTTCTGTATTATTTCTTTGAAAACAAAACCAAAGGTTTAAAAAAATAAGAACAAAAGTCAAGAAAGCTTTCTATGCATTTTGTTGTCAAGGTAAGTGCACGCACACAAACACACACGTCTGTTTTGGTGGGACATTCCATATAATACGTAATTAACAGTGGTTCACTTCCGCGATTTGGTGCGATTGCGCTCACATTAGCAGCGAACCAATCTGGAGTTCACATGAACCGGACCCCAGACCACCCTTTTCAAGCGGACTCGAGTACGTTTCGCGGGTGCGCACCCGAGTTCGGAAGACAGCGTTCACATCATCCAAATGTACCGAACTCTGATGTCAATCGAACCCGGGTGCGCACCAAAAGTGCTAATGTGAAAACGCCCTAAGATGGTGGAGTTACCGGAAGCTAGTTATTTTTGTTTATAAAGTTTTAAATATGGATTTTCTACGCAGGAATACTCCACTTTCATTTCATTTCCCCATTACGCAATCATGTCAAAAGGTCACTTGTTACATTTGTGAAACACACACTTGCGGACCATTTTTTTTTTACAATAAACTGACACAAAGACATTCATTAGTATCATTCAACATACAACAACGTCTGAACACTTTTTTTCCACACTGGAGCGCTAGTTTATTATACGTCATCCACACTTCTCGTCTTGCACTAGCCGTGTGATGCGTCAGTGTTACCTTATGTATTACGTAATCATGTCTAAAGGTCACGCTTACACATCACACGGCTAGTGCAATACCAAAAGTTGTGGTTTAAAAGTACTTTTTTCGTGGGGGGGCGATTGTTTTGCTAGATAAGACCCTTATGTTGAGATCGTTTAGAGCCTTTGAATCTGCATTGAAACTGTAAACTGTTGAGGTCCACTAAAGTCCACTATATGGAGAAAAATCCTGGAATGTTTTCCTCAAAAAAAAGTCTTCTTGACTGAATAAAAAAGACACAAACATCTTGGATGACATGGGGGTGAGTAAATTATTAGATTTTTTATGAAAGTGGAATATTCATTTAAAGAAGTGATTTTAACTTTCTTGACTAGTGATGAGTTGGTCCTGTATAAATTTAAAATATTAAGTTAAATTGGCTCAAGTTATTACAACTTAATTTATACCAACTTATACCAACAGTTTAAATGACTTATTAATTAAAGTCTTCGCTCACCTTGCCACATTTATGCACATATCATTAGTGAAGTAAATTCAGGGGTAAAAATAACAAACTTGGGTGCCAATGTGACATCACACAGTTTCTGGTTATCATTGGCAGTGCTTTAAAAAGTTTGTAGCAAATGTGGTCAAAGTAGAAATTATCTGACATTTAAGTGCCACCTTATTATGAGTAACACTACATGTATATTTAATATTTATATTTACTTTAATCCAAAGCTGCAGTGTATTTAAGCTTAACATATTTCTCAGTACTTGTGTTCCTTAGGAATTGAACCTACAAACTTTTTGCACTGCTACGCAATGCTATACCAATTGTGCTACCGTATTCAACGAATTGGGCCAGCTGATGTAAATCAAAAGAAAAGTGTAGGTTTCCTATTACAATCCTATTATTGCAAGACATTTTTTTGCTCAGTAGTGAACTTATTGGTGTAATGAGTTTGTTGGCGGTGGTGAATACAATTACGGTTTCCCCAGATGGTTTGTATTTTAAACACTGCTATTGATTAGCTGTGCTTAAATAATAGATCTACCAGAATAATGTTTTTGCTTTGCCTAGACATTGCAAATTTGCTAAACGTGTTTTATATATTTCAAGGTTTGTGTTTTCATTGCCTTAGATGCACTGGAGTTGTGGGCTGTGGGTTGATGCAGGTTTAAATGTGACATTTCACAAGACTTTTTTAAGATGCAAAATAAATCTTTGATGTCTATGTGAAGTTTAAGCTCAAAATACCATATAGATAATTTATTATAAAAAGTTAGAATTGCCACTTTGTGAGCAAAGATGTGCCGTTTTTGGATGTGTCCTTAAAAATGCAAATGAGCTGATCTCTGCACTAAATGGCAGTACCGTGGTTAAATAGTGCAGATTAAGGGGTGGTATTATCCCCTTCTGACATCACAAGGGGAGCCAAATTTCAATGATCTTTTTTTACATGCTTGCAGAGAATTGTTTACCAGAACTAAGTTACTGGGTTGATCTTTTTCATGTTTTCTAGGTTGATAGAAGCACTGGGGACCCAATTATAGCACTTTCATGATATGTCCTGCATATCTTTATGTCTGGCCTGCAACATGTCATGATCCCATATCTATATTAACATTCATGCATTTGACAGTGCTTTACAAGGTATACTTATTTATCAGCATATGCATTCCCTGGGATTGAAATCACAAGCTTTTGCTTTGCTATCGCAGTGCTTTACCACTGAGCTACTTCCAAACAAACTTTGTTTCTGTGTAAGAATTTTTGTGCCACTGTGCCAAAATAAACTGCAGTCTGTTTAAATGAGTGGCCATACATAACACAATTGACTAAATAAATGGAGGGAGTTTGGGGCAGGGCCACTTGTCGGATTGACCAATGGCAGGCCCTGCATGTTTGAAGCAGCCATTACGGATCCACTCAAGCATGAAATGCAGATGTATGGTGTAATTTATATTTAGATGCCCTAAAACATTAAACTCTGCATTCCCAGAACATTAATCCAAATAGATTATAAATCAGATTTGATAGTAATCTACCCTTCTGCCACACGGAGCCAAAGTTAGGAATCTGACCGATGAACCCACGCTACAGCGAGCGACTGTCAACGCTGCCTCTCCAACTCATTTACTCAAATGAAATCACATTTGCGGGATGGAAATAAATGACGCCGTGCCTCCGTCTCTCTGCATGCAAAGCGAACAGTGAAATGTGCGACGCTAATTGTTGCACTCTATGCTGGGAATTTACAGCTGTCTGACTGACTCGACCGCACTCAACCTTTCTGTCTCCATCTCTAAGAGTCGATCTCTTTCCATTTCTTTTTCGAAATAGCATAAGGATAACACAGTTAAAGTTAATGGGGTGACAAAACACCTTCGGTCCAAAAGTGACCCTGGATGAACTCAACTGGAAGTGACAATTAGATTTTTGGCATTTGGGAAGTTCAGTGTAATGGCCAACATAACAGCACAAATGATTTATAATAACATTTCTTATAGGTGACTTGTCAGACCCAAGACCTCGCACAGGTTAAATAAAATAAACCAAATGTAAGCATGTGAATGTGCACTGTAAGTTTTATGTCGTAAATGCACAAACACATCATTAATCAATGCAAATGGCCACACGTCCTTGTTTTGATGTATTTACTTGTTTTATAATGAATATACCCTTCATTGATGTAGATTGCTGAACCCAAGAGTTTATTTTTGTCCTTGGTACTGTATAATCTTGCTTAACTAACTGCTATCAAAGACGTCCTTCCTTTCGACAATTAGATGCTCAGTTTTGAACAAAATGAAATGAGAATGCACAAGGCGACTTCATTTTCATTTCAGAGACATCAACTTCAATGGCATCTGCTTCATTTACTATTTTAACTTAAGTGGATATGACAAGAGGGGCGCACAAAACAAGTTTTAACAATGTTAGGGAGCCGACCCTTATGATTTTGTCCCTGGCTCTGTGAATGCTAGTGATAATTACTAAAAACAACTACACACATAGTTGTACTTAAAGTAAATGTCAGCAAGATATTTTGAACTGAAAAAAGTCTAATAGCCATCCAAACACAACCCAGGTGTCTAGTCTAGGATAGGGTAAAACATATGTGCCTTTTTACTAGACACGTCCTGGTCAGGATTTCGGGTACGTCCTCTGGAAGTCGCATTTGTCAACTGCGCGTCATTGAGGTTCTCACATTTCAGTTTAATAAAGTGAACATTTATTTCTCCTAAGACATACAAATTTCATTCTTACCATGAAATGTAAAAGTTGCTTGAAATAGAACCTGGAATAATAAACCCCAATGATGTATGCGGTCGACAAATGGGACTTCCGGAGGACGCACCCGAAATGTGTCCGGGAAAAATGGCACGAAAGGTCACCCTAGTTTAAGACCCTGTCTACACGAAGACACGTAACACAGCACGTAACCAACCAAATTCAAGTTTATTGTGCCTAAATGTGGGTAACGCGAAGCACTGTTAGACAGCTCAGAGAAATATGAAAAAAGTACTTTTTTTGGATGTTTTGAAAATTAAACCCTTTAACATAAAACTTTGCGTCCAGTCTGCAATAAGTCAATATGTTTTGTTATTTATCTGGTGAATACAGCGGGTCAAAAACATTACAGACACAATTTAGTGTGCTCCACAATGTGCCTTATTCATTCTGTCAAAAAGTCATTTATAGATCTCCTTAAGTAGAGTTAAAGTTGAAACACAAAGACTTTATGACTGTATGGGAGCAGGTGATTGGCTCTGCTGTAGTCTTTAATCATATCATTTGGCAGCAATGAATTACAGCAACGAGCAATTTGTTGATGAAATGAAACAAGGAACATGGATCTAAACATACAAGTCATCCATCAAAATATGTCAGGAAGATAACAACAACAGAAAGAAAGACTGAACAATGATCATTTGGCAGGAGAAAGCACTGGTGCTTTGTGCTGTGAAAGCTGTAGATTGTATTCAAAAGCCATGCCAAGTAAAGAAATCTCAATGTTGTAGAGAAAATAAAAATGAATTGAAATCATAAAAAGAAAACATCCTCTATACATAAACTGATATGTGTCATGATTTCGGTCTTATTGGCCGCTTTGTCTTTGTTTCACCATGTGTTGTGTTGTGTTTATGTTTTGACAGCTCCACACGTGCGCGCCTTCCACCTGGTGACCTCATTATCTCCGACTCTTCTCACCGGCGTCCCACACCTGATCCTTATTATTTGCCCATCCGGTTTGATTTAAATTCCCCTCGTTTCCTCTGTTCCTTGCAAGTTCGTCTTTGTGTGTTCCTGCCCGCTAGCTCTGTCTAGTTCTTGTCGAGTCCAGTTCTTGTTGTGTCTAGTTTATTCAAGTATATTTTCACCGTGCTCTCTGCTGCCTTTGCCGCGTTAGATTCCCCGCCCTGCTGTCAGTCTCTCCCGTTTGGTGTGGCATCTGTCAAGTCTTCGGATACTCTCGGTCAGAGGAGACTCCCAGCGATATCTACACCTTACGCTGTCCAGCCGCAGTGCGCTCATGTGCGCGTAATTCTGCTGAAGACGCTGACAGCCGCAGTGCGCTCTAGCGCGTAATTCTGCTCATCACCCTGACTGTCGCAGTGCGCTGTCCAGCGCGCGTACTGCTGAAGACTCTGACCGCTTCTCTCTCTCTCTCTGTGCCCCGCCAGGAACTCGTCTATGTTGACGGACTATTGTGGATGTCTTGCAGTCCGGCGGAGTTTTCCCACACCTGAGCCCAACGAGAGGATATCACTGTGATTCTCCTCTCCAGTGTTTCCAGTTCCCCGCACCTTTTCACATGGACACTGAGTGTTTTTCTCTTTTACATTTTACATAATATCTGAAGTCATTGAGTGTTTGTCTTTTATACATACTATTAAAAACCCTCTGCTCTGGGATTCCCCGTGTTGTGTAGTTCCTAACAGGACGAACTTGCCAGAATGGATCCCGCGGAGGTTGAGGATTTATCTGCCCGTATGTCGGATCTTTCCTCACGTTTGGACCAGCTCAGTTCCGATGCCACTCAACTCAGCCTGCCATCGCAGACGGAGCCTCATGTTACAGCCCCACCTCCATACGATGGTAATTCTACCTCCTGTCGGGCTTTTCTCACTCAATGCTCTCTGGTTTTTGCCCTCCAGCCCCGCCGCTATTTCTTAGAGTTCACCCGGGTGGCGTTTGTGATCACCCTTCTGATTGGCAAGGCGCGCGAGTGGGCTACGGCCGTGTGGGAGGCTCGCGATCCTTGCTGTCGGTCGTTTCAGGAGTTTCGTGAGGAGATGGAGAGGCTCTTCGACCGTTCGGTGCGCGGGGACGCCGCTGCGGCTCGGTTGGCACATCTGGTTCAGGGAAAACACACAGTCACCGAGTACGCCATTGACTTTAAGACACTAGCGGCTGCCTGCCACTGGAATGAAGCGGCTCTCCGAGCGCAGTTTGTCGAGGGGTTGTCTGATGATCTCCAGGACGAGATCGCTGTCCATGATCTTCCTCCCTCACTGGATGCCATCATTGACCTCGCTCTTCGGATCGAAGCCCGGAGATTGCTTCGCGATCAGCGACGCTCCATTCGCCAGCGAGCGCTTTCGGACAAGACCACCACTTCCCCTTCTTCATCATCTTTTCCCTCTGCCGTGACTGAGCCCATGCAGCTGGGGCGCATGCGCCTGTCACAGAGAGAGAGAGAGAGACGCTTGCAGAAGGCTCTGTGTTTGTATTGTGGGAGATCCGGACATTTTGCTAAGACCTGCCCGTTAAAAGGCCGCTGCCCATCTGTGAAGACGGGAGTCCTGGTGGGCGCCACTTCCTCTAAACTCTCCCCTGTTTCCAGTACCCAACTCCCCGTCGTGTTGTCCTTCGCTGGGCGTGATCATCCGTCCACCGCCCTTCTCGACTCTGGTGCGGAGGGCAACTTCATTGATGAAGCTCTGGTTCGCGCCTGGGGTGTCCCGGTTGTCCCTCTCCAATCCCCTTTGGATGTCTGGTCCCTCAAGGGGCAGCAGATGGCGCGGATTACACATTGCACTTCTCCTGTGAGTCTTTCTGTGTCTGGTAATCATCGTGAGGTGATTGTGTTGCACGTCCTTCATGCGTCTCTATCTCCTATTATTTTAGGGCATGGATGGTTAGCGCAGCACAATCCTCACGTTGATTGGCAGCATAGTATTATCTTGTCTTGGTCCCAGTCTTGTCATGTGTCATGTCTTGGTTCTGCTGTTTCTGGTTCTGTTCTTTCTCTTCCTCAGGTTCCGGCGGCCGATTTGACCGGGGTCCCGGCGGAGTATGCGGATATCGCTCAGGTGTTTAGTAAAGCCCGGGCCACCTCCCTGCCTCCTCACCGGCCATATAATTGCGCTATTGATCTCCTCCCCGGCACTTCTCCGCCTAAAGGTAGACTTTATTCGTTATCGGGTCCTGAGAGAGAGGCTATGGACCAGTATATTAATGATGCCCTGCGTGCCGGTCTCATCCGTCCCTCCACCTCGCCCGCAGGGGCGGGGTTTTTCTTTGTTGGCAAGAAAGACGGCTCCCTGCGCCTTTGTATTGATTATAGGGGCTTAAATGACATTACTGTTAAGAATAGGTACCCCCTTCCCTTAATGTCTACTGCGTTTGAGCTCCTGCAGGGGGCGCAGTTCTTTACTAAGCTAGATTTACGCAACGCCTATCATCTGGTGCGAATAAGAGAGGGAGATGAATGGAAGACAGCCTTTAACACCCCTACTGGACACTTTGAGTACTGCGTTCTGCCGTTCGGCCTTTGTAACGCCCCCTCTGTCTTCCAAACTCTGGTTAATGATGTGCTGAGAGACATGGTTAACAAGTTTGTCTTTGTGTACATAGATGATATTCTCATCTTTTCTCCCTCTATGCAGGAACACACTCAGCATGTTCGCCGAGTCTTACGCCGGCTGTTAGAAAATAAGCTGTTTGTTAAGGCGGAGAAGTGCGAATTCCATCGTAAGTCAGTTTCGTTCCTGGGTTTTGTTGTTGCCCCCGGTGAGATCCGTCCCGACCCTGCCAAGATCAAAGCGGTGGCCGAATGGCCAGTCCCCGACTCCCGTAAGGATTTATTAAGATTTCTGGGTTTCGCCAATTTTTACCGGCGATTTATCAGAAATTATGGTCAGATTGCTCAACCTCTTACTGCTCTCACTTCCACTAAGGAGAGGTTTGTCTGGAATTCCAGTGCTCAGGAGGCCTTTGATATTTTAAAGTCCCGGTTTATCTCTGCTCCTGTTCTCTCTATTCCAGATCCGGCTGCTCAATTTATTGTGGAGGTGGATGCTTCGGATGTCGGGGTAGGCGCCGTTTTGTCTCAGCGGTCTGCTAAGGATGGCAAGGTGCATCCCTGTGCCTTCTTCTCCCATCGGTTAAACCCAGCAGAGCGAAATTATGACATAGGCAATCGGGAGCTGCTGGCGGTCACACTGGCTTTGGGTGAGTGGCGTCACTGGTTAGAGGGGACCTCGGAGCCCTTCCTGGTCTGGACGGATCATAAGAACCTCGAATACATCCGTTCAGCCAGGAGGTTATCTTCTCGTCAGGCTCGTTGGGCGCTCTTCTTTGACAGATTTAACTTCACCCTCTCGTACCGGCCCGGTTCCAAGAATACTAAGCCCGATGCTCTCTCTCGTTTGTTCGAAAGCCCCGGTTCCGCTGGGGACGAAACCATCCTCCCGGAGGGGCGGGTGGTGGGTGCCCTGCGCTGGGGAATAGAACAACGGGTGAGACGGGCCGGCCGGGAGGGGGAAGTGCCAGAAGGGTGCCCAGCGGGTCGATTGTGGGTTCCGAATGCGCTTCGCTCCGAGGTCATCCGGTGGGGTCACGAGTCCAAGTTTGTTTGCCATCCGGGGGTTCGGAGAACGTTGGCTACCGTACGTCAGCGTTTTTGGTGGCCTTCTATGGGCCCCGATGTCAGACAGTTTGTGTTAGCCTGTCAGGTTTGTGCCCGTAATAAGGCCTCTCATCAAGCCCCTATTGGTCTGCTTAAACCACTACCCATTCCCTCTCGTCCTTGGTCACATATCGCCATCGATTTTGTAACCAATTTGCCTAGTTCTAAGGGAAACACTGTAGTTTTGACCATTGTCGACCGCTTCTCCAAGGCGGCTCACTTTGTCCCTTTGCCCAAGTTGCCCACTGCCAAGGAAACTGCCCAGATTATGATCGAACACGTCTTTCGCTTACATGGTCTGCCCACAGACGTTGTTTCAGATAGGGGTCCTCAGTTTATTTCTCGTTTCTGGCAGGAATTTTGTAGACAAATAGGCTCCACAGCTAGCTTGTCTTCAGGGTATCATCCTCAGACCAACGGGCAATGTGAACGGGCTAACCAAGATTTAGGTAGAGCTCTCCGCTGTCTGACATCGCAATATCCGAGCTCCTGGTGCCAACAGTTACCCTGGGTTGAATACGCCCATAATTCTCTCCCTGTTTCTTCCCTTAACATGTCCCCTTTTGAGGCGTCCATGGGGTTTCAGCCCCCTTTATTTCCATCACAGGAACCCGATGCGGTGGTTCCGTCTGCGCTGGCTTTTGTCCGTCGTTGCAAACGCACCTGGAAAAAGGCTAGATTTACATTACGTCAGGTTTCCAGACGAACCAAAGCCGCAGCCGACCGTCACCGTAGAACTGCGCCCCGTTTTATCTGTGGGCAGAAGGTATGGCTTTCGTCCAAGGATTTACCTCTCCGTGAGCCTTCTCGCAAGCTGGCTCCACGATTCCTCGGGCCATACAGCATTGTTAAGGTCATTAATCCCGTGACGGTCAGGCTCAGATTGCCCCCAGCACTCGGTCGGGTTCATCCAGTTTTTCATGTGTCTAAGCTGAAGCCTGTGTATTTTTCCCACCTTAACCCTGTTCCCTCTGCCCCCACCCCTCCCACCCCTCAGCTTATAGATGGTGCCCCTGTGTATTCGGTTAAGTCGTTACTGGATATGCGTCGCCGGGGTAGGGGATTTCAATATCTCGTTGACTGGGAAGGATATGGTCCGGAGGAGAGGTCTTGGGTACCGGCCCGGGACATCCTGGACTCTGGGCTGATAGAGGATCTCCGCCGGCGACGGGGTGAGCCCCCTCATGGACCGCCCGGTGGCGGTCGTGGGGGGGGAGTCCTGTCATGATTTCGGTCTTATTGGCCGCTTTGTCTTTGTTTCACCATGTGTTGTGTTGTGTTTATGTTTTGACAGCTCCACACGTGCGCGCCTTCCACCTGGTGACCTCATTATCTCCGACTCTTCTCACCGGCGTCCCACACCTGATCCTTATTATTTGCCCATCCGGTTTGATTTAAATTCCCCTCGTTTCCTCTGTTCCTTGCAAGTTCGTCTTTGTGTGTTCCTGCCCGCTAGCTCTGTCTAGTTCTTGTCGAGTCCAGTTCTTGTTGTGTCTAGTTTATTCAAGTATATTTTCACCGTGCTCTCTGCTGCCTTTGCCGCGTTAGATTCCCCGCCCTGCTGTCAGTCTCTCCCGTTTGGTGTGGCATCTGTCAAGTCTTCGGATACTCTCGGTCAGAGGAGACTCCCAGCGATATCTACACCTTACGCTGTCCAGCCGCAGTGCGCTCATGTGCGCGTAATTCTGCTGAAGACGCTGACAGCCGCAGTGCGCTCTAGCGCGTAATTCTGCTCATCACCCTGACTGTCGCAGTGCGCTGTCCAGCGCGCGTACTGCTGAAGACTCTGACCGCTTCTCTCTCTCTCTCTGTGCCCCGCCAGGAACTCGTCTATGTTGACGGACTATTGTGGATGTCTTGCAGTCCGGCGGAGTTTTCCCACACCTGAGCCCAACGAGAGGATATCACTGTGATTCTCCTCTCCAGTGTTTCCAGTTCCCCGCACCTTTTCACATGGACACTGAGTGTTTTTCTCTTTTACATTTTACATAATATCTGAAGTCATTGAGTGTTTGTCTTTTATACATACTATTAAAAACCCTCTGCTCTGGGATTCCCCGTGTTGTGTAGTTCCTAACAATATGGGGTCTAACACATCTATAGGGACCAGAAGATCACTTGGAGACTAGGGCACAGGCGGTATTATTGACTCTTAAAGGGACAGTTCACAAAAAAAGTACTCACCCTGATGCTGTTTTAAACCTGTATGCGTTTCTGTTTAAGATCTATCTATTCATCCATCCATCTATCATCTATCCAAATATCCTTCTAGCCTTCCATCCATCATTTATTATCTATCTCTTGATCCATCCATCCATCCATCATCGATTATCTATCAATCTATCCATCTATCAATCTACCCATCCATCCATCCTTCCATCCATCTATTAGCTATCACCCATATTTCTAATACATCTATCATCTATCAATCTATTCATTAATCCTTCCATCTATTTATCTACCCTTTTATCTAAATTTCCATCTATCCATCTATCCATCTATCTATCTATCCATCTATTTATCCATCTATCCATCCATCCATCCATCCATCCATCCATCCATCCATCAAACCATATATCTATCAATCTATTCATATATCCTTCCATCAATCATCTATTATCTATCTCTTGATCCATCCATCCATCCATCATCAATTATCTATCCATCTATCCATATCTTCTATCTGTCCATCCATCCATTTATCCATCTATTAGCTATCAACCATATCCATACATCTATCATCTATCAATCTATTCATCTATCATCTATCAATCTATTCATCCATCCATCCATCCATCCATCCATCCATCTATTAGCTATCAACCATATATCCATACATCTATCATCTATCAATCTATTCATCTATCATCTATCAATCTATTCATCTATCATCTATCAATCTATTCATCTATCCTTACATCTATTTATCTACCCTTTTATCTATCTATCCTTTTATCTAAATATCCATCTATCTATCCATCTATCCATCCATCCATCCATCCATCAATCAATCCATATATCTATCCATAAATCCTTCCATCTATCTATCCATCCATCTATCCATACATATATATATAAACAAACATCTATCATCCATCTATAAATCTATCCATCTACTATCTACAAATCTATTATTTATTAATAAATACATCTATCCAAACATCCATCCATCCATTCATCAGCTATCAATCCATATATCCATACATCTATCCATCTATCCTTTCATTTATCTATCCATCCATCTATCCATACATACACATACATCTGTCACATATCAATCCATCTATCAATCAATCCATCTATCCAAACATCCATCCATCTATCCATCCACCCATACATACATCGATCAATCAATCCAAACATCCATCCACCCACCCATACATACATCTATCAACCCATCTATTTATTCATCCATCCATCTATTTAGCTATCCATGTTTCTCTCCATCTTTCATCTGTCAATCTATCCTTCTATCCATCCATCAATCATCTACCAATCCATCTTTCCAAACATCCTTCCATCTATCAATCTATCCATCTGTCCGTCCATCCGTCTTTCCGTCCATCCATCCATCTATTTAGCTATCCATGTTTCTCTCCATCTTTCATCAATCAATCTATCCTTCTATCCATCCATCAATCATCTACCAATCCATCTATCCAAACATCCTTACATCTATCATCTATCAATCTATCCATCCGTCCGTCCATCCATCCATACCTATATCTATTATCTATCAATCCATCTATCCAAACATCCATCCATTATCAATCAATCAATCAATCAATCAATCAATCAATCAATCAATCAATCTATCTATCTATCTATCTATCTATCTATCTATCCTTCTATCCATCCATCCTTTCATCTATCCATCCACCCATCCAAGATATCAGACCACACGTAACATTGAGAAAGTGTGTTTAAGCACCTCTCACAGTTTTTCTTAAAAATATCTTTTTTAGTATTTCATCTTACACTGTGAATAACAGATATGCCATGCAGATAAATGTGTGCTATTTTCAATGCAGTTTTTACCCAGCACTAGTCTTGTATTGTAATATCATATGTGAAGATCTGCTCTTCTCTTTTACCCTCTGCAAACATTTACTAATACCCTAGCAAATGCCTAGCAACCAACCCTGAACACCTAGGAAGTGCATAGCAACACGGGCCAGCCTCATCTGAAAACCAGAATAGCTGAGAAGCATGCGGTGGGTCACCTTTTAACATGGGACAACCTCAAAGTTATTTTGAAATCAGTGTTAAATCCTTCAAGATTCACTTTGAGCCATAAGGTGTGACATTGTTTCATTGTGGTGTAAGTTTTTGTGGCTGGGTGTCAAAATGAAAGTGGTTGGAGGTGCAGAAGAATGATGGACTTCATCAAAGGTGTGTGTTTCATTAGCCGTAGTCAACTGCAGGGAATGGGTCAACCTTATTACGAGTTAAGAGTCTGCCTCTCGCTTTCTTGTTCAAGAATAATGATGAGCTTCTCATAAATCTCAGCTCAGGGGAGCTCATATTCGAAAACTTAGTGAACAGCCTACCTAGACAGCATTTGAAGACATCATAAGGCACACTTCTTATTCGGTTCTGGCACCTCATTATAAAGCCTCAATTTTGATAGACAGAAAAATTCATGGTTATTTTCAACACAGTGTTGGGTTTAAAAGGGACAAGCCCAGCCATTGGGTTCAATTAACCAATAAAATGTTTATATTAGACCCAACAATGGGTTACAACAACCCAGCATTTTGGGATCAATTGCAACCCAAATTAGGATGGGTTTGTCCCTTTTTGGACCCAACTCTGGCTGTCAAAAATGTTGAATGGTGAATCAGCCGAGCTATCTGCTGTATTTAGTGAGCAGAGCTTATAACTTTCAACATCAACTCACTTATATATCATGACTTTAAACAAATGTTTAATTTAAAGTGAGACATTTATAACCTTTATCAAATCGCCCACTGGAAAATCTGATCTCACACAGGACAGACACATCTGATCTTCCCTGAACCTCCAGCAGCCATCTGTTCAATCTCCTGTCAAGATTTCTCTTCTCTCAAACATCTGTCTGGTGTATTACATAAACTCCATAATAACTGAAGACAATGTTTGTTACCTGTGCTATCCAATGATGAGCAGCTGGCCAAAGCAAAGCAGCTCATCTTTAAATGTACCGATAGTCATCGATGTTGGGCTATTCACAGTTCATGGCCAATCTTTTTGCTTTGGTCAATCTCCCACAGCTGTTTGACTAATATAATGCTAATGAAAACTGCTAGAAACAGTTTGTGAAAAGTGAGTCTATGCATACATTATTTTACATGTGCTGTATATATGTGTATCCTCATATTTTTGCCAAAGAAATGATTTATTATGCCCAAATAAATAAAATGTAATCTGTACAAAGAAAACACATTCAGTCTGCTGGTTGAAAGGATAAATGTGTGCTCAGTCTGGAGCGACTTCTCTAGCGTACTTACACCTGGAGAGAGAGAGAGAGACAGTGAGTGAGTGAGATGTTAGTATAGTATATAATATTTGGCAGATATACAACTATTTAAAATTCTGGAATCTGAGGGTGCAAGAAAATCTAAATATTGAGAAAATCAACTTTAAGGTTATCAAAATTAAGTCCTTAGCCATGCATATTACTAATGATAAACTAAATTTAATGAAAAATTTTTTAGGGGTGTGGCGAGATGTCATGCATGAGATCTCACGAGATTAAATATATATCGCGAAATTAATGTGTAGGTGAAATGCTGGCCGTTTCTCAAACAAAAGGCTGCATCCTTTGGAGGTCTTATTATTAACAATTATAAAGTTTACTATTATATTTAGTTAATCGTAAATTGTTGTAATATACTTATAACTTGTGATGCTCAGTTAACGGAAATAAACCATGCTTTATATGCGAACTCTGGAGAATGCAGCTTTCTGTTTGAGAAACGGTTACTGTCCTAAAATCAGCATAAACTAAACATTTTTTCTAAACCTTTTTCAGTGCAATGTGCATGCATTTCATTCTGTCTTTTTATTGAAAACTTTACTCATGCGTTGTTTGATAAGTTTTGATTGTGCATACCTCTTAAGCGCGAGCACAATCTGCATCTCAAGGTTTCAGACAGCTTGCTAGTACAAGCAAATGGTAAAGACAGTGAGCAAACGCCAACTGAGTTTGTGTTTTCTTGCACTTGAGCAGACATTTTAACATACAATTATTTGAAAAAAGCCCCGATTATAGTAGTTAAAGTATTTTATACATTAAATAAATATAAGCAGTTGAGACATAAATTGCGTGTGTAACAATATATTGGATCCATTCATTTAAAGTGACAGTACACCCAGCATTTTTGGAGTATCAACCAGATGCTGTTTTAATGTTAATCAAACCACAGACAAAGAAAATCATAATTTACTTGTTTTGACTGGAAAACTTTGGTAACTTTTATAAGGATTGATCTTACTGTGTATAATTACTTTGTTTCTGTACTCTTCCTGAAAACTACAGACCAATCTAAAACATGATCAGCTGTTTATTTTATTCGTATGTTTATTATATTGTATTCATGTGTGCTATTGCTCATAAATTGATTATTTTTTATTACTGACCATTTACTTGTCTTTAAAAATATTTACATTTATATGAGTTAGGGTAGTAGTTATTTATAAAAGTTACATGGGTGAAAAACAATAATCAGGCATATTTTTATTTTATGTACATCATCATCTACCCGTGCTTAAGAGATATTGATAAAAGAGTAGTCAGGAGATTAGTGATGATGACAGCATGTAGGATGTCTGTGCCATGAATAGTGTGAGTACCAAACAACATCTGCAGGTGCTCTTTTGAGAACAAGGACAAAAAAAGTTATGTGCACCCCTGTAAAGCATTGAAGACATCTTGCATCACTTCACCCTTAGCCATTTTTGAAATTTCTGGCTTGCTGTATATTTGAAACTATTCTGCTTGGTTATATGTAACCCTTGACCACAAAACTAGACATAAGGGTAGTTTTTTATTTTCTGAAAGTTGAATTAATAAGCTTTCCATTGATGTATGGTGGATATGAAAATATTTGTCAGAGATACAACTATTTACAAATATGGAATCTGAGGGTACTAAAAAAATCAAAATATTGAGAAAATTACCTTCAAAGTTGTCCAAATAAATTCCTTTGCAACTGCATCCACTAACACAAAAATAAAGCTTGCATATATATAGGAATATATATATATATATATATATATATATATATATATATATATATATATATATATATTCTTTATGGAACATGACCTCTACATAATATCATAGTGATTTTTGGCATGAAAGAAAAATCTATAATTTTACATGCACATACAATGTATTTTTGGATTTTGCTACAAATATACCCATGCTACTTAAGACTGATATTGTTGCCCGGGGTCACATATCATCTTCTTAAAAAAAAAGATTGATTAAAGCTTACGACGACAAATTTAAGTTTTGTATTGCAAGCATTTCCAGCTCATGTCCGCATACCTGTACAACTGATATAAAGTAAAGATTTACTTTTTATTCATCATATCATCTGTTAGTCATCTTTCCATCATAGCAAATGTGTGTCTTCATGTACAAAAAAATTATCTCCATGTGTCCTACTGAATATTACACTGCTGGAGTGAGACAATCTTTCTTCAAGATAAAAAAACGTAAAACTTAATGAAATCCAATTATACAGAAGATGAACTGAACTTTTTATTTTCTCAGTGTTGACTTTGGACTTATGAATTAATGAAATGTTAGTATGAGATGGGCAAGAACATTAGCGAGCAGGCATGTTTATTAAAGCAAAAAATTTAGCTCTTTAATGACTCACTGCATATGACAATTAAGTTGCAAAGAAAAACGAGGTGGATATGCACAATTGATTCGCAAAGCGTTCTGTAAACGCTGCAGATCAGGAATAATAAATGCACTCACGTATACAGCCCGGTTTAAACTCGGCAGTTGAGAAACGAGAAATGATGTTCACGACCACATTCTCTCATCATACCTTGTCGAAACCATACTGATGATAAGGTCAATAGGCGTGTCATCCTTCATCATGCTCACTTTGACATTGAAGGGACTTTTTGCAATTTGGCTCCGGTCTCTTTATTCCCCGCCCATTTAGTGTCTGAGATGTGTCTGAACTCTCAACCACAGAAAATTCGGGTAATATTTTCACAGATAGGCATTTACAGTATCTAATGTATGCCATTTATTTTGGACACATTTTGCCTTTGTAGAGGGAAAGTCTGGCAAGGAACAAGATCAGAAAATGTGGCTTACACAAAAATGTATTTGCATTTTTGGAAAGTTTCACATATAGACAGCAAGTAATCAAAACCATTCACACAGATATATAAATGAATATTGGCGCTTTTCCATTGCATAGTACCCCAAGATTTAGGTCTGGTCAGCTCACCTCACTTGGCTTGGTTAGCTTTTCCATCAAGTTTAGTAACACTTTGGGGTGAGAGGGATTATAGGCGTGTCGTTATATTTGCGCTGCCTACTGCTGTTACATCATAAAAGTGAGAGCGTTGTTGGAATGCTATACATCCCCATACATTCATTTATTTCTCAGTCTGCTATAACAGCCCATCCTCATCCCATGGCGTCAATATTTGACGCCACTTGACCATGCGTCAATATGTTACGCGGAGGGTATACCCTTCGCGTCATTTTTTGACGAACTGGGGACTTCAATACTATTGAGTCCGTTGCATTCTCTTTCCTATTTTCGTACCATTTTATTACCATTTGCGCGTCGGTTTAGGGTTAGATTTACATAATGACATCCCTACCCAAACCTATCCCTAACCCCAATGTCAGGCGACAACTGTTTAATTTCGCGTACCTAATAGTATTGAAGTCCCCAGTTCGTCAAAAAATGACGCGAAGGGTATACCCTCCGCGTAACATATTGACGCATGGTCAAGTGGCGTCAAATATTGACGCCATGGGATGAGGATGTGTTGGCTATAAAATTAAAATTGACCACCACAAATAGATGTCTGCACATCCTGTTTAACACTACCTCTGTCTCACATTCAGTTTCTTGACAAACACCCGTGGCGTCAATCGACGCGCTCCGCTGAGCCCCATTTAAGTTGCATTTAAGCATATATGCGGACGTTCGTACCGCGAATGCGCCGCCAAAAAACTGCAAGTCTGGAAAAAAAATGGTATGGTGTTCCTGAAATGTTTTTCATTGCTAAAAGGGAGTTTGGGAACTTACAGCAAAGCTCGAGACAGCGCAAACTAGCATGAAGGTAAAGCTAATCTTGCATTTAGCATAACGCTCGTCACAATTCTCTCAGACCAATCAGAGATCTACATTTTCGCGTCAAGTTTTGGTATCAACTCAGGTCGCTTGGAAACCCAACCGGGGAGGTACTAAAAAAGTATTGGGTACTAAAAGTAAAGCCCTCTAAAGTAAGCTGACCCGACCCAAACCGTGGGGTACTATGCAATGGAAAATCGCCTTAAAAGTGCGGCATTATGCATGCCAGGCCAGCTGTTGGCGATACCACACATGGTCTGAACATGTAATACGCATACTCGTGATGTCATAGATTTCACAAATTTATGTTTTTGTAGTGTATGCAGAGGCAATAGTGGTTTTGTTTTGAAAAAACTTGCAATTTTAAGAATTTTGCTTTTTTGGCAAAACACACAAAAAAGTTTTTAGTATTTAGCTCATAACAGAGTCGGTTAAACAGATATTTCCAGTTCAATAGTTAAAATATCATTAAAATCTTATTTGTTATTATCTATGAATTAAGAAACAGGGACAAAACATTTTTGAATGTTTTCGTCTTTTTACTGTTGTGGGTTTGTGGAGGACATGGACATCTGGTCACCTTACCAAACAGCCCCATAGTAAATTTGTACTGTACATAACTTTCTTGTGGCTTTAAATAGCTAAATAGTATCAACTGCTGTTTAAATTTTTTAGAGTAAAGATTCCGTCTAGCCATTTGTCCCAAACAAGAACTCATCAGTTTTAATTTAAGTGTCAAAATTCAAAAATAACACGTATGATTTTTTTCCATCTTTTATCTTGTTCCTACAGTATAACCGATTGAAGTCATGGACATCGTTGGCCTCCGAGCCAACCTGCTACATGTCTTTTTCTGTGTTAGGCATCCTGCAGAGATGAGTCGAGACCCTCCAGGGTCCCGCAGTCACCGTTTAGTGATGCAGGTCATCACAGAGACCCCCGAGACCCCGCTGAGTGAGGAAACCCCAGTCTGCCCCTCACATGAATCAGCACAGGGGACCCGTCCCTCTCTAAAATCTCTCTCGTTTAACTCCCGGCAGGATTCAAAGCTCCGGGTCCCGCCAGCAGAGACCTCCTTCTTTCTACCGGCTAACTACTGTAGTTCCACTTCTTTGTTACGTCCTCGCAGTGAAGGTCTTTTTTCTAAAATGAGCAGCTTCAAAGTGACGGTCTGCTGAGAGTTTGTCTTTTGTGTGCCAGGACTCCCGCTGATTAATCGACGGTCCGTTGAGACTCAGTTTAGCCAACACGTCCATTATTCGGTCAGGGCTGCAGTTGTACCTTTGTGCTGAATCATTTCCCTGCATTCCCCTTATGGGGATATTTAGGAAAGCGCTATTTATCGCATAGTCTGGTTATAATTGTAATTTTGCAAATGCAATGTGCTTTACTAAAGATACCTGAAAGAGGAAGTCAAATCGATGGATGGCATTTGTAAGGGATTCCTCAATAAGAGACAATTTTGACTTCGATTTGTAAAAATTACTTATTAATTTATTGACAAATATGTACATCTAACACATAAACACCAGAATAAAGATATTCTGATAAATGTAACCTTTCAACAATCATTTAATTATGAAACAACCTATTAAAAAATATATGAGTGGTTCGTAGGACTTAACAGGAGGTCCAGGGACCTTTTGGGGGTACATGGTGGAATTGCTGGTGGTAGTCCAAATATTGTTTGAATGCATTTTTTTATTTTTATTAAATTAGACAATCAAAAATGCATTGTTAAATAATAAAAAAATCAAACTAAAATACAGAGCATAACATTCCCCCAATAAAATCTATTCCATTAAATTAAAATGTTATGTAGTGTGCCAAAAAATATTATTTTAATATCTTTAACATAACCATCATAAAAATTGTGTGTTATAAATAATAATATATACTGGTCCTTTCTCATCCTCTCTCTCCACTTAAGGGGTCCTTGGCCTAAAAAAAGGTTAAAGACTTACAAAATCATCTGAGAGGACCACTAACTTTGTCTTACTTAATAAACACCATCATACTTTTAAGCAATTGTTTCATAAATTACTACAATTATTTTTAGGCTCTCTGTGTTCATACTTACAGATTACGCTTAATTTAAAGATGAAACATACAGTACGTGCCTTTCACTTTCTTATGGTGGGCTACTTTTCAAAACTTTTTGCCATTTATGGAAAGCAAATGACTGCATTTGATGAATTTAATTAAAATGCCATGAAAGGCCATTTACAGAAACAATGAGGACAGAAATGGAAAACTGGACCTTAATTAAGTTTCTGATCCAATAATAAATTAAAGATCCTAAAAGTAGCACTCTTGCACAATTAAAGCTTTCATGAAGGACAAAAGTATCAAAGCATACGTGGATGTAAAAAAATCACAAAAGGAGCACAAAAGGATTTGATTGTCACAAAACAAGGTGCCAAGATCACTGCCGCGAAAAAAAAAAAAAAACGTGTTTGCATTAAGCAGCTTTATGTGACAAGTCAATGTACAGTAATATCATTGTAAATACATTATTTCTTTGCCTGTAGCATTATCTACACCGTAGGCGTTTCTGTACAGGGGCTTGATAGCAGAACAAAGGAGCTACATGAGTGTCAATCAATAGTTATTCATAAACTTGTCTATACACGGGTCTTCACATATTCATTCAACAAATCCAATGATGTAAAAACTTGCCTGAACAATGACATCATGCTTTTCATCCATGTTTTATTCACACTTGTCCCGAACGACCGGCCTTAAAGCTCACATATTCCAGCTTGCGTTCTTTAAGCTATTGATTTGTGAAACGCACAAGGTTCATTCCTGCCGGATGAATCTGCCTTTCTTTGTAGAAGTGGTTGCTTTTGTTTCCCTGATATGCAACTACAAGATCTCTCCATTCCAATGCAATTTAAAGTATTCAATTCAAACTAGGTTTTGATCTTGAGCACCTACACACTAGATTTTAAAATATTAAATTATTGGTTTTAACCATAGACTGTAAAAATATGGACGTAGTGTCCGTCACATCACCCATAGGTTTGTAAAGAGCTTTTTTAAAGTCTGCCGTCACCATCTTGGCAGCGTGTCACCGCACATCACTTGTGGATAACCGAAAATGGGTAAAGAGGCGGGACGTGGGTGGGCCTAAGGTGACTGGTTGCTGAAACCACGCCCACCTTGATTGACGATAGTGAAAGCAATGGCAGTTCTCCCATCACTCAAGTGTCCACACCCTTAATTATGCACAACTTTAAGGCTTAATATAATTTAAACAGAGTTATAAAAAAATTCACGCACCTTACAGTTTGCAAAAACCTATAAAGACCAAAAATACTTTTCGTACATGACTGTAAACATAATTTTCTGCTGTAAAGTCGGGCATTTTAACATGGGGGTCTTTGGGAAGATGATTAATAAATTGCAGTTAAAGTTACCGTGTTGGCTTCATCTAAAAGATTGGAAGGTTGTTCCTTATTTTTAACAGGGATTGCACGGCACAAGGATGTAGAGACAAGCACAAAGATTTATGAAAAGGACACTTTGTCATGCAAGCAAAAGTTTAAAAAGTGCATTTTAAAAAATGTTGCCATTGATGCATCAGTACAGCTGACAAAAAGCTGATCCGAAATAAATTCATGCCACTCATCTTTCTGCATGAATTCAAAAATCTGATTGTACAATGGAATGGAATGTAAATGCAAACACTTACCATGATGTTCATGAATAATATACAAAAAACAACAGGGCTGCAAAACGATTAATCGCGACTTATTGTATGCAGAATAAAAGTTTTTGTTTACATAAAATATATGTGTGCATTGTGTATAATAATTATATATATATATATATAAATGCACACACACGCACACACACACAAATGCATTAATAATTTTATGAAAATTTATTTATAATTAGATATAAACTAATTATATATAAATATAAAATTGTATATACAAATGTTAATATACATGCATCTGTGTGCATTTAATTATTATAAACAATAAACACATATATTTGATGTAAACAAAATTTTTTATTCTGCAAACGATTAGTCGCGATTAATCGTTTTGCACCCTTAAAAAATAAAAAAATTTGAATTTGACCTAAATGACATTCCTAGGTTTCATTTCCAGTAAGATGTTTCTAGAATGCTTTCCTGGAAAGCTCAAATGATAGTGCACATCGCTAACAATGCCAGGGTCATGATAAACTGTACACCATGAATGAGCTGTTGGTTGCTATTCACCACCTGGCAAATGAATGACCAGTATGTTTGTCACTTCATGTTGCAAACTTATTCAATAAAAAATAGGCCCACATGCTTTTCAATGCATTCAAAAAATGATGACCTTACTGATTGAGAATGTATATAGACACCTGCTTAGACATCTGCTTCACTATCTGCGCTACCTAGGGAAGCTTTTGTGCAGTCAACAGCTGCACAACCAGTCAATTTACACCACGAGAGACGGACACTTGTCCTGTTCTTTAACCAAACACCACCCGAGAGAAGATTATTAGATGTATTAAAAACTTCATCTGAGGTAAAAAAGCACAAAGCTGGAATTCAAATTGAATAATATCCACCAGTTCAACAAAAATAAAAATAAAATAACATAGTTAAGGATAATCTCAGGTCATTATACACTGTTCAAACAAAACATGAGATGGAGGAGTCTTGATTCAGTGAATTGCATACATGAAACATCACGGAGAAATTGGTTATCAACACAAAACATGAATACTTTAATATTTTCTAGTTATGGGTAAATTGTGCAAAATAGTTAATTTACATTAATTCTATTCATTTATAAGAGACTTTTATCCAAAGTGACTTGCAACTGGGCATTGCATGAAAAGAGTTGAATCTGGAAGAATGGGAAAATAGTAAACCCCCACGTACTTCAAGCTTGATGGATGTTTTAGGTAAAAGCAGACCCAGCTTACATGAAACCATAATTGTTCACAAACAGCCATGTACCTGAATGCTCCTGAGCTTTGCCATTCGGTAAAAAAAGAAATCCTGATAATTGACTCACCCCCATGTCATCCAAGATGTTTATGTCTTTCTTTGTTCAGTCAAGAAGAAATTACGTTTTTTGAGGAAAACTTTCCAGGATTTTTCTCCATACAGTGGACCTCAACAGTTTAAAATTGCAGTTTCAATGGTTATTTTTTTAATTAAGGTAACAAAGTATTGTGAAATCCTTTAATCCACAGACGCTAAAACGTGGCTGTCATCATTTTATGGTTGTTTGAAATGAATTTCACAATGAAATAAATTCAACTGAATTAAACATTTACTCTGATTCATTATGCACTCTTTGCATAAGCAAACCTGATTACAGACACATTATTTAGAAAAAAAATGCATTTTGTCTGCATTTCATGCACTAGGGAAACTTGGGAAAATACAAAAATGCAGTCGCATTTTCAATATCGATGATTCAGCTGTCACGCAGTGATGAATTGAGTACAAATGCATATATTGTGTATAAAGTGATGATTCGATCTTTTACGCCATCTTTTTGCTTTCTCAGCAAACCTCATCATGTTTTACACATGCATTTGTTCAGCAGCATTCTCACAGGGCCACCGCATTTATATTGACTGCAACATGACACAAGTGTGAAATCTAAGCATTGTAGGGTACAAGACAGATAGATAAATAACTGGCCCAAGTCATTTATTTGTTTTTGTAACTGTTTTGCAACAGCCATCATTGCTTCTTTATGATGTTACTTAAAAACTAGGTCAATAGATGATAAAATATACTGTGTTTATTTAAAGTACAAACACTTATGAGGCCTTTAAGTAAAACCTAGATGCTATAAAGTCTATAGATTATGACATAAGTTTGCCTGGAGCAATAAACTACAAATTATAACCATTATGTTACGCAAAAACTATTTATTTGGGTTATTTTAGACTAAATGTACTACAACCCCAAAACAGAAAAAGTTGGGACACTGTAGAAATTGTGAGTAAAAAAAGGAATGGAATAATTTACAAATCTCATAAACTTATATTTTATTCACAGTAGAATATAGATAACATATCAACAGTTGAAAGTAAGATATTTTGAAATGTCATGCCAAATATTGGCTCATTTTGGATTTCATGAGAGCTACACATTCCAAAAAAAGTTGGGACATGTAGCAATAAGAGGCCAGAAAAGTTAAATGTGCATATAAAGGAACAGCTGGAGGAGGACCAATGTTTAGGAATGGGAATGTTGTCCTATTCTTGTCTAATACAGACTTCTAGTTGCTCAACTGTCTTAGGTCTTCTTTGTCGCATCTTTCGCTTTATGATGCACCAAATCTTTTCTTTGGGTGAAAGATCTGGACTGCAGGCTGGCCATTTCAGTACTCAGATCCTTCTTCTATGCAGTCTTGATGTTGTAATTGATGCACTATGTGGTCTGGCATTGTCATGTTGGAAAATGCAAGGTCTTCCCTGAAAGAGACGACGTCTGAATGGGATCATATGTATCTAGAACTTGGATAAACCTTTCAGCATTGATGGTGCCTTTCCAGATGTGTAAGCTGACCATGCCACACGCACTCATGCAACCCCAAACCATCAGAGATGCAGGCTTCTGAAATGAGCGCTAATAACAACTTGGGTTGTCATTGTCCTCTTTAGTCCCGATGAAATGGCATCCCAGTTTTTCAAAAAGAACTTCAAATTTTGATTCGTTGGACCACAGAACAGTTTTCCCCTTTGCCAAAGTCCATTTTAAATGAGCCTTGCCCAGGGAAAACGCCTGTGCTTCTGGATCATGTTTAGATATGGCTTCTTTTTTGACCTACAGAGTTTTAGCTGGCAACAGCGAATGACACGGTGGATTGTGTTCACTGACAATGTGTTCTGGAAGTATTCCAGAGCCCATGTTGTGATTTCCATTACAGTAGCATTCCTGTATGTGATGCAGTGCCATCTAAGAGCCCGAAGATCACAGGCATCCGGTATGGTTTTCCGGTCTTGACCCTTACGCACAGAGATTGTTCCAGATTCTCTGAATCTTTGAATGGTATTATGCACTGTAGATGATGATAACTTCAATCTCATTGCAATTTTTCTCTGAGAAACTCAGAAAACTATTTTTCGCCGCAGCATTGGGAGAATTGGTGATTCTCTGCCCATCTTGACCTCTGAGAGACACTGCCATTCTGAGAGGCTTTTTTATACCCAATCATGTTGCCAATTGACCTAATAAGTTGCAAATTGGTCTTTCAACTGTTCCTTATTTGTACATTAAAATTTTCTGGCCTCTTATTGCTACCTGTCCCAACTTTTTTTGGAATGTGTAGCTCTCATGAAATCCAAAATGAGCCAATATTTGGCATGACATTTCAAAATATCTCACTTTCAACATTTGATACGTTATCTATATTCTACTTTGAATAAAATATACGTTTATGAGATTTGTAAATTATTCCATTCCTTTTTTACTCACAATTTCTACTGTGTCCCAACTTTTTCTGTTTTGGGGTTGTATATATCATATTATTATTACTAGCATAATGTCAATTTAATGCTTTAATGCCAATGAAAAGGTTATTATTCACTAATTGAAATGTCTGTGAAATTTACACAGATGCCAGATGCATCGTTTCATTGGTGTTTAACAAATGTGAATGTTTTTCAATGCAAAACCCTTTAGGTGCATGCAAGCTTTTCTTGCAAAACCCTCCACTTCATAGTAAACAGTTGAAAAATCAGCTGAAAGAAGCTGAAAGAATCAGACTGATCTCACGGAAAGTCGTGTTATAGTCACAAAAAATTTTATGAATTTATTCGT
Organism: Paramisgurnus dabryanus; assembly: GCF_030506205.2. Classification (NCBI taxonomy): domain Eukaryota; kingdom Metazoa; phylum Chordata; class Actinopteri; order Cypriniformes; family Cobitidae; genus Paramisgurnus; species Paramisgurnus dabryanus. The sequence continues at coordinate 27,446,889 of NC_133340.1, read as the reverse complement.
GTCCATGGCATGGAATTCAGCTTTTTTTACGTGCCTTGAGCACGAATGTCGTTTTCATGTCACTTGAATGAATTTCTATAAATAGTATTTGTGTTTGTTGCACGACTTCAATTTTCGTGTCATTTTATTTATTTATTTCTCATAGTTTTCTTTCTATTTTCTTACCATTGTCGCTTGGGGTTGGGTTAGAATTACTTTCTACATTTACAGTACAGTTACATTTTAAGACATCCTAACCCAAACCCCAACTCCAGGCGTACATAAGGCGTACATAAAATGACACGAAAATGAAAGTCGTCCCACGGACACAAAAAACTATTTATAGAAATTCCTGCGAGTGACACGAAAAAAAACAGTCGCTGACTTCCGTCCCATGGATACGTAGAATTTTTCGTGAGTAATACACAACTTTCTGTGAGATCATGTTAGAATAAATACATGCCGAAAGCATTTAGTCAATATCATTATACCGTTTTTGGCATTTAGCTTTGCGTCTGAACTATGTGCCCATAATGTGGCACAGTTTAAGCAATTTTAAGCCATATCAGATGCTTCTTTATAATGTATGAATCGTGTAATCAATGAAAAACAAATAAATAATAGAGGGTACTAACAAGGTGGGTGTGGTCACATATGGTCAGCATTAGGGTTGTGCCAATAGACGATACTATCATGTGGCCAATAGCGGGCTTTCATGACGATAGTTGGCGATAGTTATTATCATCATAGTTTAAGATTACTATTCGCATTGTGTGCTTTTCCTCACATAAGAGGTTTTGTGGGCTTCACTTAGCGTGAGATAACTTGTAACAAGCGCAGATTACTTCTCACACGCACATGGACTTAATGCGCGCGTCTTGGACTCTTGCTCAGACCTGAACAAGTGTGGCATGGACTCCTCCTAACACTTAAACTTGTAATAGCATGACTTGGACTCTTCTTTGACTCGCACATGAGCTTGTAATACCTGCGGCTCTGACATTTCCTTACAACCAGCGAGTGTGTTGTTCCCGCTCCCTGGCACCCAAAATTTTTGAGCGCCTGGGCTTTACTGACACCCTCGGATTAATGGCATCAGTTTTAAGAAGGTTGCAGAGTAAATCACAACTAATCAAAACTATTGCCCTGCCCCACCCGATACTATTGTGTATCGGAGATCTCACAGGCTGACGATAGGCCGATCTCAAAATTGGGCATATAGACCCAACACTAGTCAGCATCTCAGTATGATTGAGGTTATGATACTTGTTTACTTACTTACACATACTTGTTAGATAAAAAACAACAACATGGTTTATAGCTGTGTGATTCACATTAAATTGTAAAACCATGGGAACAGAGAAGGATTTGATGGACAGTTAGATATTTAATTAAAAGCCACATGGATTGTCAACAGGTAGACATTCAGCATTCATCAGGCAGTGAGTGAGTAAAGTATAAATCTAAAGTACAGATGGAGGCTCTCGCTGGCATGTGTCTGCTTCAACAGCACAGTAATTTGTACTAATGACTCTGATATAGAATTAGAAATCATTAGGAAGTCCTAAAACAGCGTGCATTTAATGTTTATGACCTCAATCTCACTGTTTCCCAAATCTCTAGCCAAGAGGTGATGGCTTTTTAGCAGTGCCTACTTCACTTTCAACGTAGGTTTAGTGGCGTCCTGAATAAAATGTGACTTGTGGTCACCGTGTGAAGCTCTGTTGTGTGGTTGCCAGACCATTGCTAAATTAAACCTGATGTTTTTAAGCACATTCCTAAGCAGTTGCTAAGGTGTTCTGAGTGGTTGCTAGGTTGTTGCTTACTGCCCCAAGAAATAAAAAATAAAAACATCTTCCAGGTGCATGCATCTCAATCAGCTCCAGTTGCAAATACATAGTCAGGGTGTATCAGGGAGTCAGCCATGTTGGGGTCGTCTCAAATGTTCATTCTGTTAAGTGTCCCACAATGCAACAAAGAAACCACAATGTTCACATATCGAACATTACGTAACATTTTCAGAAGCTCTCAGACTTAAATCGAACACTCAATACATATCATGAAACATGATTAAACTTTCAAAAATCAAACATTTATTATATATAAACAAGTATCACTAAATGAATAAAGATGACAATTTAACTTTTTATTATCTGTCAGGCAAAATCCGCAAGTAAACAGATAACACATCTCCCAACAAACTCTGTGCTTTTATATAACATGACATACACATTTAAATAAAGTGTGAGCAACAGTAATAGTCATGCTTATCTTAATAAAATCCAACATCTACAATAATAGGCTGATTACTTTATGTTATACGAGTTTTTTTAATCCAGACGTCTAGAGTCTTTTGTAATGTTATCTAAAAGACAAGTATTGTATAACAAAAATTCATCAAATGTTCGAGCTGACCTTGTTTGATCTCATTCGACTTTAAGGCACCTTCTCTGTTCAGTTTCTGATTAGATTGCAGACCCTGTTGTAAAAACCAGACACCGTCTTAATGGAAGATTGTGGTCACAAATGCCCATTTCTTCTCCAGCAAGCTAAGGTGCACTTCTAAAACACAATGCTCACATATTTATGGAGAAGCTTGTGTTTCAAAAGTCCCAGATTTTGGGTTTGTACCCTTCGCTTGCAGACACAGCATATCACGTTGGGATCTAAGGGGGTGACAATAAGAGCATGATGAAATAAATATAAAGTCTTGTGTCTTCCTGTGATACTGATTTTAACGTTATTGGTCTCTGTCTCGAAGCAGGGACGGGCCGATTACACAAAGTGTCCTTCAGGATTATTGGGGGAAGTTGGAACTCGGTAAAGACTATGAAAAATGTCTTTGCTGCTTATCAACTGGCTTCATCTTGTGCCGAGACTTTAGTTTTGCAATGACATACAGTTATTCAAAAACAATAAGAAAGAAATCCTTACAAAAAACAACACATTAACTTCAACCTAGATGGCGTTTTTAAGCTATACTTCAGCCAAATATCAAAATTACCCCATGATGTACAGTACACACCTTCAAGCAATTCGAGGTACGTATGTCCATCATTTTTCTAGATGAACACATTTGGAGTTATTTTAGTAAATGTCTTTGCTTTTTCAAGCTTATAATGGGAGAAAACGGGGAAAAAAGTGCATCCATCCTCCATAGAAATAATCCCAATGGCTCCAATGGGTAAATAAAGGTCTTTTAAATGGTAATCAATGCAATATTGTAAAAAAATCCATATTTTAAAGGTGCAGTGTGTAGGTTTTAGCGGCATCTACCAGTAAGATTGTGAATTGCAACCAACGGATCAGTCCACCATTCACTGAAATGCATAGAGAAGCTACGGAAGGTGCCACAGGACAAACATGTTGTTGTTTAAGACAAATAAAGTTGTGACAAAACGCGCTCTGTAAAGCCAAATGTCTGTTTAGGGCTACTGTAGAAACATGGCGGAACAAAATGGTCACTTTCGTGTAGGGGGACCCGTGGTGTATGTAGATAAAAACGTCTCATTCTTAGGTAATAAACACATAAAAATTCATTATGTAAGGTCTTTATACACCACTGATAATATAGTTATGTATATAATATAGCATTTCTGTCATTAGACCCTTCTTAATGTTACAGACTGCACATTTAAACTTTATAAAATATAATAACTAACTTTCGGTAACAACGCCATCTGGGACTCTCATGATTTACTGTGCAACGTACTGTACCCATGACAGTGAACACTACCTACGCTAAAACTTTCGCATGAATCCAAGATGGAGCCATTATTGGAAGCTAGTTATTTTAGTTTATAAAGTTTGAAATCTGTATATTTTTTCACAAAATTACATTGATTACCCAGAGAATCACCTTTATTAACCCCTTGGAGCCATGTCCATGGTATAGTCACTATATATATAGCCGTACCACAGACTTTCTTTTCCATGTCATTGTCACGGATTGATTACTCAACTGCTTTTTCCTATTTTCAAACCATTGTCGCTTCGGTTTAGGGTTAGATTTGGTGTTTGCATTAGGATTTCACTTTAAGTTTTGGTTTATACATTTTTTTCTGATTTATTCTTTTATATTTTCTGATTTTTAAACCATTGTCGCCTGGCGTTAGGGTTAGAGTTCGGATTGGGTAATGATGTCAATTTTTGTAAATCTAACCCTAAACCGAAGCGACAATGGTAGTAAAAAAAAATAGGACAAAACAGTTGAGTAACCAATCCGTGACAATGACACTGAAAAGAAAGTCCGTGGTACGTCACTGGAAAAATGAGGAAATCCGTGACAGTGCCACGGAAAAATGAGCAAAATATTCCATGACTATACCACGGAAATTCGTGAGATCATGTTGTGTGGATTATCTCTGTAAAGGATGGATGCACTTTTTGAAGTTTAAAGTCAGAAGTTAATCCCTGGTTTCTACCATTATAAGCTTGGAAAAGCGAGGACACTTACTTAAATAACTCCAAACGTGTTTGTCTGAAAGATGATGGACATATGTATCAAGTTATTCTTGAGGGTAAATCATTGGGTAATTTTGATATGTGGCTAGGGTATTCCTTTAAGGCCTCTTAACGTGCAGATATTGCAATTGTGTGTTTTTGTCTATATTTCATCACATCAAGGTCAGTTTGGGGTGGATCTGAAAGGTTGGAAGGGTAAGTTTTCCTCTAAAGGTCATGATAGTCATTTTAAGACACATAGTATCTCTATTACATACCAGGAGATTTTATATCTGCCTTCTATGAGAAGGGCAAGACTGTGTCATGGATGAATTTTCCAACAATAAGACAATCCAAAGGACATCTCCACATCTATAAAACACGGTTCATTGAGCACAGAGTCAAGATATTTGATTGGCCAGCTATGTCACCTGAATAAACCTTGTGATTGAACATGATGCTTGTGAGGGATCTGAAAAAAAAATTTTTTGGAGAATACTTCATGTTCTGCGTTCTTATGCAGGGTTCACACCAGACGTGGTAGAGGCGGCAACCGCGAGTGATTTACATGTAATGCCAATGCAAAGACGCGAATTGGCATCCAGCGGTGCCGCGGGAAACCAGTGAGTTGAAAAATTCGTTTTTAATGCGTTTTTGCCGCCTCTACCGCAGCTGGTGTGAATGCACCATTAGACGTTCAGACATTCAGAATTACAGGAAACATTTGTTTCTGTTATCTTAACCAAGGGCCGATACACAAAGCCATAAATGTGTGCCATAAATTAATCGTGGTTCCAACACACCACAACCAGTTTCATCGTTGCAAGCATTATTTAACACTTTTTTTTTAGAAAATCTCATTGTGAACAAAAAAACTAAAAAAATATATACCACCGCATTTGCCACCCATATAACACTTGACCCAGTGTCTTTTCCATGGGTTGTTTTCTGTAAAATTCTCATTTAACCAATAATTGTGAAGGGCTTGTTTGGGATGCAAAAAACATATGCTGACAAAACTGATCTGGACATCCACGTGCAGATTATACTGACGTACAATTTAACTGTACCAAGGTCACTGCTAAAATATCCAGAGGAGGCTTGTTGCTGTATTTCCAAGTATGAGCATGATGTGCATTAACACATGACAGTAGGTTTTCAACCCTTCACCTTTAATAAGTCAGAATATGCCTCGACGGACCCATAATGGCATGAGGACTCCTGGCACGATCTTTAACCGTCCAAATGCGTATTAAATCAGTGCGAGAAGGGATGGCATTGTACTGACCTACAGCCCTGTAAATTCTTCGAGAGCTCTTGAACCTACAGACAGCAGATAGGCCCGGGGAAACCGGTGGACCTAATGCATAAATCTATGGGCAGTCGTGTGTCCGCGGCCAAGCAATCAATCACACGGGATTTGTTCTCCAAACACCGCCAGCAAAAACATAAATAAAATACAATAAATGAAAAGTCCTTGCTTTAATTTTGAACAGGAAAATAAATATCTTACCTATAATGTTTTAATATTGCTGGATTTTTTTAATTATTTAAAAGAAATACAAGTGATTACAGAATCATTTTCAATGGTGATTGGTTGTCAAGGTGCTATGATGTTGTTGCTAAGGAGTTTATTTTGGCTTTCATTTCACATATTTGTTTGTTTAATTTGCACATTTTATAGGGTATTATCACCTACAATGTCAAAACCATAACTCAAATTGTTTATAAAAGCAACATCAACAAAAAATCTCCTCAAAAGCCACATGACTTCAGCTCAAAATAAGAAAAATATAAGAAAAAAATAAGAATTGCTAGAGTTTTAAAGAAACTCGAAAGCATTATGCAATCCATTGAGGCGTATGACAATTTTATAAGTACAGCATGGGATGATATTTATCGCCATGTTTACATGTTCCTGTTTTATTGTGTGAAGTTCAGTATATACACCAATCAATCATCCTGACGCAATGCATTTCTGACCAGTGCATAACCACCCCAAGGGACAACTTTCTCTTATTTTTCTTTAACAACACAATATCCTAGTACAGAGATCTCACGAGCACATCGGTTATCTGCTACGACAGAATCATTCTGGCCAAAATTCAGTGTAAAAAAGCTGGATCGCTCTGTCTTTAAACATATTCCAGCCCACAGGCCGTGCCGGGTCACAGCAAATGACTATTTTGAAGCTCAGGGGAGTCTTTTAAGTTGAAAAATGAAATTCAAACAGCTCCTTTTAATAGCCCAAGGGAAGACAGATATTTTATATTGGATCGGCCATGGTGAGAATACATATGAACCTCAGAGAGTGCGAATCAAAGGGCTTGTGCGGTTCATTTGAGGGTGTATTGTAAAAATACTTTTTAATATTGCTAATGCCTTCAGAACCGTTAAATACGGTCAAAGGTGTGCTTCTGTTATGCGAGTTCATTAACATTATCTAAAATGATATTGAATTTCAATCAGTCTCAGGGCTGAAGATTTGCTAAAGGTGTGAATCTAACCAAAACTCACAGGAATATGACATGGAAAAGGAAACCAAAAAGGAGAAAGAAATAAAAAAATTATAGAAAATAAAAAATGAAGCCTAATGTTAGAACCAAATGCAAAAGCAGCTAAAAGCCACATCTGTCATCACATCAGCTCTTGGCACGTGTTATACGTCAATCAAATACTGTGCTTTCGCTTCAAATCCGCTTAATTCTGGCTTCAGGCCATTCAGAAATACGTGTTTGTTGGCAGAGTCCATTATATAGCACAACAACTTTTCAGCAAAGTCCTCTAAGTGCACAGAAGACGACTTAGATGAATGACGGCACACGTATGTGTCATGGCACAAGAGGTTTTATCCTCTCCTTGCCCAAAAATGCCAAAATCATTCATAAAATTTAAAATATGTATTTGATATTTAATAATAAATCATCATGCGGGTCGGATTAAACACCTTTGTGGGCCGTGTGTTTGACACCCCTGACTTAAAGTGTTTTGCAGAGAAAAAGTCAAATTTGTTAAATTACAATGAAATGACCAAAATGACATTTAAAAATAAAGCTTTATTGACTAATAACCTTTTTAGTGGAAAAACTGAACCTAAACATATGAGCAAAACAAACTATAATATAATAAAACAATGCATTCATTGTTGCACTTTACATTTTTAATAAAAAAAAAAATGCAGTGTTTCCTACTGATTATAAAACACACCAAAAAAATATCCTCATAAAAATGGATTAATCTTGTATGCAAAATACAAGTTATGATTATCTTATGGAAAAAAAACTATTATTTTGAATGTACTTTTGTTATGCAAAGGAAATAAAGCTAATAGCTTGATATCAACATATAACATTTGAAGGAGACTTACCTACTGTCACCTTACATTGAGGTTTTTTGCCACGACAGCAACAAAAAGTGTGTGTAAAGTATTTTTAACATGAGCAAGCTTTTTAAAGTCCTTAGCAAAGATTTGTGTCTGCATTGCTACAAGCTTGTTTCTGTCTGTACATTACTTGAATAATTTGCATGAAATAAAACAGGAACACAGATTTATACCATCATCTTCAGACAAAGAACCGTTACTATGCGAGTCCTGTGATGTATAACAGCCAGTGCAACTTCTTAACAGTCCGGGCTTTACCTCAGTAATTCAATTTGGGAAGTAGCTGATGGATGGACAAATAAAATGTTATTTTGTTTGGCAAGGCTTGAGGGAAAGAAGGCAAGAAAATGATTTACAGTGTGCCTGGCTTTACAGAGAGCTGTTTTCATACCAGATCCTGTTCGCACCCAGCAAACGCTGTTATTAGTTTAACTGGTGCCCGGCATGGCAGAAAACAGTTTTGGTTTATGCTAAACCACTCAACATGCGTGCGGTCGGTGGTCACAAAACAAGCGCTTATGGCTTTATAATACCTTTCTCTCAGTCACGCGCTCATGTGCCGAACCATTACAGTATAATTCTGCGTTAAAAAACATCGCTCTGCACTTGTCTGAAAATACGTAACCCGAAAACCTTTCATTACAATTCCAAAGCTTCCCAAGAGGAAAATTGCCCAAGCTTGAATTGAAACCTGAATGTGTTGTGGGGTACGACAGCCTTCCACGACCCTGAACAAAAATGCAAAGAGAACACATTTCTGGAGGATAAAGAGGCTCATCTGCTTTTTCCAGGGAACAGCGTGGACTCCATAAACTTCACAGAAATCATCCTGAAGGACACACACACACACATAAGCGTTCGCCGCGGGAGACCCCAGACACTCAGTTATCTGTGAAAGAGGGTCTTTGTGCAGAAATTACAGCCTACCTTCACTTTATAGCAGCTCAAGCTGAGGTTGGTGAAATTAAACTGTTTCTCTGGCTTTCAGGGTGGCAACACTTCTGTCTGCTAAATTATTTTTATCTGCTGTCTTAAAAGGAAAGAAAATGTCATAAACTGTGGCTGCAAAAGAGAGACGAGTGGCCGACCGCTGACAGATGTGTTTGAATACAAAAACACTAAACAATTTTGTGCTATTTTTCCCTCTCTAAATCTTTGGGTTTTTAGTTTGATTTTTACACATTTCAGATTGGAAATCTTTAAACCTGTTTGAGCTGCAAAGTTTTTGGCTTTTAGTATGAATGTGTTACACTTCTTTGTGCACCAAAAAAATATATAAGCATGCAAAACGTACAGTCTCTCAATCTTACCAGTATAAATCAGCAATTTTATAACATGATTCTGCACAGAGTCTCATTAGATTCCAGGCCATTGGCTATGTTAAAAGTGAGAGGAGCCAGCCATTATGCCCCACCCCAACTTCCGGTTTGAGTTGATATTACGTCAACACATCAAACAAAGCTGTGTGTTTTAAAGCAGTTTTTCTTGAAGCGTAAAACAAATCATGATTGTTTATAATATAAAATAAAATTACTTATAAACCAGTATAACATTTTTCCCAACATTGTTTGTCTAAATAGGATAGTCATTATAGTCTTTATTAATGGATTAAATCTTATTATATTTTAAATACGAAAACAATACAGAATAAAATAAATTATCTATATTTATCAAAACATTAATTTTATTTCTACTCACATTCACAATGTTCCACATGTATTCACAAACCTGCATGACTTTCTTCTGCAAAAAAGAGGAAATGACAGATTATTATTGATTGATCGTCCCATCACTATTCACATCATTAAAAAAGAACAGCGTCTTGTTTCAAATAACCCTTAAAAGCATGATTTTGTCAGCATATGTAATGTTTTATTTACACAGTTGTCTTTTAACAGTTCTGCTTGGTACAAGCATCAAATGACAATTTTAGGTTGCATGACATTGCATCACTTATCCTTAAAGGGATAGTTCCCCAAAAAATTACCCCATGATTTACTCACACTAAGTCATTATTGGTGTATATGATTATCTTTTTCAGATGAACACAATAAGAGTTACAAGAAAATGTGCTGGTTATTTAAAGCTTTATAATGTAAGTAAATGGTGCTTGTGATTTGAAGGCAAAAAAAAAAGAGTTCACAGAAGTAATCCACACGATTTCATGGTGATAAGAAGGCCTTCTGAGAGCAATTTTGTAAGAAAAATATACTTTTTTAAACACATTAAGAAATTAAAAATCCAGCTTTCTCTCATGAACACATATTGGTCCGTTGGTTATTTTAGTTAGTAAAGTTTTAAATATGGATATTTTCTTACACTGTAAAAAGTTACTTCAATTGGTAACACCTAAAAAATTTAAGAATATTCAAATTAATATTTTACTTAGTTTCACTTTAGGTGAATACAATTTTAGCTGAATAAACTTTTCTTTTTTAGGTGTTACCAATTAAACTTACTTTTTAAGTTGAACCAACTTTTTACAGTGTACAAAATTGCATTGATTGCCTTCAGAAAGCCTTTGTTAACCGCGTGGATTACTTCTTTGAAGGATTGGCAGACTTTTGGGCTTCAAATCTCAAGCACCATTTACTGTCATTATAAAGCTTGTAACAACCAGGACATTTTTTAATGTTAGCTCTGATTGTGTTTGTCTGAAAAAAAGATAAAATCACATACATCAAGGATGGAGGGTTAGAAAATCATGGGGTAATTTTATTTTAGTGAGAAACTTTCCTTTAATGTGTAATCATCAGTACAGATTTTTTGAGAGACTTTTTTTATTCCAAGAAATGCTTCTCCTGCAGTCAATCCAAATAATTGGGCCATTTCTTTGTTTGGCTTCCACAAATAACTACACCATTATGACAGACAACAACGTTGGTCAATTGCGAGCGACCCAAGACCGGCCGGATTGAAAAACTGTACGAATGGGATGGCAAAAGATTGGAAGTCAAGTTCGCCAAGTTGTTCACTGTGCAGCTTAAGCAATGAAATACAGTAACTCTCATTAAGTTGAGAGCTCCGACATCCGCAAAGAATGGATCGGAAATAATTGATTTGGGCAGATTTGAGTGAGCTCTGCTTCAAATATCCTTGAACTTTCTGGTTTGTTTAATGGAAACATCAACACAAACAAGCTTGGAATATCATGTGTCAATGCACATTCACTGCATGTGTCAGTCATCTGTGTTTCTCATTATTTAGGACACAGTAGGAAATTCAGTTATAATAAAATACATATTTATTTTAGATTTATGCATTTGGCAGATGCTTTTTTATAAAGGAACCAACAGGAGATTCAAACTATACATTGCATTAATATGTGTGTCCCTGGGTATCGAAACCATTACCTTAGTGATGCTAATACAATGCTCTACCAATTGAGCTGAACACCTACAGTAATATAATGTATACACATCATTGGATGCTGTTCTATTAAAACCTTTAAATGATGGTTAATTTAAATTAGTATGAAAATATGGTTAAATATCAATTAACTTGTGTACCACCATGTGTAAGATCACTTACCACGCTAGTAATTTATTTACCCATATCGCTATTTATTATGTACATACTGTAATGTACGAGGGTACAGGGTATATTTTAAAATGCTTGTTCATTTTGTTTTTAAGGGTCAAAAGGAATGACCCAACAAGCTTCTCGTATATTACTATGGTTTGAATACTATATAAATACATTAATGAAGGCTTACCTCATTTACAGTATTCAGAAGATGATGAGATCAGGCCATTCAGAGGTCAGTTTGTTCAGAGGAATAAAGCAGGATTGAATACTCATTAAAGCATGCAGGTAAATAAATGAGAGGTTTCATAGCGTTCATTTAATGAGGACGAGGGGAGGACACCAGCGGCTATATCACATCTAAACAACAGTAAATCATACTATATGTACTGTACAGATCCCAAGCTGAAGGTGCCTCATGTCCTTTAAAAACAACAGAAAACTGTAATTTAAGTATTCAGTATAATATATATATATATATATATATATATATATATATATATATATATATATATATATCACAACAATCTTACTGTACCTCTTGCGGAGAAGAGCACATTTACAAGGAACAGGTGCACTTTGGTTTTAAATGGCGTTGATGTGCTCATCAGAGTTCGTCACCAAAGAGCTATCAGGTATGTTCATGGTAAAAAAAGCAATAAGATAGCCTGTTCATTTGTCTGTTGGGTCGGATTGCTTTCACACTTATACCGGACCGCTCCAGAGTTCGTTTGCAATGGGGCCGAGACCACCTCATTTGTTTTGATGTGGATCCAAGCGTGATTACCATGTTCACATACAGTATGTCTAAACAAATCGAACCAAGGGAGAAAACGCACCAGGTTCCGAAAAAAAGATCAGTTTTGAAAACAATTTAAAGATTATGAAAAAACTTCCGTCCATCTTTTGAAATAAAACAACTTGCTGCTAAGGCATTATAGTGCCTGGATATTAAAGCAAAGACATTTTATAATGGTATATTGTTTGTGGATATTACTATCGTTCTTGGACTTAAAGCGATACTCCAGTGAAATAACTAAATTACCCCATGATTTACTCACCCTCAAGCAATCTGAGATACACATGTCCATCATCTTTCACAAGAACACATTTTGAGTTATTTTAGTAAATGTCCATGCTCTTCCAAGGTTATAATGGTAATACACAGGGATCAGGGATTAACTTCTGACTTTAAACCCCCCAAAAGTGCATTCATCCTTCACATAGGTAATCCACATGACTTCAAGGGGTTAATAAAGGTCTTCTGTGAGTAATCAATAAGCTTTTAAAAAGAAAAATATATTTCAAAATATATAAGTTATAATAACTAGCTACAGCTAACGACGTCCTTTTGGACGCTTGGGATTCAAGAGAGTCACTGTGCAACGTACCCATGCAACCAAGGCTCAACTTTCTTGTAAATCCAAGTTCAAGATGGTGTCGTTACTGGAAGCAAGTTATTACAGTTTATAATGTTTAAAATATGGATATTTTTCTTAAAATATTGCATCGATTACCTACAGAAGACTTTTATTATCCATTGCAGCCATGTGGATTACTTTTGTGAAGGATGAATGCAATTTTTTGGGCTTCAAAGTCCGACTTTTTTCCCTGATCCCTGTTTTTTATCATTTAAAGCTTGGAAAATTAAGTGAGTACCATATGGGGTCATTTTGATATTTAGTTGCACCCTTTACAGATTAAAAACTCAAAACTACCTCACTAGACCAAACTGGGGAAAACATCACAATGTGGAGAATATCAAATCCAGTCTGGATCAGGTGCAATACGAACAAACCCTAAAATACAGCTTAAATAAAATACCAACAATAATCAATGTGTGTGTGACCCTTTTAACTTTTTAGATGTGTTTTGAAAGGAAACTTCTCAATATGGAATTACCCTTCACATCCACAGTGCATGAGATTCATTACCAGCAATAAAGAGCGTTGACCCTTCAGTATTTACAGGGCTTGAGTAAAATGTTTTATGAATGAGGCGTCTCTGCAGCTGAAAGTTTAATTGCTCAAGTAAAACATATCACGCCAGCCTTTTTAATTCTACTTAGAAACCTAGACACCTTGTGTGCTTATCAAGTTTTCCTGAAGATGCTTTTAAGCGATTCAAATGCCATAGGGATCTAATGCAGTAAAAGAAATATGCAGCCTGAAGTTTAAACAACTTGGTCATGCAAGTCCATTCAACCTACTATTTTAGGTTTTAACTGGTAATAAGGTAATAACTTATAAAAACAAGTCGAAATTGTTTAACTTAATTTGTTAAGTTAAAACTATATGTTGGGCATTTGTTAATATTCTTACCTCAATCTCAAACAGAACAAATAATCTCTACGGTCCTCAAGGACAGATCGTTTTTGTGATTAATAGCAAGCATGATGAATATTCATTTGTTTTTATTATCAGATGTTGGGAGGACGGCGATGTGGAACACCTAAAACATACAAGTAAATGTTTGTTTGTTAAAACTGATTGAGGTGAGGAACAAGCCACCAGAACTGATTAATGTGTGTACAGTATTTGGGTATAATAACATCTTTTCTGAGCGCCAAGTGAACAATGTCTGCAAATCTATAAAAAACATAACACGCTTAAAAATAAACATGCTTCATGATACCAAAGAAGAACCATTTTAGATTGAATGTTTCCATAAAGTGACGAACTTCAAGGCTCTTCCATCAGCTCAGATGGAAGCATCATTACTGATATGAGGTCACGAGTCAATGCTGCATGGGAGAAGTGGAGGCAAGTCACCGGAGTCCTCTGTCATCGGAAAACGGCGGACAGGCTGGAGGGCAAAATCTACAAGACCATTGTCTGACCGGTGACACACTATGGATCTGAGTGTTGGCCAGCCACATCCGCACATGAACAAGCCCTCCACACCATGAAGATGCTCAGATGGAGCCTCGGACTCACTCGATGAGATCGTGTCATGAACGAAGACATCTGGAAGCGACTTGGTGTGCCCCCCATTATGGACAAGATGCTTAAACCAAGGCTGCGGTGGTACGGCCATGTGATGTGAAGAGTCATCAGTGGCCAGGACTGCCATGCATATTGAGCCAGAGGTCCGAAGAAGCGGTGGAGGGATCGAATAAAGACATGAAGACGGAAAAATGCATCCCCGGAAGATGCCCTGGACCGAGCCAAATGCCGAACACCGGACCCTGCAACACAGCGGGAAAAAACGTTTTGGAAGAAGAAGAGTCAGTACAGGTATTTATGTTAATTCATAGTGCATTAACTAATGTTACAGTTTTAACTTTGATTTAAAAAAAAAATATTAGTAAATGCTAAAATTAATGATTTACATTTAATACACAATTAATAAAAGGATTTAAATGAAAATAGAAATGATAATTGACATATAAACTGTGGTGTATATAGCTTGCGTCTTTGTCACCTTTTTGACCCCTAAAGATTTTGCACCCCTGAGTAAGTTACCTGGTTGCCTTAAAAAATTGTGTTAATTCAACTAAAAAAATATATATATATTTCAAACAATTTTGTTGAGTTAACTAATATTTGTAAATAAAAAAAGTGTGTGTGTATATATATATATATATATATATATGTGTGTATATATATATATATATATATATATGTATGTATGTATGTATGTATGTATGTATGCATGCATGTATGTATCTATGTATATATACATACACACACACACACACACACATGTTGGTGTATGTGGTTTACGGGGACATCTCCATAGACGCAATGCATTTTATACTGTCCAAACTGTTATATTCTATTCCCCTTACCTACCCCAATCCCTAACCCCAATGTCACAAAAACCTGTTGCCAGTCTTTAATCTATGAAAAACTACCATTTAGTATGTTTTTTTAGCTTTTCCGTTTATGAGGACACTCTCTATGTCCCCGTAAACCACCTTTATAGCATAATAAACATGTCATTATACACTATTCATGTCCTCGTAAACCACATAGACCAACCCACACACACACACACACACACACACACACACACACACACACACACATGCATACATTATTAATTTTAATTTTAAAAATAATTCTTATTAATTTTAGCATTTACTAATATTTTTTATCAAAGTTGAAACTGTTAACATTATTTAATGCACCATGAACTACCATGAATATCTGTACTGACATAAACAAGAAGTAATAAATGCTGAAAAACTATATTGTTCATTGTTTGTCCATGACAGATTATGCATTTACAAATATGTACAAATGCAACATTATTTTGAAGTGTTAAAAAAATTTATTTCATATTATTCCGCACACAAACCAGCGCACCTTTACGTGTTGCTTAGTGATGGTTATTCAGAAGTAAAAGCCAGAAATGTGCAGATGCTGCACAATTCGACTATATTTAACAATATGTTTACATGCGCATATATATATATATATATACAGCCAGGGTTGTGAGATTTGCGTATCAAGACCTTTCATCTTTAGCCTGCAGAAAAATATCAACACGCTGAAACAGTTTAAAAGTACCCCAAATCTGAAGCCTGTAAAAAGGACCTGGCTACGCAGCACACAGCATCTCTCATTAAATTCACGCTCTGGTTAAATGTACAAAGTCAATGTTGAGTTGGAAAGTTTAAGTTGTTCTTAAGAAGTTATTTTATATATTAAAAAATAACTTTTTGAAAAGCACAACAATATTTTATTGCTTTATGTAATGTTATGAAAGACATAAACGCTGCAGAATGTAGTTTGTGACCCAAATTACCTTAATGATGCGTGGTGCCATTGCCTTGCTATGTTTCTGTCATGAGAATCATGTGATATGTAAATAACAGGGTAAATATCAATGAGCTTAAGCACAATTCTTTTGCACGTGTGCAAGGTATTTTTTGCAACTTATTGAGAAAATACTACGAGTTCAGTATGCGCGCTCATTCTGCACAGACCTGCTCAAACGAATTTCGCCGAAAGGTTACAAGTTTGCACCCCTGTTACTTTTTTTTTAAGCTGAACTAACAAATCCTTTTTACACTGTACTTTCAAATATCTCTACGAGTTAACCAGCTGTGTCTATAAAAGTAATATTCATTTTAATTGAGTCAAGTTTGTCATTTCACGAGTGGTGACTCTTAAGCGGCCTATTGGACAATAATCACCATTTAGTATTGATCACACTCACCACACACAGCTGCCATGCACCACGGGCAGCTAAAGATCAAAAGTCTGTCATTGTCTTACCTACATTTGTCTAGATTGAAATCAGTATGTGGAAAGCGCATGGAAAACTGCCTGTCAATATGTTTGCCTGCTGGGCTGAGTCTGGATATTGATATTCTGCTTGGCTTTCAGATAGCTTATACTTGCATCATGTAATGTCAGTCTACTAAGTAGAAATTGCACGCAGTGTCTACAAGTAAATAAACTTAAATGGAGCAAGGCCGATGCTGATTTGTACTTTATGTCGTGAATGGTTTGTGTGGACATACTATACTGTGCATTATCTTAAAGATTGTAACCACTGAGTGGATCATGTTGAAATCACAATTATATAGGGGAGAAACGGGTGGGGGGGAGTCACGCGTGACGAAACTAACAAATCGATTTTCTCCGAGCCCTGATTACATTTGCGTTCCAAACTATGACAGCATCTTAAGCCTGCAACCCTTGACAGTGCTGACAAATATTGCATAATTTCATCACCGTTTTGCGCGTGTAGGTCCAGAAAGCTGTTTTCAACCATGCAAAGTAAATTCCTTAAGCGGTCATTTTTTTCTTATAATACGTTGTGTTTCTGGTTTTATGTGTTACAGTACTGAACAATCTACAGTTTATTTAGTGCTCTGACACATCCTGAAGTTTCACTTCTCAGAGATTTTTAAAATAAATGTTAATCGGGTTTAAATGCCAGGAGTTCCTGTCGGGACGAAAGTAGCACTTGTTACTTTTATCCCGCTGCTACTGTTGTATATTTAGAACATTTATATTATTCTAATTTAATTTAATTTTATAGGGCCCTATCTTGCACCCAGCGCAATTGACTTTGTCAGTGACGCATGTATCATTCGTATTTTGCGCCGGCGCACAGCGGGGTTTTTCCCTCCACAGATGCACGTCAGCAAACTAGGGAATGAACTTGCGCTCCCTGGGCGGTTCAGCGCAAAAAGGAGGCGTGTTGCGGCGCAAACCATCTCTTATGCTATTTTGCAGTTTCAAAAAACAATTGCGCTACTAACCAAAAAAAACTAGTCTAAAGTCAGTGGCGCGTGGTTCATTATGCTATTTTAAGGGCGCATGCTTGACCATAATGTATAGCGTGCACAACGCGCATACACTTTGCTTATCTAATCTACACAGATGCAACAGTTATTTTTGCAAATCATAAATTGTTACACTTAAAAATATTAATACACGAGATAAGGGGAATCATAGTGGTTAGCATTGTGGTGATAGTTTTTATTTATTCTCATGCAAATAACGATTAAAATATTTTCATAACTTTGTTGTGTGGCTGTATTACGTTTATTTTATGTAAATAATAGTTAAAATGTTTTCATAAGAAACCTTAATGTATATGAACTTGATTTGTAAGAGTACTTTGGGGTTGGACCTTGCTTGCGTTTCTTGGGTCCGATTTCAAAGCCCCCAAACCCTTTCAGCGGTGAGGGTGGACGCAGCGATGTCCTCTGCTGGCGTCAAGTCCTGAGGCAGATCCACCTCCCGTTACACGGCGTGCCCGATTTATGCTGGCAAGCGTGGGATTCCCCTGTACAAGAACGTGGGTCTCCTCGGCTGTAAACCCCTCCTGGCGTGCGCCTGGTAAATCCGTCATAATAATAGCAACCCGCCATGGAACTTGCGCACTTGCGTTTAAAGGGAATGTTGGCTAGCGTTCTGATTGGTTTATTTGACGTTACGCCCAAACCACACCTATGAATAATGAACCTACTTCAGACCAACCTCTTATTGATTTGCGCCCGGCGCAAGAGTTATTTCTCACGCCAGGAAAATAGCAACAGCGCCCAAGATCCGCCCACAAACTCACTTGCGCGTTGCGCTTCGCACTTGCGTTTCAGATCGTTAAAATAGAGCCCATAGTGTTCAAACTGTAAAATTTTTTTCAGCAATTTGAGTTTGTACTGTCAGGTTGCTTTTGAAACATTTGATAAAACTGAAATTTAAAATGAAATGTAATAAAAAAATAGCAAAGAAAATTGACAAAATATGTTTGCAGTTACGTATTAACAAGGTCATAGTTATGTATATTTACTAAAATCATATCACTTAAAAATACTTTAACATTTACTACATAGTTTAAAGGAACAGTATGTAAGAAATTTATATCAATTAATCATTAAATGGCCCTGAAATGTCACTAGACATTAAGAAATCCTTTTCATTTTAAATACTTATATCACTGACAACAGCAGTCCGGCCAGGATATTGTCATTTAAAAAGTGGAGTTGCAGCCCTCAACTGATGTTTATGTTGTCGTTTGGTATATTGGCCACCAGCTGTGTGATTGCAGCACCAGTTTCAGCCACACGTTTTGTGATTGCAATACCAGTTTTGGCCACAATCCTACATACTGTTCCTTTAACTTAATCCCCAGCAGCCTTTTTTTTTAAGTTGCCTGTCAGCCTTTTTTATGATTTTCACAAAAGTTTCACAAAATTCCTTCCAGGGAAATTTTCTTCTATAAATACAAACATACAAATATATTAAAAGTTTTATCCTATCTTCATTTGTTCTCTTTTTATAACCTCTCAAAATGGGTAGGTTTCTTTAAAAACATAAAGCTGAAATAATAGCATTTTTGCAAAACGTTGTAAAATTAACTGATGCTTCAGTTTTTTATAAATTGGATTATAGCGGAATTGAAGATTACTGTTAAAACTCACCAGGGAAGCGTTATTGGCAGTGAAATGTTATCTCTTAATTGACGAGATAACACGTAAATGGCGGGGAAAGAGTTAATGAAAATGTAAAAGTGAAAGGATTTTTGTAATCAGTTAGTATTCACAGTCAATCCTCACTTGTGCATGTAAAACTGCGGCAAATCTCTGTGTGAACAAAAAGGAAGTGACATCATCATGTTTTCCCAAGTTACCGAACTAATCTGCAAAGTTACTCCAAAAGTAACACATCGGTCATTCGGACACAATGCCTCAAGGTTGTTGGAGTGACTTCTGTGATAAAGAGACATTTGGTAACTCTTGGATTTCT
Organism: Paramisgurnus dabryanus; assembly: GCF_030506205.2. Lineage (NCBI taxonomy): Eukaryota > Metazoa > Chordata > Actinopteri > Cypriniformes > Cobitidae > Paramisgurnus > Paramisgurnus dabryanus. The sequence goes on along the minus strand of NC_133340.1, from coordinate 27,427,350 downwards.
GAAGCTTTAAATAGTCACCATCTAATGGCAAATCAATGAGAGGGTGGAATGATAAAGCATTTCTTCAGCGACTAAAGACAGTTCAAGTCGGAGCGTTAATGTCTCCCACTTTCAAAAACAAAAGGCCAAATTTAACAGGAATGTGAAATTATTATGGTTTTCTGAAAAGGTAAGGTTGGGTAATAGAAACACAGATCAAAGAGAATAAAAAGACTTCATTTAAATTCATTTAAAAATGTCATTGATTGGTAGATTTGAATATATTTGTATGAAACTGCGGTGTTGACGGTAAAGTTTGCTTTTTAATTTGTTTGGCTGCGGGTACTTAGGGTTATCTAAGCAAATCCACCTTCTCTAACGCTCCGCATAAATTTACATGTAGAGCATTAGGGATAAAAGGTGATTACGGGCTGCTGTTCATTGTTTTCTTGAATAGTTATTTTCAGAAGTTGTCTCTAAGGATTGCACAGCTAATCTTAGATGAATTTAGATAACTACTATTAACTTTTTACAATCAACATCTTACAGATGAGCATCAATCTGGTGCATACCAATAACCCTAAATAATATACTTGGCATCTTTGATTACATAGGCCTATAGTTTTTAGAAGAAAGTGATAAATTGTGCAACTACCAAGAATCCAAGAATACTACACAAGTAATGAAAGCCTAATGCCCCTATAGCAACTCATTACACCCTAAAATCAAGGCACGTATACACACACACACACACACACACACACACACACACAAGCACAGTTTTTTCAGTATTTTTTTTAAACCACTTTAGTTTTAGAAGTTCCATCTAGTAGTGTGCAAAAGACATATATTTACCCATCATAACTAAATCTAGATATCAGAATAGACTATGATTTACTAAAATGCTAACTCAACAGTCCAGCAATGATCATTTTTAATCGACGATTATCTCTGATGAAATTTATTATTCAGAAAGACCTTTTCCGACACTATTAACCAAAATTCCTACACTGAAAAAAAAAATTTCATTCAATTTACTAAATTGGTTTAAGGTAAGTGGTTGCAATCAATTTATTTTAGCTCAATAAAAACAAAAGCTTTTTGTTTTGTTTTGCCTTGCCATTTTTTAAATGTAGCTTAAATAAATTGATTGCAACCACTTTCCTTAAAAAATTGAGTAAATTGAATTCATAATTTTTTTCAGTGTATAAGTGTTTTTTTGCAATTTTGCCCCCTGAGATTGTAAGTAAATATTAAAATAATTTAATAGCACATTTGCATATACAGTACAACTTCATTTATTTATTATTTAATTTAAACTATTTATATCTTTTTCATCGTTTTTTATCAGTAGTATTTTACATATTTATCAATTATTTCCATTATTTGGTATTTTTTGTAGTGTTGTGTAATGTTCACACAACAATGCAAATTAAACAAATTAAATATATATTTTGTTAGTAAAAATCTACTTTGTTCTTAAGTGTAAAATTATTTATATGCATCTTATAAATTAATTCTAAGTCATTTATTATAGCTCCCATAACACACACTGTTTCTGCTCATTTTGAGTACCTATAGAGTTGTATTACATCCTTCATATCTCTGAAGCGTCTTTATTTTATCAGATTTATAAAAGACAGATCAGCTCTAGTGATTGTTTCCGGAAAAGCACGAAATCTCACTACATGTTAATGTCGTTTATATTAAATGCACTTACGTGCCAATGGCCAACAAAACACAGATATTTGATGCAGTTTTACTTACCGCCTGCAACTCATGACACGGTTAGGACCGCCTCTTTCAATGAAATCCCGCATTAAACAAACACACACACACAAAACATTGCTGCTACCCCAGATAAACAAACTATATCCATTGTTTCCATAAGGCTGGCTTACTTGAAAAACTGAACAAATCTTTCTTCTCCTTAGATCCAAAAACACACTTCTTCTGTTGTGCCATTGTTGAGTTTTGATAAAAAAACAAAGCTGTTGCGTGCAGTGATGTATGTGACTTCTACTCGAAGCAACAATGATAATGAACGTCCGTGTCGCTCTCGCTCTCACTCTGATTGACATGTGGGTGTGCTTTTCCAAGGGAAGTGCCCATAAAAGGAATATGGGGTCACTGATATGTAATGGTACCCATGTTCAAAAAAAACTTTTCAAAACTTGTAGAAAAGAGGAGGCGTGAGAAATACTGTCACACGCTCAACTGCTTTTTTGACACTTTGCATTTGTTTAGCATGAGGATTACAACTCTTTAACTGTGTTTATAAGTCAGAATGCATGAAATAGCATTAACCCCTGCCCCCTAAAGGTTTTTAATCAAATAACGAACCCCATGCAATTCCTCCACAAACCACTAGGGGTTTTTGAACCCCAGTTTGGGAAACCCGGAAGACTCTTCATTAAATCATTTTGTGATCATTTCACGTAATGTACTTTTTTAATTTGTGAGTTTTGAGGCCTAAAGTTTAAATATGATATGAGATTTTCTCTCAGTGGAATAGGATGATAAATAGGTTATAAAGAGAATTTGATGGCATTCATCTTTGCAGTTGTTATTTGATAAACATGGAAACATATTACTATTCACACTGAGTAATGCCTGCTGCAATACAAATAAATCAAGACGATTTTTCCCAAAAGCTCCTATAGTATTAGATGCTATTTCCCACTATCTAAGTATCTCTGGGAAATGTGTTTATATAGTACGGCCTTCTTTATTCACGGGTCCTTCAAAATGTATTGATGTATTGTCATATACACACATATTCTGTCTCTTTAACAACATACACAGAGTAAGAAATACAAAACCGAGTGCTTATCCATCAGACCGCTCAAGATCCTGATACGATCCATCACTCCGCATACGCAAAGAATGAGCAGATATGAAAAAGTCCCATCTTATGAACATCAACATACACATCAATTTTCAAACCCGGCTGACAGCTGTGATCAGCGCCATATCTGCCACAAGAGAACATTATTACCCAATGCCAAAAACATAAGGACCATCAAACGCACATGAATGCCTCTGTCGAGCTTCATGTGTCCGCGCTTTTCTATTTCTCAGCTGTCTGGACAAATGTCGTCTGCAACTTTATCACCGATACTGCCGTCCTGCCTCCATTTATCATGTCTAGCTGAAGAACGACTACTTATCGCATCCGGCCGCAGAAAAGCGTACAATGCTGTGTTCTGCCAATACTTCAGCACCAGTCACAAAAGCAAGCAATAGTTCAGCCAAACAGAGAAATCTGTCATTATTTACTCAACCCCGAGTTCTTTCAAACCCATATGCCGTTATTGTTTCTTTGAAAAGCAAGAGTATTTTAACACAATTTTTTTCTCGTTTATTCTCTCATACAGAACAAAGCATGTAAAAGTTTGTGAACACCACCTCTCCTAAATAACGGGTTTGGCTAAGCCTCTTCATTCTAGAAGAGATGAATCTGTGCTTCCCAATGTGTGGCAACAGCTTGGTGAGGGACATTTCACCAAGCTGGACATTTTGGTCTGTCATCGCAATCTTCATGTGCCCAAAGCAAAGTGCACTATGAAATGATTCACCGAGTCTGCTGTGGCAGAGCTTGACAGGCCTGCACAAAGCCCAGACCTGAAGCCAGTCAAACACCGTGGGGATAACTGGAAATGCCATCTGTGAGCCAGACCTCATCACCCGACATCATGGCCCGACCTTACTGATGCTCCTGTGTCAGAAGGGGAGCAAATCCCTCCATGACCCAGAATCTAATGGAAAACCTTAACAGAGGAGTGGAAGCTGCTATAAAGGACCAATGCTTTTATAATTACCCGACAAGAAAATATGATCGCGGCACAGGGCTGCTCGATTATGGGGAGTTGGTAAAAATCATAATCCCGGTTATTGATTACTTAATGACTGTCAAAACATACATGTGCCTGTGGGTGCACACAATTCAATGCATTTGTGTCAAGCAGTGGTGCCTTCAGACGTGCCCTTCAAACGCATTGGTCCAGAGGAACGTGATTCATATTTTAAACACGAGGGATAGTTTTGTTTCTACTTGCTTGAAATGCATAAAACTGAACAAATACATAAAGATAACTACTTTGTTTTCGGACTTAGGACAGATGGGAGAGCACTTGCGCGAAAGAGCTGCTTATGACGCTCTGGATTTATAACTAAATTGATTTAAAAACCAAATGTGGCACACTAATTGAATGACCTCAATTATCTTGTTTTTGCAATCGAAATGTGCAAAAATCGAAATCGGAATTGTAAAACGATTAATTGCAAAGCCTTATCCTAGCACTTGAGTGAGGAGAGTGTATATGTCATCAGTATAATGCAAACAAAAAGAGCATTCTAGCATGCTACTAAAAAGCATTGATTTTAACTAGGGCTGTCAATAGATTAAAACATTTAATCTAGATTAATATCATGCTTTCATGAGTTAACTCACGATTAAACGCTAATTAATCTTACATTTTTATCTGTTCTAAATTTACCTAAATATAACACTTTTTTAAGTTTTTAATGCTCTAATCAACATGGAATTGGACAAATATATATGCTATATATTTCACTATATGTTTTTATATAACATTCACTTCAGATATAGGTCATACCTGTGTGAATTCTTGTCAAAACAGATATTTTTAAAACTGTAACTTTCTGTAAATGTCTATATATATCGGGTCGCGCACTCACGTGTTTGTGTGCATGCGCTTCAGACGTGGCGTCTGGAAGATCGCTTTTGAGTCTTGTCACTCTTAATAACTCTTTTAACATCAATCAGGTACTGAACCTTATCTCTCTTAATAATTATTTTAACATCAAGCAGTCCTACAGTCTATTTTCTATCATTTCTGCATGCTTTTAAAATGAAACCAATACAAGCAAATGAATGAAGACGCATCTTTGCTTTAGATTATGGATTTGGGACGGTAAACCTCTCAGAAAACGTAAAAAATAAAGATCATTTTAGATGTTTAAAGCATTGGATTCGCTAGACAAGAGCTTAATGTTCTTATTTGTATAAAAACCTCCGACTCATCTAGACAGTGCGGGTCACTTGCTGCGTCTCAATTCATGTGGGCTAGACCAAGAATCAAACAGAAATTGCGTGATGCCATAATCGCACGTTAATAAAATTAGTGGCGTTAAAATGAATTTGCGTTAAATCGTTATTAACGCCTTAATTTTAACAACCCTAATTTTAACATTTACATATAAAAAATGCATTTAATTCTAGACATACCGAAATTTTGTTGATATGCGCGTTGTTGCATGTTTGTTTATCATCTCAGAGTTATCAGACTGTGGAAATTCAGACAGCGAGTTTTGATAAGAAAATCTTTAAATCTTAAAATATTTTTTACTGTTATACAACGGTTCATTTTATATAATAGATATGATTTTAATTAGTAAATGTATTAGAAAATGTTGAATTTGACACATAACATACAGTATGTGGAAAATAATGTGTTTTTTGAACCATAAACCATGTGAACACATTGTATTATACCAAATACACAAAATAATGTTGTTTTTAAGCGACAAAATAGGTGCCCTTTAATTGTAAAGTATTATTATTAACCTTTAGTTTCCAAGATTTGTTAGATAGTTAAGTTTATATTAAGTTTATATTTTCTAAAGTGTGATTGCATCAGACAGAAGCTGAGGAGAATACATCCGCAATGACCTCATAGTCATGTTAAAAATGTGAAATGGTAAAAATCTGTCTCGTTTTTTTTTGTCTTTCAATAAAATAATAAAAATTTAATTTCAATAAAATTTTATTTATATAGTGCTTTTCACAATTGTTTAATTATTTCAAAGCAGCTTTACATTAATAAACCCATCAGAAAACACAGAAAAATCGATGGACAAAATAAGAAGCAGAGTAGCGGCTAAGATTAAACCGTACTAGCGAGCGTAGTAATAATGTAACATATAGAAGAGAAGTTCCCCAGGGGTTGAAAAAACTCCTAGGACACAAAAACCCTGACAGGAGTCAGGAGGAAAAAGTCCTAGGAAGGAAAAAAAACTGTTTTTTAAAAGTTTAAGACGTTAATGTTGTGGCAGATTTTCCTCTGTGGTATCGAAAATGGTACAGAATACCAATATTGACTCTCTTGTGCCCCAAGGTTTGTTCAAGTTAATGGATACTTCTTTGACTCATTAATTTTGAGGACTAGTTAATATGTGAAGCCCGTTCTCTCCACCTAGGTCAACTCTGACACACATAAAAAGGCGATTTCTTTATTTCCTTTTATTAAATCACTCTAATTGCCCCTCCCATATTAATAAAAGGCAGGTTGTCTCTGGGTGACTTCACAAGTTAATGATCCATTATTTAAGGGATATGTAATGGGAACTTAATTATGTATGTAATGGAAACGTTTTAAAGCAGTACAGTACGGCCACACAGATGGGCAAGCAAATGCTCAAATAATGTGTCCTGTTATTGTCTCGAAATAAACCCCCTGACTTCGGTTAATGCATTTACACAGCATGTGTGATTAAGACGTGTTGCAAACATCGAGAATGAATTTCATCTATTTTTGTTATTACATTTCGGCAAAACTGATTGAGCTGTCAGTTACGTAATCTCACTCTATTGGCAGCCCCCAGCCCTTGTGAATGTGAATGTCATACGCCATAAAATAAAATAAAAACTTCACACAAACTGCATGCCGACCTAATGCTTTGCATGACTGCTAGATTTTACAATTAACGCGGCCAAGATGGTAGAAAGCTCACACCTGCCATGTGGGAACCTCGAACACGGTCTTTTTCGTAAAGCAATCGTCTCTTATACAAAACTGCCATGTCACTCAGCATCTGCTGACCCTGCATCAGATTGAGGGTTGCTGTCTGGGGCGGCTGTATAATTTCCCTGCATGAGAAAATAATGTCAGAGAAGGGGTACGACTAAAGTTCAACGAGAGAGCCTGGGGGCTTTATGCCTGACAAACGTATTATTTGCTTGATAAACTGGCATGGGCAGAACAGCAGAGTTGGGTGAGAGCATAACCTTTACAGTTGAATGGAGAAAAGACATAAATAACACAGAGATTTCTGTGAATGCTGACTGGACATTGTGGCATTTTTGACATATCTGTAATGTTTTAACATTGACACATACGGTGAAGCAAATATAAAGGTGAACTTGAAGTGCTTAAAGTCGCCATGAAAATAAAATGAAAAACTGTAATGTTTTTTTTTTTTTACAAATTATTTAACCTCTTGAAAAGTAAACTTTGTGTGACTAAGTAAAATGTCACACAAAGATCGTTGGATTTGTTATCTAATTGGCTATGCGTTCTGTCTATCATTATTTTCCATTAAGTCATTGGAGGAACGAGTGAGTCAGATGACGTCACGATATTTGACAGCTCTGTTTGGATATTATGTAACTTTAAGAAACAAATTTGACTGTGGGTTTATGTGTTTAGCGGAACCTAAAGTGTAATCTTATATACAGTGTTACAACATAAATAGTTCTCAGATTGTATATTCTATTCTATTACAACATGTTCATGCGAAATCTGATGTAAACAACAGACCATATAACTATATTTCATGGATTATACGCATTTGTGGACAAAAGCGGTCATTGGATGTATTCTATTAGATGTTTTTTATGAGTTATTCACACATCTGAAACACACTGGATTCGACTCGCGATCATTATATCAACACAAAGGTAAGAAATCGCGTTTATATTTTGCATGTTGTCATCTGGACTTCTGTCACAAAATACTACATTTATGAACTGATGCTAAACCAGTAGACCTTTTAAACGATGTATAGTAATGTTAATATGATCCATGTTTATAGACAGTAGGCTACATAGATATTATTAGCAGTGTTAAAAAACTGACGTCATCCCGACCACGAACTAGTGCCCGTAGAGAGGTTAACTATGAGCTTCATTATTTTTTAAAATTCATGTGCCCTCATAATCTTTAATTGAAAATGCAAATCTCCTCCCCTCCTCGAAGCGATCTCTCTTTACTTCCGCTCATATGGTATGGCAGGTGGGTGGAGTCCCGGAGAAGATCGCTGCAATTTGCAACACAACCCAACTTCAAACAATCAAATCAGATCTCTTTGACCAATTTAAATTCAGCTCTACCTTTTTTTACTTCAGAAGCCGGTGTCATGAGCAATTCGGTCCCCCCGAGCAATTCGGTCTCCCCTAGGACCCCGCGTGATTCCATTGGCTGAAAAAACTTCTCATGGGTAGTTTTCTTAGCGCCTTATTACAATTCTTACAAAATCGCGTTATGATTTATGTAGTTAGAACGTTGTTAAACTTACAATTGATGTCTTTTAAATTATATGTTTCATATAGTAGTATATAAATGAGGCTATAGGTGGGAGATCTACACATTGCTTGTGTCATTTTATTATTTAGATATATTTTATACTGTACTATTTCCACTTTTTACTGTCTACTTATACAATTATTTACTCATTAATCACTTATACAAAACATGATTACTACATAGTTGAATGACACATTTAAATTATAATTATAAGCCATGATAACTACACTTTTACTATTAAAAAAAATATTCCGTAAGGATGATGACACAAAAGTACTGACGTGTCTGCAACATGAATATTAGTTTATTATATTATTTTTTGTTAACTTTTATTTTTTTAAATGTTATGCTTCTATTTTGTACAACATAATTAACTTGCTAGACCGTGGATGCAGACGAGATATCGCAATGACAAATTTTTGAGCAGGCATTAGTGCTAGGTACCAATCGGGGTCCTAGGGGAGACCGAATTGCTCGGGGGGACTGAATTGCTCACGACACCGGTTTCACTCGGATACGTCACCACGGGGAAAATTAGGCAACTTCCGTTTCATGGTGACTTTAAAGTGTTAGTAATAATAGATAGACGAATGATGAACAATACTCCTACAGAATGTTTTAATATCACTTCCTATTATTTGTAGCCTGTACAAATACGCATTTAATTCAAATCAAACGCTTCAGCTGTTAACATTAGTTAATGCACAATACACTAACATGTACAATTACATAGGCATTAACCTTAACAATGATGAATAAATGCTGAAAAATCATATTACGCATTGTTAGTTCATGTTAGCTAATGCATTTCACATGTTAACAAACACAACCTTATTGTAGTTATTAATAAAGTAAATTAAATTTATTAAAATTAAAATATCTAATTAATATATTTAATAAATATATTTATTAAATTAAAATATCTAAAAAGTCTATATAGGAAAAAAATATATAAGCACTCTGTAATTTATAAGGGCTGTAGAGCAAAGTATATTGTAATTATATATTATATTTAAAATTATAAAATATATAGTAAAAAGTTAAATAAATGACGTGACAAAGAAATGACTACATGTGCAATTTTGCTACATTTTGTTATTCAGAAAACATTTGATTCTATCTCGCAGGTAAGCACAATTCATATGTAAAACTCCATTATCCATATTGAAATCTTTGAATTGCATATTACCTTCACACTCACACGCAGCTATTCAAACCTCGAGATATTGGGTCATTTTATCAGCCGTGTTCAGGAAGAACTGTACTGGACTTTTCCACTCGTCCTAACAATCACCATTTTTGAGTCGTAATAAAAGGAGCCATTTTCAGGCCGCCCAAAATGGCTTCATAAGTAAACCCTAAATGAGGTTGAAATTGCCCATTTTCCCAAGGCCAGTTGGAAAATAACCCCTTTCTCTTTCGTCAACCACTATCCCTTTCCGGAAAATCCAAAGAATAAGAGCACACCTTGGAAATGCAAAGCTAACGTCATGTAGGCTGATTGGGTCATGAAAGAGTTTCTGTGAAGAAAAGCTAAAAAAAAATACATTTTGATAACGTAGAGGACTTCAAACATAGCCGTGTGTCCTTCTGGGCCTCTATTGACAGAAAGGGCTTAGACAAGCAAGTTCATTCATAAGTGTTTGGACACGGGCCGCTGGCCTCCGTCTCTTCGGCATTGTTGGCTTGAATGCCACACTTATATAGAAAGTACTGACATTCAACCGAGAATCAGTCCTGACAAGGTTGACAAGAATTAGTTCAAAAGTAGAAGTAGTTGTCTGTATACTCAGCCTTGAGTTGTTCCAAACTTCAGCAGAACATTAACTCTTTCCCTGCCAGCGTTTAAAAAAATTGCCAGCCAGCGCCAAGTGTTCTTCTTTCAATATATAAACATGCAATATATCAAATGACAGAACAGACCCTCTGCTTAAAAAAAAGTTTCATCCCATCTTCATTTGTTCTCTTTTTATCACCAGTCCTCTCAAATATAAAAAAAGTGAAGTTAGTATTTGCCAATGTATGGTAACCAATACTTGGAATGTGACCTCTGCATTTACTGTAGAAGGTTTTTTTTAAATACAAAATTTTGAGCAAAAATCGAAATAATAGCAGAAATATGGATTGCCGGAAAAAACTCGTCATTGACAGGAAAGCGTTTCCTCTTAATTTCTAGTCAATTGCGGGGAAAGAGTTAAAGGAAAAAAATTAAGCATTTTCTGTATGAAAACGGCCAACAATGTAGACTACCAATGCATTCATGTCCAACTATTGCTGAAGAGAACTGTTAAAACAGTCCATACACTTAAGGGCAGTTCACATTATAACGATAACTAACAAAATATAAAATATATAGTTTTAAAAAGCATTTTACATTAAGGAGAATAGCAGAATTCACACCACAACTATAACAATAACGATACAATGAATGATATCGTTGAGATCACTTTCTGAGTGTTTTTTTCCCAACTGATGGACAATAAACCATTGACTGCCAATAAAATCTATTTGAACTTTCAAACACGCATTTGAAAAGACAGATGACACGTTGGAGAAGCTCATTGCTGAGGTCCATAACATAAAATTACCTCAGTTATCCATGCGCTGATGGATGCAGTTGCAGTGAAATTCACTATGCAATGCTTTTTATTCTACTACCAAAAGGTAAGATATTAGATTATGCAAACTACTAGTTTGTGTGTATCCCAACCAGGGGACCAGGGTCCACAAGGGGGCCTCAGCAAATGTCCAAGATGACTTAAAATTATTTAAAAAATTGGACAAACAAGCATTAAAATAAGCTATAACAAGCAAAAGGCTATATATTTCTTATAATTGTCTATTTCTTAGCAAATATACATCTATCTAGTCATTCCAAACTCTAGTTAATTTTATTTGGACAAAATTGAGCGAGAGGGGGGCCTTCAAATATTGTTGTGGGAACCTAGGGGAAAAAAAGTTGGGAACTACTGTACTAGATTAACTGTTTAGAGTTACGCAAACGCTGCATGTTGAAGACATCCGCTAGTTTTACCCACAGTGTAAATGCAAGAAGAACAGCATATGTACACATTTAATGTTATGTGAACAATTACAAGAATATTAATTATTTGGACTATGCAATATTATTTAATTGTCATTGGAGGTAAACTATTGATGTGCTTCGCGAGCGAATTAGCATAAAGTTATCATTATTAGCCAATGATGTGGACCCTTACATAGTTACCGTTGTAGTTATCGTTTTAATGTGAATTGCCCTTTACTACAGTAGAGATACAAACTATCAAATTCATGCTAAGTGACACCTGTTTGATTTTTGACATTACTCTGAAACCCATATATCTCCATTATTTAACCATTATGGAGCTTTAAATGTGAACCTACACAAAAAACAAGTTTGTTATTTAGAGATTTTAAGCCTTCAATATGTCTGCGTGAAGCTACTGGTGACTTGGGTAAATGACACAAAAGTGCTTTTCTCAGTTAATATTGATTCATTGCACTTTATATTTAGGCTCTCGGCAGACATTTGTGTTTTTTTTTAGATAAGGAAGTTTCAGAAATTGTGTCCAGTTGATATGAAGTGACCCTTTATAATACAAGTACAAACTATCTATTTTAATGCGGAAGGTTGGATTTATTTACTGTCTAAAATACAGTTAAGCAATGTTACCAACCAACAATTAAACCTGACATCAACTATAACATAGCTTTTGTTCATCAAGTTCAATTTGTGCTAAAACACATCTTGTTATTTCCAACATCTTTCGTTAATATGAAATATTCCTGTAAATATCAATGAAAAATAGCTTGAAGACTCATAAAAAATCATTGTGTTCCACAAAAAATAACAGCATACAGGGTTTCACATTGGTGCATTTGGCAGACACTATTATCCAAAGAAACTTCCAGTGCGTTTGAGGTACAGTATACATTTTATCAGTGCGACATGCGGACGAGTAAATAATGACAAAATTCCTTTGACTTACAAAGCCCATTCGTCAAAGTCTGGCAACATATGCACATCTCTTCTTCTGTGTCAAGAAAGTTAGTGAACATTGTCTTCTCTGATTTATAAAGGTGCCTACAGTATAAACATTATTATCTACTGCCTGCTTCAGTTGCAGAATGCCAATGACTGCATACGGTTAGAAAGCACAAGACTATTATTTTATTATTTACAACCACATAAAACTGTGGACATTGTGCAGGTTAAACAAGGGCTTGTAATGAGATGAACTGTTTGTCTACCCTTTGGGGAATTGCATCATGCACTTGAAAGCGCGACCAAACAGAAGAGACGTGATCCTAGAATAAAAGTCGGCAGGACTTATGACTATCAGTATCATCCGGTACATTGCATTCGGTATAGAGTACATTAATACAGTTTCATATCTGCAGGATTGATTGTGGGGAAGTTGTTTGGAATGCAAGGAAAGCATGGCGTGCATATTGTCAACTTTTATTGAGATTAAAGGGCTCTAAGGGTGTTTTCACATATACACTGTTTAGGTCGGCCCAAATGACGTGTCGCTCCGAGTACGGTGCGTTTGTGTCAGTGTGAACACAACAGCCGCACTCGGGTGCGCACTAAACGACCGCTCCGAGACCGCTCTAAACAGGTGGTCTCGGAGCGGCTGTTGCCGAACTCTGGGGCGACCCACCTGTGGTGTGAACACTGCTGGACCTCGGGCCGAACCAAATACAGGAAGTTCTCCACATGTTTGAGCAACTGGGCTTTCGTTGTGACGTGAGCCTGGTGTTATATTGTGGGTTAACAACAAACAAGCCAATCCTGGTCCGTTGCATAGAGATTCGCTGTCTCCTTTACGTTTGAGCTGATGATTTTATAAATGCATAGCTGTCCTTCACACACAAATAGTGACATTACGGGCTTTTAGCAAACGGCTCCGTGAGAAAGGCTTTAATAGAACAGCTACGCAATTTCGCGTTAAAGCAAAGAAACTTCACAAAGACGTGCATCGTTTATCTCCACATCTTGATACAGTAGCTGCGCTCTCTCTGTCAAGCTGGTTGTCGTGGAAACGTGGGGGTGGTCATGAGATGGTAAGAGCTGTCAGAGACCAATGACAGCGCTGACCGTTGTCACATGGTGTACGGTGCGGCATTTCGAGTAAAGTAAAAATATATATATGTGAACACGGACCGCACTAACTGAAAAATGATACAATGTATTTTGGTGAGAGGAAGCAAAGTCAAATATGAAACGTGTCAAAACATACTTTACAATGCTATGGTCACCAGCTGCTATTTGAATGATGTTAAATGATGTCTAATCCGAACTGATTTACCGTGCATTATACGTTATGTTTGTTCCTTGGGTTCGAACCCTTGACCTTTCATTCTGCTAATGCAACGCTTTACTACTGAGCTAGTTTGAATTGTTTACTTGACGTATCATGTCTGGCTTATACAAGGTGTAAGACAAGCTGGTGGAAGTTCTCAACAGTTTCATCGAATATAACAAACCAAACTAGAAACTGGATGAGGAAAATAAAAAGCCTCAGCATGGTGGAAAAGAGCAAGCTGGCAGACTCTTTAATGCGATGTGATAATTAGCTGTCGGTTAAGACAGAAGGATGTAGTGAACCAGACGTGAGATCGGCTCAGAGCATCTTGACACCAATCCTGGAGGGCTTCAAGTATCTGACTGCTATCATTCCAATTTCTAAGTCTAACCTGCTTCAATTACTGGTGCCATTCGTCAGATAAATGTCATTCATTTCATGGAATCTTGTCCTTAACACAGTGGTATCCAAGACACTGATCGGTGGGATTAATGATTTGAGAATCTTTGGAGATATCCCTTAAAAACCTTTTTACCCGGTCTACTTGGCGAACTAAAATCACGAATTATACCTGAGGCGAGGACTGGATTGGATTTAAGCAACGACTGGAGTTAGATTAGATTTTAGCACAGTGTTATAGGGCATTCACACCAAACGCGAGTTCAACGATTTGCACGAGTAGATTACATACAAAGTCAATACAAAGACGCGATCAGATTCGTCCTCACGCGGGGCGATGGGAATAATGCAAATAGGGCGGCGCAATTGCCGTGAAAACACGAGCTATTCGTCTCAAACGTGCCTTCGTGTAAATTGAAAATATTCAGCTCAAGTCAAAAATTTGCATGACACAAAGTTAAATCCTGTGAGTAATCTAGAGCGAGCAACGCGATGCTACGGTTTTGGTGTGTACATAGCATAAGAAAAAAATCACACTGTTCTTCACGGTACACATTTAAGAATTTAATGTTGACCAAAGATCCTGTCATACATCAAAATAGAGCAAAAGCATTAACAGTCATAAAAAAAAAAAAAAAAAAAAAAAATGGTGTCCCAGGTGTCCTTTTTGGGGAGGTCTCTAAAATGTTCAATGCTTTATGTAGCCAACGGGTACATTTTCATACTATGTAAATTAAAAAGGCAAACATCTAAATTTTCCATGCGTTTTTCTCACAGATCTTTTGGCATGAATCATGAACTTTGTGAAATCCAAAGAGTTTGCACATATGGCATTTCAATTTCTCATATCTCTCAACATACTCCTGTAAACACATACATATACCCCCTTAATATTCTTAATCCCCAGATAGTTTTTTCACCTAAATCTTTTAATCCGTGCACATCAGCGAGGAGTCAGAGGTGATACAGTGCTGCGATTATCTGATGATATTCTCCCACGACAGCGTTAACCCGCACAGACTAAAAAAACGAGATTCTCATCGAAAGCAGGCAGTAAACGGCATACTGGAGTAGATTCCATTATTTGCCGTCACAGCACGGGAGTGAAACTCAATATAGTGCGATGTTCATCCCCGGGCAGCTTTAAACGATCCAGTTTATTTTGACCTTCAGTAGTCAGGGCGGAACAGAGCATCGCAAGTGATTGAGGTGAGTGAAGCCCGCCGGAGACACACGGCATCAGGCTTTGTGGGAACTGATCGTGAAACTTCTAAATGCCTTCAGGGCAGAAGAACAAAAAATTGATGAGTAAGGAAAGATGGTAAAAACCTCTCTTTATGGTGTACCTGACTTGCTAACCTCATAGAAAATGTAATGTGCTTTAAAATGTTCAATTGAATTAGAGATCTGGGCCGTACCCTGTCTTTATAGGTTTCCCAGTAAATGGTAAGTGATGGGAAAGAGTGCACATTATGTATCACTGTATTTGCATTCAAAGAAGCAAAGTAACTGCTGATCATCATAAATCCGGGCAGATTATCTCATTTCATGGGTTAATAACAATTTCACACGGTTGCACTTTTCATTAACATCAAGGACCTCACAATGTAAGATGCTAACTATAATTAGCTGCTGTTCAGGCCGGCAACAATCGCTAACCTTCGGTTAATGGACGACGTGGGGAATAAACAAAGCTTGAAATCATTGAGGTAAATCAGGAAGTAAAACTGCTTCCTGTAATAATGTACATTGCATCTAAAGACTTAGAGGCTTTTGTGGTCGTGTTTTAGCGAATGCGCTTCACAACAGACGCAAAAGAGAAGACAATGCTGAATAAAGTCGTAATTATTTTATTTTTGGACCAAAATGTGTTTTTGATGCTTCAACACATTCTAACTGACCCACTGATGTCACATGGACTACTTTGATGATGTTTTTATTATCTTTCTGGACATCGACAGTATACCGTACATAGATTTTCAATGAAGGGTCAACAAGCTCTCGGACTAAATCTAAAACATCTTAAACTGTGTTCCGAAGATGAACCGAGATCTTACAAGTTTGGAACGAAATGAGGGTGAGTCATTAATGACATTTATTTTCATTTTTGTGCGAACTATCCCTTTAATTGCTGCATCCCTAGTCACACTTCCAAGAAAATTGCAATTGGTGCATCTCCACTTACGTTTTAACACAAACATGGTGGATATTAAAAACAATTGTGCACTATTAGTTTGTTTGACAATCTAATATTTTATTTCACTCAGGAGAATGAGATCAGTCCAAGGACACAATGTTCCGAGACATTCATTTTTTGTTAAAGAAATAACTTGTTGTGGCAGAACAATACTACTATTAAAGGGATAGTTCGGCCAAAAATGATATTAAACCCATGATTTACTCACCCCCAAGCTGTCCGAGTTGCATATGTCCATCATTGTTCAGACAAACACATTTTCGGATATTTTATAAAATGTTTTAGATCTTTCAGTTGATTAAATGTAATGTTACGGGGTCCAGCCATAGTCCACGACCTTCAAGTCCAAAAAAAGTGCGTCCATCCTTCACAAAATAAATCCAAACGGCTCCAGGATGATAAACAAAGGTCTTCTGAGGGTAATCCGCGCGGTGTATCCATATTTAAAACTTTATTAACAAAAATAAATACCTTCCGGTAGCTTCCGATATTTCTACAACAACACCGCACGGATTACCCTCAGAAGACCTTTGTTTATCATCCTGGAGCCGTTTGGATTTAATTTGTGAAGGATGGACGCACTTTTTTCGGACTTGAAGGTAGTGGACCCCGTAACATTACATTTAATCAACTGAAAGATCTAAAACATTTTATAAAATATCCGAAAATGTGTTTGTCTGAACAATGATGGACATATCGTGTTTGGCTGAACTATCCCTTTACTAATTTCTTCACCTCATGATGTCCTTCAAATTAATTTTGAAACACAACTGATTTGAAGAACTAATTTGTTATAAAGTAGCCGAAGCATATTTTTTTTCTTTTTAAATGGTCACAATAACTCAACAACAATATAACAATTAGGGATGCACCGAATCCAGGATTCGGATTCGGATTCGGCCGAATACTGGGCTTTTTGACGGGGTTCGGATTCGGCCGAATCCTAGAATTTTTTTCCACCGAACCGAACCCTATAGGCTTGCGCTACGCTGGTCGACGTAACGCGGCCGTTGATTACACACATCGGGTGCTGACGTGGAGATGAGCTTTTTCTTTCGGTGAGCCTTAGGGGCTGGACACACCAAAACTTTTAAACACGGCTGAAAACGCCTTGAGGACGCCAAATTCCAGCTGTTTTTCAGCCGAGCGCTTGGTAGCTGTGATGCTTCAGCTGTGAGCCGGTTGGTTGCTGTGGTAATCTCCCGCCCCTACTCCACTGTAATTGGACGGCCGTGTGAAACCTGACATTGACGAGCGGAGCTTCTCACTCAAAGTTAAATATAGTTTTCAGCGCGGAGCTGCTTGCTTCAGCATTATTGTAAAAACGAGCGTGTCGCAACGCATCGCTTTCATTATGCATAGGCTTATGGTAATGTCAAAATAGTTTTTCCAACTTGTCATCCTGGCATAATGTACAGTTAAAATTAAATAAAATGAAAAATACACTGCTGTGGACGTTGTTTACTTCATTAATGTGTTTTACTGTGTTAATGGAATAAGGATGGGAGTAGGATTCGGTATTCGGTTTCGGATTCGGCCGAATCTTAAACGGTGGATTCGGGATTCGGCCGAACCTAAAAAATCTGGATTCGGTGCATCCCTAATAACAATACAAAAGAAAAACAATAAGCATAAAAGCAAGAGAACACCCCGAGGCCTTTAAAAAACTCTTTCAAACTCACTAACATCCAGTATTGCGGTGCAGATGTTATAGCCGGAGCGCTGACCTAATTCTTTGCACATAGTCTTGTGATTGCCTTTTTATGCACTGTCTCCTAATGACTTGTTAGGCTGCATGCCTCTGAGACGAAGCCCTGATTTTACCCCGGGCTCAGTTGCCTTGTTATCCACACAGACACGAAAATACCTTCATCCGGGGAGTTGCGAATAAGAGCTCGCAAAGGGTCGGGTGCATCTTAGTAGGTTACAACCCAGAGGATCTAGCGAGAGACCACAGGGTAAGTCCTGTTACGCCACGGGGAAAAACAAAGCATAGAGAGGATGTGAGAGGACTCTGTCACGCTCTCATTACAGTGAGACATCACACGCCGAAGGCCATGAGACACGAAAGTGGACCCTGCTTTGTATTATGTAGTTGTCATAAATAAATAATAATGAAATATAAAGGCTAAAGCCGCGTTGTGCGCTTCCTCAGAGCTTATAATGAGGTAGGGATAAAAGTAATGGTTATGTTTCCCGATATTGCTTGGAATCGTAAAAATGTCCCTGTGTTTGTGATGGTCATTAAACTTGTTCCTATCAGACTGCTTAAAAGGGTCCAACGTTCATCCTCCAGAGGAATGTGCCGCTTTTAAAGAAGCTATGGTCTTATTTAATAATCATAAACGTGCAATATTTAATGTAGAAATTTTTGAAAATATAACAAAAATGTGCTTCAAAATTTCCACGTCTTAAAATTCACTTCTTTGAATAGTTAACAATTGGACAATTTACTAAAGATGAAACTAGAAACAAAGGATGAAAGTCAAAGTGTAAATATTAGAAACTGAACTTATTTATGTATAATAAAATAAATACAGTATATATTATTTGTCATTATTAAACTGAAGTACATCGCATCATCAAGCACATTTCTCAAGCATAATATCGGCACTGGTCATTAAAAACTCATGATGAAATTGAAATAGATCAAAGTTTTGTTTGGTAAAGAACAAACACATGCCACATGAAACCCCAAACAATGAATGCACATTAATTAAACCAGAAGACCTTGGTTTTTAAATGCACCCTTGAAACATCAAGAGCAGTTTTACAGACGTCAACAGAGGTTATTAATATTTGTTTGGCCTCCAGTGAGTACATACAGATCCAGTGCAATGGATTGGAGCAATCTTTACCCGTGAGATATGAGATATGGTAACTGAATACAAAGGCCATTATAACCTTGAAATAACTTTAGCTTGGTGGCTGTCACACAGTCTTAAAAATCTGAAGGGGCAAAAATATTGCAGTCTTAAAATAAGAGATCAACTGACATAATGATCAGGCAAAATAACTAAAACGTCACGCTGATTTTTCAGTAAAGTCCTCAAAGTGCACGGAAGACGAATATAAAATGACCGTGAATCACATTCAATATTGGGTCTCTTGTGAGTTTCTGGACCATCATAGATACATCTTCGGTGATTTTGCAATTGTTTACTATGTCTTGACCAAAGAAAAGAGTTTTTGCCCAAAAAGCGTGTATGTACTTAAAGGGTTTTGCAGCGAAAGACAGTAAAATGTGTTAAATACCAATGAAATGACTAAAGTGACATCTGTGAAATTAAGGCATTTCAGTTACTGACTAATAACTTTTTTATTGCCATTAAAGTGAAATTACTGAACCCAAATATAAGAGCATGAAAAAAACGAGAATAAAAAATATGTCAGACACACTAAGGGGCTGATCACCCCAAACGCATTTAAAACGCCTGCACTGCCTTTATTTAATTGACTTAAAAAGAAAATGCAATACGGTTGTTCCAAGCAACTGTAAACTGTCACCAGCTCACCTTGACAATTAAAAAACGTGAATGACACTGAGCACTTTTCCGCTCAAAGAAAAAATGTGTGGCACGGAGACGGCCAACATGTGAGGCATTCGGCACAGATAAACAGCATGCATAACTAGGGTTGCAAAATTCCAGGAAATTTTCAAGGATGGGAACTTTCCATGGGAATTTACGGGAATATATGCGATTTAATGGGAATCAACTGGGAATTTGAAAAAAATGCAGAGTTGCCTATAACAGGGAAGATGAATGTAGTTTTTTATCTTGCTGCAAAATTTTGTTTAAAACAAAAAGATTTAAAGCAATTTCAGTTGAATTTCTACGCTGAACATTCTTCATTCACATGCACACAGTTTACTGAAAGGCCATTGAGGCCACACCCCCGCCATGTACATGCAGTCTCCCATAACATGCACAGATCATTACCATTGCAAAAACAAATACACTGACTGAGAAACATTTAGGTGAGATTATTAAAAAGTAGTGTCTTAAAATGACCCCCACACAATCCCTGAAATAAAAAAATCCTCCCTATATCACTTAAGGGGGGATTTCCCTCCATTTTCCAGGCCTTCACTACCACAGAAGATATCTAATTGTAAGCTAGCACTATGATAATAACTATAATATTTTGTTTATTTATTTTGTGTTACTAAATAAAATAATTAATTAAAGTTATACTTACAATTAAACCAGTCAAGAAATGTTTATTTATGCTTGTATATGATATAGTTTATATAAATTACCATTAATTCCTGTTAAGTTTCCAATTGGGAATATTTCCAAAATTCCCCAGGTTAAGTTCCCATGGAAAGTTTCCAGAAATTTACCGGAAACTTTCCGCTCCTTTGCAACCATAGGCATAACGCTCACTGCCCATAGAAAACCATTCAAAAAAGGCGTCTGCCATAAATGCGTTCTGTGTGATCGACCCCTTTTTTTGCGTTTTGCATTTGAGCTCCTGATACACACAAAAACTATATTTAGAATGTGTTTACACAGCACAAACTTAATAAAGTCAGGGTCAAAACAACACCAAAAAATCCTCTGGTCCATAATTTTGACTAACAATGTACAATAAAGCAAACCGAAAACAAACAGATGGACAAGAGAATGGAATTTTAATAATTCAAGACGTGTAGCAGATGCAAAACTCTTGTCAGATATGAATCTGTCCTTGGTCCAGCTAAAGAAAAAACAGCTGTGTCTCTGAGGATAAACTGAGTGAGATTTTAATTTATATTATGAAAGAAAAAATTTTCCTAGACTGTACTTTACACATCCCAACATGAGGGCCAAATCATAAAAACAAACATTTTCTACAGTACACACAAAATCAATCTGACACTGAATCAATTACTTTGAAAATCCATATAAAATAGCACACAGTGCCAATGTTCATGTTTTTGTGTGCCCTGTACTGTAGTTAGCAATGACCATTTCTCTAAACATTATAGATTCTAACATCTAATTGTTAAAAATGAAGATTAGCACGCACCTTTGTGACATTACACAGCCTTTAGTTCTCAAACAACACCCCTTCCAAAAGGATGAAGAGCTTAAACATTGTTTTTACACAGAAAATAATTTATCATTGCATTTATCATTTGCATGGTTCAGTAAATGTGTGTGACATGATCATATCTCATGAATGTTTTAATCTCATTATAAATGTGACTAATTTTACTGTTTGATAATATTTAATCAAACGCAGCTGGGAGAACAGAAGACCTTTTCACCTTTGATAAGGATGTTTATGTAACAATAGACTGTAATAAAGATCCATGCTGACAAATCATAGTGTGTTTTAATTATTCTGTAAATGAGGACAAAGAAGAAAAACTGTAAACGTTACAAAACGTATTAAACAGATTTTAGATTTTCTTGTTTTCTTGTCTAAAGCCTATTGCTGTAATGCTAAGGCATTTTTAGTGTGCAATGGATTGTTTGCTAGGGTGTTTCTAGGGTGCTTTAGACCGTTCCTATGGTGTTTCTATGGTTCTTTAGATTGTTGCTAGGGTGTCTCTATGGTGCTATGGATTGTTGCTAGGATGTTGAACACAGTACAATGAAATTGGATAAAATTTGGGATACTAGTGTGTATTGTTGGTAGGGTGTTTCTAGGGTGCAATGGATTGCTGATAAGGTGTTTCTGTGGTGCTACTGTATGATTGTTCGTAGGGTGTCCTATGGTGATTAGATTGTTGCTAGAATGTTTCTATAGTGATTGTTGCTAGGGTGCTTTAGACTGTTACTATGATGTGCCTATGGTGCTATGGATTGTTGGTATGGTGTTTCTAGAGTGCTTTAGATTGTTGCTAGGGTGTTTCTATGGTGATTGTTGCTAGAGTGCTTTAAACTGTTGCTATAGTGTGTTTATGGTGCTATAGATGGTTGCTAGGGTGCTTTGGATTTTTATGATTGTTGGTAGGGTGTTTTTTGTTAATAATAGAATAAAATAAAATCTTTATGGTCATGAACACAGAACAATGAAATTGGATTGAAATTGGGTTTCTAGTGTGTATTGTTGGTAGGGTGTTTACAGGGTGCAATGGACTGTTGGAAGGGTGTTTCTTTGGTGTTATGATTGTTGGTAGGGTGTCCTAGGGTGCTTTAGACTGTTGCTAGGGTGTTTCTATTGTTCTTTAGATTGTTGCTAGGGAGTTTCTATGGTTCTTTAGATTGTTGCTAGGGTGTTTCTATGGTGCTATGGATTGTTGCTAGGATGATTGTACACAGTACAATGAAATTGGGTTGAGTTTGGTTTTCTGTGTGTGTATTGTTAGGGTGTTTATAGGGTGCAATGGATTGCTGATAAGGTGTTTCTTTGGTACTATGATTGTTGCTAGGGTGTTTCTAGGATGCTTTAGATTGTTTCTAGGGTGTTTCTATGGTGATTGTTGCTAAAGTCCTTTAGACTGTTGCTATGGTGTGTTTATGGTGCTATGGATTGTTGCTAGGGTGCTTTAGACTTTTATGATTGTTGGTAGGGTGCTTTTTTAGAATAGAATAAAATAAAATAGTCATTGTCATTGAACACGGTACAATGAAATTGGATCGAAACTGGGTTTCTATTGTGTATTGTTGTTAGGGTATTTATAGGGTGCAATGGATTGCTGATAAGGTGTTTATATAGTGCTATGATTGTTGGTAGGGTGTTCTATGGTGTTTTAGATTGTTGCTAGGATGTTTCTAGGGTGCTTTAGATTGTTGCTAGGGTGTTTCTATGGTGATTGTTGCTAGGGTGCTTTAAACTGTTGCTATGGTGTGTTTATGGTGCTATGGATTGTTGCTATGGTGCTTTAGATTTTAATGATCGTTTGCAGTTTTTTTTATTTGAATAGAATAAAATCAAATCTTTATGGACATGAACACAATACAATGAAATTTAATTGAAATTGGGTTTCTAGTGTGTTGTTGGTAGGGTGTTTATAGAGTGCAATGTATTGTTGATAGGGTGTTTCTATGGTGTTATGATTGTTGGTAGGGTGTCCTAGGGTGCTTTAGGTTGTTGCTATGGTGTTAAAGATTGTATGTGGGGGTGTTTTTATGGTGATTGCTGCTAGCGTGCTTTGGACTGTTGCTAAAGTGTGTCTATGGTGCTATGGATTGTTGCTAGGGTGTTTCTGGGGTGCTATTGATTGTTGCTATGGTTTATTTATGGTGGTATGGATTGTTTCTATGGTGCTTCAGATTGTTATGATTGTTGGTAGGGTGTCCTAGGGTTGTTTATGTTGTTGCTAGCGTGTTTCTATGGGGATTGTTGCTGTGATGCTTTAGACTGTTGCTAAAGTGTGTCTATGGTGCTATGGATTGTTGCTAGGGTGTTTCTGTGGTGCTATTGATTGATGCTATGGTTTATTTATGGTGGTATGGATTGTTTCTATGGTGCTTCAGATTGTTATGATTGTTGGTAGGGTGTTTTTTTAGAATACAATAGAACAAATAAAATCTTTATTGTCATGGAATACAGTACAATGAAATTGGGTTTCATAGTGTTTATTGTTGGTAGGGTGTTTATGGGGTGCAATGGATTGTTGGAAGGGTGTTTCTAGGGTGCCATGATTGTTGCTGTGGTGTTTCTATGGTGCTACGGATTGTTGGTAGGGTGTTTCTAGGGTGCTATGATTGTTAGTAGGGTGTTTCTGGGGTGGATGGTTTCAAGGGTGTTCCTAGGGTAAAATGGATTGTTGCTTGGGTGTTTATAGTGTGCCATGAATTGTTGCTAGGTTGTTTCTGAGATAGGGCTCAGGTTCAGTTTGAAAATCCTAAATCCAATTTTAAAAGTCTTATTGACTTCTAACACAATTTGTGGTATCATCCATCTTTATAAGACAAATGATGTAAAATTGTCTTAGTAGGCACCATTGATTATTTATAAAGCTCATTCTTTCATTTCAAATTAATTATAGATTTATTTGTCACCTCACGAGCTAAAAATGAACAACATGTGTTTACTTTTTTGGGGATATGTATGTCTGTTTAAGTCAAACTCGGAGATGAAACATTTTAATAGCAGTTATATACAGAACCTCATATTTACATAATTAGTATTAGAAAATCATAGGCGGCTGATGTTCTTTCAAATGCTGCTCCACGCAAGGCTAAAATAACCAAGTGTGAAACTACCTGCGACGTGGGTGATGATATGTGTAAAAATCTTCTGCAAACAGACACAATCAATAATGCCGAGGCTAATTTGTATGTTTTAGGAATTCCCATATGCGGTGAGAAGTTTGTTTCTTATTAGTGTCCCTATCAATCCGCTTCATTTCAGCGCATGCAATTTATTTCGCAATATGAGTTTGTCTTTTCTGTTTGACACATTTTACTGGAAGCTGCACATAACTCAATGGAGAAAGGTGCCATATTGTTGCTAGGCAACAGCTTATAAAGGATCCAGCGATTATAAGCAATGTTTGCAGATTACAAATTAGCTTCTCTTTGTTGCCAGCGGGAAAATGTAGCTTGTGGCCAGCGCAAGGTCAGCCAACACAACACAACACATGCATGCACGCACACAGATACAGTAACAAACACTTTTGATCATTTTTACACAAAACCTTCAGCTGGGTTATTACAGTCGTGAACGATTCGGAAAAGCAGGAAGTTTTACTATTTGGACTTTCAGGCATGTAAAAGTTATATATAATTATAAAAAATATAATCAATTATTAGAATTCATAACAAATAATTTATTAATTTTTAAATGCCTTTCCATTCATTTCAAGAAGCCCCAAAAGTAATAGAAAGTCATTAAATCGAACTACACTTGTTTATAAATGATCGCATCATACAACACACACTGTTGGAAACTGATGGTAATTTATATTTGTCTGCACATAGAAAGTCTAGTCAAAAACAATGCTTTATTTCCCATTAACCTCAGGGAATAATTGTGGAGCGTTGTAAGAATGTAACTTTGCACGAAATTATCATGAATTAGCATGTGTCTGCCTTTAAGAAATTCCCAAAGCAGTTTGAGTTGCAGCAACCTCTCTGTGTATCCACATAAACCCAAAGGTATTACAAAGTCCTGCATTTAAATAAGGGCTTTAGATACCGATCAGAAAACAGTGCATATTCAAATGCATAAATGCATAAATACATGCTGCAGCTGGGTTTATGTACAGATACTATCCCAATGAAAATCTAATTTCCCTGCTACTTATAATCAGTTTAGATGCTTCAACTGGCTGCTCGTGACCTTGTTTACATTACAATACATTAAAGGCATGCATTTGGCAGATTACAGTGCATTCAATGTATACGTTTTCTTGGTAATTCAACCCAGAACCTTGCAAACATACTAGATGAGCTACATAAACACTGTATATCTTATTTAACACATCTCTGATCTAGACCTTCATATCTAAATGACACAAAATCTGTCAAGGTCACATTTTACCTTACCAAGGTCACATGACATCACAAGAAAGATAGTAAATGTATGAAATGTGTATGAACATATTGTGAGAATTATTTAATTCAAATGATATGCATACTAATATCAACCAATTAATGCAATACAGTAAAAAATAAGTATTTAACAGTATTGAGAATCAAAAGATCACATCACAACAAAGCATAATGCAGAGTAAATTATCATGTGTATTATGTCACAGTGTAAAAACAATTTGAGTAAATTGGCTAAGTAAATAAATACATAAATTTCTGTAGTTAATGAAAACAACATTTATTTCTAGGTGAACTAACCCTTTAAGGATTCATTTGTCGCATGTAAAATACAATGTGCTATTGTAGTCCTTTGCCAAAGGTGTAAAATGTGACTGCTATGCGTTTTGGTGACCTCTGCTCAAGTAAGATTATCTCACTGGTCGAACTGTGAATAGTGGAGCACAAATATAAACTCCACTGCTACACTGGGGGCTATAAAATGAAGCAAACATGCAGCAGGGTATCAGGATACGCTGTCATAAAAGATTCCAGAGGTTAGGGCCAAATTGCACACTCCGGACAAATGGAGGTGTAAATTAGGCACTGGGGGCGTGAAAGCAAGCAACGATCTAGAGCTCATATCGGTCAGAGCGTCGTAGCCCGGACCGTTTCGTGATTGATGCCTCTCTAATTGCATCTCTGAGTTTAAAGGTCATGACCTAAGGTTTTGGTAGGATGATTAAAAGAGCAACAATTTATCACAAATGATGAACTGTATCTGTCATTCAGACCACAATATGGGCTGCGTGGGGGTGATATAGTTTAATGCTACGTACTAAAACGTTCAAGGTACGGGCAGTTTCCCGGACAGGGTTTAGGCTGATCCAGGAATATGCCTTATCTATATTTGGTCATTTAAGAGGTTTTTACAAACATACCTTACAAAAACACTACAGGTGTGCATCTTAAGAAAAAACAATACAATGTCACATATATACATTAAAATTAGTCAAGAAAAGGTGTTTTTAAATTAAAGCAAATCAAACATGCACTTTAGTCTGGGACTACGATAAGCCCTGTCCGGGGAAACCATCCCTAAAAGTCATAACACATATCGTGGCGATTCATGACAATTGTTTTATGAGGTGATGAATTTGAAACTGTATGTACGATCAGCATTCCTCCCATGACGTTGGGTTTGGGTTTATATCGCTTTTCTAATATTTATGTGTTTTGTTTCATTTGCATTGCACACAGTTAGGTAATTCTCGCGAAATTAGACGTGCGGGGTGAAACTTTTTGATCATAAAAGTAAATGATATCAAAATAGGAAGCATCCAGTTACAAACATCTCTTTATGTACTCTTTTGCACATGATTTTAAATGACATAGTAAAAAACAATTGTGTTGTTTTTTCCACATTTAAGGGGACAATTTTCATTACCGCAATGTGTCCATGACTGGATTTGGGTTCTTTGACATAGAAATATTTATAATTAAAAAAATCTAAAAAATAAAAATCTTCTGTGCATGTTATACTTTGGACATTTACAGTAAAGAAACATGTGGTATTTGGTGATCTTTAGTAAATGTAGAGACAATAATAAGGAATATAAATGTGTCCAAGACCAATTTTCTCATCCTCCGCAACGATTTTCAATCATTGTTTAAGCCCTCAAAGAACTAACATTTAAAAAAAAAACATTGTTGGAAGGGACACTCAAGATGGCTACCAGGTAAGCAGTTCTTATTTTTTCTCTCCAGATAAAAGTTGATTTTGTTTGTCATAGTACCTAGACAACTTTTTAGTTCTCATTACCGAAACCTGAGTTTGTAAATGCATATATTTAATGTAATATCAGGTTGTTGTAAAGATCAGGTTTTCTATACCATTTATTTTTATTAACATCCTTAAACATGTTCCTTAACAGAATCAGCCAGCAGGAAGTGACATCATGTTTTAAAATAAAACCTCAGTAACATCAGCAAGTATTAGAAAATAATTTAATAAATTATGTGACATTTTGTGTTTCCAAACATTTCTAAAAACCTTTAAAATTAAACCTTGCTTTTTAATTAATAATACATAAACAAGTAAATAAACAAATTCAGGGTTGACATTTTTTATGTCAAGCTACCTTTCTCCGATTTACAATGCTAAACTTATAATATTGATTTATAATGAGTTGTCAGAAATAATTTTGTGGGAATCATCATTTGACTTCAACTTACATAAAGGTAAAGTACACAAAGTAAGCTGCAATTTTAAGCTCAGACAGAGGTGGCGATAAAGAGGCAGAAGTTACAGACTCCAGCTTAAAAGCATATTATAAAGCAGTTGTCAATGGCTGCATCTTACTGTGGACCACAAATCAAGTTGTTAGGGTCAATTTTTTTTTTTTTTTGATGTATAAATTATCCAGCAGCTAAATAAATAAGCATTCTGTAATGTTTGGTTTGTTAGGATAGGACAATATTTGGTTGAGATTTGAAAATCTTAATAAATCTTAGTGCGAAAAAATCTAAATGTTTAGTATCCCATTTAAAGTTCAAAGTCCAAATATTTCCTAGAAAGTAACGCATATTACTAATAAAAAAGTTTGCTTTAGCGCTTTCTACTGGCTTACTGCTTTAATGACCTTGTGGAGTGAATGGGGATACATAAAAAACAAACTTGAATGGGAAATCCATTAGCAACGGATAGCAACGAGAGCAAGTTTGTTCTGCTGCATACACTCACAAAATAAAGTTTTGATATATTTAGATCTTTCTTCTTTCTTTCTTCTTTAAATCTATCTTTGATCTTACTTAATTTTCTTATGATTTTTGGCATAAAAGAAAAATCTAGAATTTTGACCCATGCAATGTATTTTTTTGCTTTTTCTACAAATAAACCTGTGCGACTTAAGACTTGTGGTTCAGGGTCACATATGATGACTAAATTACCTGTGACACCCTTTTGATATAAAACTACAACAGCAGTTATACCAACAACATAAATGCATAGCCACTATACTTCTTATCTGTTTCTCGTCCTGTACATTTTTGTGCAACTCTGAATTACTTTATATAATAGTAAGCGATGCACGCAGTGACTAAATGAATAAATCCACGTCATTTTGATAAAGTACCCAGTGTAAACAAGGTCATTTTGACGATTGTACAGACTTCCTGGAACGTTCCTCATTGTCACTCCTTGAAGACTGCTTTGCATAATACTGAATTAGCTAGATCCATCACTTATCTGGTCTACCACGTTACGTAGCTAAGATAACACACTATCAATATGCACACAGTATCAACAATCCAATCAATACCGCGTAAATCCTTCTGCAAACACATCCCTGTCCTATGAGCCGGTCTCTGGCGAGATACTGAATCATTAAGTGATGCCGCACTTCTGACAGACACATCGACGACCAAGTTGTTGATTCAGTATGTAAATGGGTCACTAAATATTAATTGCAGTGCTGGGATTTGAGTGGACGTGATAAATATATCATAATGAAGGGGTGAGCGACATCAGGACAGAGTCTGAGTCATAATTCTTCATCTTGCTAAATTTGTGGCGCGGGTGACAATGAAACTGAGACCGAGGGGGAAGCTCACACACAATTCGGTGCCAGTTCACATAACGCTCGGAGCGGGCATGAATAAATGAAACGCGCACAAACTCAAAGCAGACAGGAAGGAGGCCAAACGTATAAGAAGTGCAAAACAAATTCCCTTTGTTTTATACTGTCAACACTAGAGGGAGATCGGGTTAACAAATTTCCATTGGGTCGCACCGTCTTCACCTTTGCCAGCGCACGCTCGGGTCGGGCGAACCTGAGCCAAGATGGAAATCTTTCAAGACCCTCCTTCGCTTGGACTTCGCCTGTCCCTGTTCATCAAGAGGGTGTCATTATTATAGCAGGCAGTCAAAAGGAATTAGGGTGATATTTGGCTCAGACGCAGCTCTGCTGGAAGCCACTCAATGCATAATCACTCCTGGTTTTTGGTGTTCACAGATTAGCTTTAACAAGACCTGTGATGCTTCAAAGACAACGCAAGAGTTTGAAGAGCGTTTTGCTCTCTAAGTGCGTCCCTCATGCAGATGCACCATGTGTTTCATAATTGTGATGAACAGTTTTAATACATGAGGTACACATTTGGGACGATGAACTTGATAACAATGATTTGATGTCAGATTGCATTATTGAGTAAAAAGCTACTGGAAATCTGCTAGGATCAGGTAAAAAGAATAGATTATTGTGTAAATGTATCACTTACTTTCATTACATTTACGTTAAAAAAAGAAAGGATTACCTAAAGGATTATTAGGAACACCTGTTCAATTTCTCATTAATGCAATTATCAAATCAACCAATCACATGGCAGTTGCTTCAATGCATTTAGGGGTGTGGTCCTGATCAAGACAATCTCTTGAACTACAAACTGAAAAGAAAGGTGATTTAAGCAATTTTGAGCGTGGCATGGTTGTTGGTGCCAGACGGGCCGGTCTGAGAATTTCACAGTCTGCTCAGTTACTGGGATTTTCCCGCACAACCATTTCTAGGGTTTACAAAGAATGGTGTGAAAAGGGAAAAACATCCAGTATGCAGCAGTGCAAAAATGCCTTGTTGATGCTAGATGTCAGAGGAGAATGGGCCGACTGATTCAAGCTGATAGAAGAGCAACTTTGACTGAAATAACCACTCATTACAACTGAGGTATGCAGCAAAGCATTTGTGAAGCCACAACACGCACAGCCTTGAAGCGGATGGCCTACAACAGCAGAAGACTCCATCGGGAACCACTCATCTCCACTACAAATTGGAAAAAGAGCCTACAATTTGCACGAGCTCACCAAAATTGGACAGTTGAAGACTGGAAAAATGTTGCCTGGTCTGATGAGTCTCGATTTCTGTTGAGACATTCAGATGGTAGAGTCAGAATTTGGCGTAAACAGAATGAGAACATGGATCCATCATGCCTTGTTACCATTGTGCAGGCTGGTGGTGGTGGTGTAATGGTGTGGGGGATGTTTTCTTGGCACACTTTAGGCCCCTTAGTGCTAATTGGGCATTGTTTAAATGCCACGGCCTACCTGAGCATTGTTTCTGACCATGTCCATCCCTTTATGACCACCATGAACCCATCCTCTGATGGCTGCCATTTCTAAAGAATGCTTTCAGCACCTTGTTGAATCAATGCCACGTTTAGGCAGTTCTGAAGGCGAAAGGGGGTCCAACACAGTATTAGTATGGTGTTCCTAATAATCCTTTAGGTGAGTGTATGTGATCTGTTCTTTATCTGGATAAATGTATTTTTTTTTTTTTTTTTTTTTAAGTTGATTCAGGTTCTATTCAGGTGTGGAACAAAATACATTACAGCCTTACTTAATAACACATCCCATCAATATGTCTACCTTTCATCAGAACAGAATGGCCACTATACAAACTGCTTATAGAAATGGATGTCCTTGGTAATACATGCATGTGAATACAGTTCTTTGTGCATCATATATTAATCCAGCACCAAACACTTATGAGCATGACGTCTACTGGACATATAACATTGAAGTTTACTGCAAAAGAAAAACATGAAAGAGAGCTATAAAGGAAGTACGTTCTTCAAAGCAAACTGGACTTATCAAATCTCTTCTTTATCCCGCCTGTGTTTTCTCATAAATTAAAAGTGCACGTCGTAGTCGAGGGGGTACGGTTAAGCTTATTTGCATAATGTCATATGTGTGCTCATTACAACAGCTAAAACATTAAAGTTTCTCTCCAAATGAAGGTTCAGTATCACATTTATTCCCGTGTGTTAACTGTTTGTCGTTAGCGCTTTACAAAAAACACGACATCTTTGTGTGTTTGAATTATAGTCATGATTACACCAATTACTCCACAAATAGCCAATCTCCTGTGGGGTAAAAAACAAAAACTGTGTATTGTTTAGATGATCTCATTTTTAAACTAAAACAGATTTGAAAATGTTGGAAATGTCCTGAACCATCATGCTTCTTGTAATAGAGAATTTAAATTTGTGTCTCATGCATTTATTGCCTCAGTGCTTCAGTAATGAACTGTTTGTTGGGCACAGTTTATTGTTTAATTCAATTATACTATATGTGACAGACTTTTAGTTTAGTCTTCTAGCATTCTGGAGTTTATTCAGCCTAAATGCCTAAAGGCAGGCGATATTTAAACCCACAAAAATTAAACTTTTAAACAATGGAACATTTAAGCGTGGCTCGGCATTAACATAACTCAGCGCTCATTGCACGTGGCGGTGTGCAAAACATTTTTGTAACAAAAATTTATATATGATTGAAAAACTATATTGTTTATTGTTTGTTCATGTTAGCTAATGCATTTACTAATACTAATACAACCTTATTGTAAAGTGTAACCGGGTATGATACAGCTTAATGACAGCCAAAGGGGTAAACTTAACTTTGCCTGATATAGTAGACAATATTTAATTTTAATAATGTTTAATAATCAGAACATCCACCTATTGGCAGATATACAAGTTCAACACTATCAGCTTTTCCCTCACAAATGTTTAATGTTAGAGACTGAAGTAAGACATATCTGTCACAAGATGAATGTTTTGCCAACACTCTTTGCTTTCAAAGTTTAAAAACGACACCCAAATTCTGCCTGGAGCTCTTTTCTGAACAGAGATCTCTCATTTCTTACATTTATACAAACACACAGCTACTGTATAAAAGCACAAATCTTGCACAAAAGAATCTTTCCCAACTTTGAACAAGACAATGTAAAAAGTTTCATTGACGGAGAACGTACTTAAATTGCTTTTGCTCTTAGAGATGTGACCAAACATCCATGCCAGTGATCAACTGAAGTCACGAATGAAGAGCCGAGTAACAGCACCAAGACTGCGGACACAAGGGACAATCAGATGTTCTGCACGACCGGTTTAACATTCTCCTCATGTCCAGCTTTAAAGCAAATCGATGCAGGCCAAAAGTGTGACTGTCCTTGGGAATTTGCAGGATTGAGACCAATGCCGAAGAGCGGAAATCTCAAACAATTAATTGTGTTTCACTTCGAGGTCTGATGTTTAGAAGCTTTTAGAGTCTTGAGGAAGTATGAGCAACATTTCAACAATTCAATATTGTTTTCTGAAACTTTACTTAAAAATAAGAAACAATTGTAATTTATTTTATTGACACATTGTATTGACACAGTGCTTTCAATTCTGTCTAAATTTTCAAAATCCAAACGCTGAACCCCTGCAAGTTCTTCCTTGTTTAGATCCTTTCAAATGTACTATTTTTCATCACTATATGTGTAAATCAACAGTCCAACCAACTGGATCACCACCATGACACTATAATGTACCAGCATCTTTACTCGTAGAAAAATTTATATGTTTGCATGTTACAAACCATCATAATGTTTGCATGTTACATACCATAGTGTTGGGCGATATGCCCAATTGTGAGATCATCCTATTGTTAGCCTGTGAGATCGCCGATATGCGATAGTATCGGGGGTGGAGCAATAGTTGACTCAATTATTTATCTGTTCATTTTTTACTCATTTATGACAAGGCACTTGATTGGTGGACAAAAAGAAGCTGATTTACTCTAAGGGCAACACTATCACGACCGCAACCTTCTGCATGCCTTCAAGCATGCCTTTTTATTCGGAGGGGGGGGGTCGATTACCGTATTTTTCGGTCTATAAGACGCGTTTTTTTATCATAACTTGGCTGGTGCTGCGTCTTATAGTCAGGTGCGCCTTGTTACCGTCTACAGCCGCGAGAGTCCGCCACATGTCCGCTTCTGTATTTATGTAATTCAATGGCTTCAAAAATGTGAAAACCGAGTATGCGAACTTCACGACAGTTGGCTTGTTCGGTTAATTTAGCCTATTCAACCTTCCAGGTAAGTTCTGTATGCTATGGTTTATCATTTAAATAACTGATAATATTACTTTAACATAAAGACATGTATTCAGCCTGCTGTTCTGTCTGCTATTGTTTAGTTGAATAACTTGCCTTTCCAGATTAAATGTCTGTTCTTCGGCTTGGTTTTTGTGAAATCATTTTTTAAACAAACGCGACGTATAGTCCACTGTGACTTATATATGTAATTTCGTCTTAATGACGCATTTTTGAATGATGCGGCTTATACTCCGGTGTGGCTTATAGTCCGGAAAGTACGGTAGTCATAGACTAAAGTAAGACCATCTTTCAAGCTAACACCCAACGTCTGAATCATGCTCGCGTCTTTTGACCATTCAGCATTCAAAACCAAGATAAGGTCATCCTATTATTTTTCATGGACAACTTTTCGCGTATCATCAGCAATTCTGAGGTAAGTTTGTTTCTAACGATGTTATGCATGTTAACCAACTTTGGTACTAGTCGCTAAAGTTTGGCAAATCAAGTGTAGGTGTTTGTAAGTCAAATAAGTTTGTCGAGACGTCCTACCATTAACGTTACCTAATCAAACTTTTATCAACCAGTTATTAAGCTTGTTAGCATGCAAGTCAGGGATGGGCAACAGCAACTGACAGGCAAGGGCCTTGTACAGACCGCAGTGTTTAAAAATAAGGCTGGCAGCTTATAACTGCCAGAGGTGTAAAGTACTTGAGTAATTTTACTTGATTACTGTACTTAAGTATTATTTTTGGGGATTTTTACTTTACTTGAGTACAATTTAAAATCAGTACTTTTACTTTTACTTGATTACATTTTTTTAAGAAAAAAAGTACTTTTTACTCCTTACAATTTTATTTAGTGTCAAAAAGTACTTATTTTTTAGAGATCACTTTATTCTATTTTCCCTTACTCTTACCAAACCAATTGAATTGTGCTGACGGCCAGTTTAATTTAAATGTTATTTATTTTCCTTGGCCGAGATACAGCGTGCCACTCCCTGAAATTCATACGGTCGTAGCTCAGGCACCTTAAGTCCGGGGTGTTCGCCCTTCGGGTCCCTTATCCTACCTGAGAGGGCCTTTTCAACGAGCTAACCCCCGACTCTCTAACCCTTTCTGTGGCCGACGGTCTCCTGAATTTCAAACGTTCGTGGCTCGGTCGCTTTAAGTCCTAGGCATTCGCCCTTGGCGTCCCTTATCCTGAGAGGGCCTTTCCAACGAGCCAACCCTGACGCTCTAACCCTTTCCCCGGCTGAGATACAGTGGTCATTCCCCTGATTTTCCCACGACCGTAGCTTGGATGCCTTTGGGTCGCTTATACCCGAGGGGACTTAAGGTGCCCGAGCTACAGCCGTGGAAAAAATCGGGGAAAGGACCACCGTATCTTGGACGGGGAAAGGGCTAGAGACTCGTGGGTGGCTTGTTGGAAAGGCCCTCTTGGGTAGGATAAGGGACCCGAAGTGCGAATGCCCTGGACTTAAGCTGCCTGAGCTAAGGCCAAGGAAAAATCTGGGAAGGGTTGACCATATCTTGGCCCGAGAAAGGGCTAGAGACTCGCGAGTGGGCTCGTCGGATGAAGATTTTTTTGCTTCTTTGAAACCGACAACACATTAAGCCAGCAAAAAGTTGGATGGATATCTGGCCTGAGTTTCAGACACCAGGAAGTCTCTGCTCACGTTCACTGCTATTTGCAGCCTCTCTATCAAGACTAAGACCTTGTTCACACTGTCCATCCAAATCTGATTTTGTTGCATGTCTGACTGGACAGACTCACTGTCCACATTGTGTATCACAACTGTTTAGATCCGATCTGTGCGTCCTGTTGGGTTTTGCAATTTTCTGGATTATCTGCACTGTTTCTATGGCAATGACGTCACACTGGCACAACAATCGTGTTTACATTTTACGTGACGCAACACCATGACCGAAAAGCTACAAAAATACGATCAGAGCAGTCAGACTTAAATGTATTTCTGGAAATGTAATTTGAAAAGTATTTCAAACCACCTCTGGATATAGCTTCAAAACAGAAAAGAAATAAAACAGATTTCATGTGGTTTTTAGCCGTTCACACGTTCTAAATGTGATTGGGTCCCAATCGAATATGCACCAAAATCAGATTTGGACTGACAGTGTGAACAAGAACTAATAGAACTCTATCTGCACTGGCTGTCTGTGAGATGCTTGATACTCAATTTTGAAAATCAGCTTCTGCTTTAGTTAAATTTGAGGTTTCAAAACTTTGAGTAGCATGTTGGATACTGAAATTAGGTCGTTTTATAGTTGAAATACAATTAAATACAAACAGATGTAAAGCAGGATAAAACCTTGTATGTGGTGCATTCACTTCATGTTTTTAGAGATTAAAAGCTTAAACAAGAATCTTTAGTTTAAAATTTTCCTGTTACTTTTACTTTTTTAATACTCAAGTAAAATTTTAATGTGGTACTTTTTACTTTTACTCAAGTATAATTCTGGCCAGATACTTTTACTTTTAATTGAGTAAAATTTACACTCAGTACTTGTACTTTCACTTGAGTAACATTTTTGAGTACTTTTTACACCTCTGATAACTGCTTTGCAATTTAACGGTTACTTTTCTCAAATGAAACCGACTCGATGACCTATACAGACGACAAGGCAGCTATAGTTCCCAGTCGATCTCCGTATTAAAGTCAAATTAAATCAAACTCAGTTTTATCAATGTAGGTCCGTGTAACACTTCAAATTCAGTTTTTCCCATTTTTTGCATTTTGCAAGTGTTACACGGACAAGTTCAGGTACTAGAAGGAGTCCAAGACGCACGCATTACAAATCCAGGTGCATCCAAGAAGGAATCCGCGAACGATACAAGCTCTCTCGCGCAAAGCATGCAAGAAAAGGCATGCACTGCAGATTTTAATGTGAAACTGTGATGATGATAATAATAATAACCATCGCCAACCATTATTATGAAAGCCCGCTGTTGGCCATATGTCTGACGATCGTCATCTATCTGCACAACCCTAAAACCTAATCACAAATATGATTGACATTGTGAACAGTGCCTGTGAAAATAAAAAGTAATTCATCAAATTCGTGTTTCTGAGCCATGAATCCTGGGATTCAGGTCTATGCAAAGCATGTAGACACAGCTGTGCACATGGAGGATTTGTCATGCAATAATTCTGCACGCTCACAAGAGGCAAAGCCAGAAAACCAAGCACACTTGGATATCAGGCACTGCTATAAACAAACAGCCAACATGTTTTCATGCCAAAGGCCCAACATCACCTCCAAAACACACAGCCTGCTACTCAACGTTCCGAACGTGCGAGCTTTTAGAGATCCACGGAAAGTTTGAACCCCATGTTGCGTGTAAACAACTGCATGGATATCTGCTGCTGACAAATACTTGACATCAGTCTACAACGTCTGCTCCCAAACACTTGACGCCGCTGGTCCCAGGGCTGCGTATGATTTATCATATGACTTTTAGCTTTCATAATAGAAGCCTCTTGCACCGGCTCAGCAAACTTACTGGCCTAAAGCATCGACTTTCAACTGTTCGGTTACACGAATTGTTTATCTAGAGTACACTGCTTACTTTAGGATGTTCTGGGATCAGAGAATGTGGGTATCTAGAAGACAAAATCCTGACTTCTAATACACACATATCAAGGGGATAAAGAGGAGACATACATTCCAACTATTCCAGATCAAGCACTTAAAGGCACACTGCTTAAGGATGAAATGCATGCTTGGAATACTACATACAGACCTTTCTATTTTTTATAGTATCTCTGATTTATATTTCAGCAGTAAATTGTGTAAGGGTGCACAAAAGAGCAGCTAAAAATATTGTTCCTGTTTCTCAATTGGTAGAGCATTGTGTTAGCAACACAATGTGTAAAATATGTAGATTGTTTGCACTGTACTGTAACCTACTTGGATCGGGCAAATATATGTAAATGAAAAAAAAAAATGTTCTTTGCAGTGATGCCACACAAGAAACATTTTTGGTTCCCCAAATATAATTTCAATAAAATAATTAAAAAAAACTAAATAATCTCACACACTATCAAATCTTGCAAATGTATCAAAATCTTTATTCACACCGCTTCGGTTCCTTCATCGGGTATAGACAAACCAATTCAGACACAAATGTGTTCAAATAACAACGACCAATCATTGCAATGATACATAATTACCAAATCACAATCAATGATGCAATGCATTATTAGCATTAAATAAGGGGATCACCAGTGTTGTAGACAAGACCACCTAAACCAAGACCAAGACAAGACCAAAACTTTGAGGGGCCAAGACAAAACTGAGACCAAAGACACTCGAGACCGAGACAAGACTAATACCATAAAAAAATGGATGAAATGTATAATATTGTGAGCTTTTATATTAATTTGTTGACAGATTTATTTTTTGACAATTCCTCGTTCATATCTTACAACAGTAACAAAGCAATCAGATAAGAAAGTCTTGACCGGTCTTGAAATAAAATCCAGGGTCTGAGACCAAGACGAGACCAACACCAAAGACAGTCGAGACTGGGACAAGAAATAAATAAAAAACGGTCTTGAGACTGGTCTTGGGACCAAAGACAGTCAAGACAGAGACAAGACAAATAAAATGGTCTTGAGAACAAAGACAGTCGAGACTAGGACAAGACAAAAACTGGTCTTGAGACCAAAGACAGTCAAGACAGAGACAAGACCAAAAAATAAAAATAAAAAATGGTCTTGAGCACACAGACAGCCGAGACCAAGACAAGACAAGACAAAAAAAAAAAAATGGTCTTGAGAATGGTCTTGAGACCAAAGACAGTCAAGACCAACCGATTTTGAGTACCACAACACTAGGAAGTACTTATAACAATATTTTTTCCATATTTTATCAAGCAATAAATATAAAAGCAGATACAATACATTAAAACAATGCTTCACTGTTCATACCAACAGTCAAAGCTTCTTAAAAGAAGCACTTCTATTTTACCTTTTAAAAATATCTAGCAAGATTTTTTTCACTACAAAGATTATTTTGTGCAACATAAAGTTTCTGTGAATTTTCTCTATGGCTGACAAAAAACTATTAGGATCCATTATTTATAAAAGTGCAAGTTTGATTTGTTTTAGTACAGATGTTTGATTCAGTAGATAGGGTCTGATTTAATTGTTTGTGAATAGAAAAGTATACAATTAATGTTCTTGTATTGGTAACTCAATGCATGCTGAAACTTTAGCCTTATGTCACATTGATGTCTTTAATAATCCATGTCTTTTAAGCCATGTGGCAAAAAAATATCTCCAGTGAAGTAAAAGGGAAAATACGCACAGTGAATTAAACCATCAACGATGGCCTTAATATCAACACAGCCAACCACAGATATGGGCCAAGAGTACTTGACTATTTACATAAATTTACACTACTAAGACTCTCCCTGGCTTAGAGTCCTCTGGTTTACAGTGAGCTGGAGAAAGAAATGCCTCTCGCTGATATCAAAAAGACAAACCTGCCAGACGGATTATATACATATTTGACTTATATTTAAGGGTATGTACCAAATGTTCACGCCCTACACTGTAAAAAATACATGTTTTTGTTAAATCAACATATGTTACTTTAACTTAAAAACAATTTCAACTTTTTAATCGATTTTATAAATTTGGCCATAACTTTAAATAGTTGTTTTAACTTCATGCTGCCTTTTTTTTTACAGTGTACATTGTTGTGAAAGTTTTGTTTTTATGTTTCAGGCCTTGCCAATTTAAATATTTAAACAAAGAAGACTTAAAACAATGCTCTACTCATGTACTTTGAGAAGTTAAGTGGACGTGCATCTGAAGCGCACATCTCAGACAATGTGCAAATACTGGGTTTACATGATATATATATATATATATATATATATATATATATATATATATATATATATATATATATATATATATATATATATATATATATGCATGCATAACATAGCTCTTAAAGTGACAGCACACCACATAAACTCAATGTAAACTAAATTCAATGAAAAATAGTCATAATTTAATTAATTATATATTGATAATTAATCAATTTTGTACTGAATTGAAAAATAATTCCTTGCTATTTCCGGCCAAATGAAATAAATAATAAAATAAAGACTGTAAATATTTACCATCTCTCCATATGCTGTTCTTCTATGCAATAGCTCAAAAACAATATTTTTGCATTTCATTGACATTAAGTGAGACAGCAGACACTTTTATCCAAAGTGATGTACAAAAGTGGGGAAAAACAATAGAGCAATGTTTAAAAAAAAATGTGCAGCTCTCTATTTTTGTATGAAATATATAAAAATAATAATCATTACAAAAAGGCTAAACCACTCACTTCTTTATTGTACCTTTACGGGATATCCACTAGACAATTTGGCTTTGATTAATTTATTTATTACCAATTATTTTTCTTAAGCAGACTAACATAATCACACAGACTCTATAATCTTTA
Organism: Paramisgurnus dabryanus; assembly: GCF_030506205.2. Taxonomy (NCBI): domain Eukaryota; kingdom Metazoa; phylum Chordata; class Actinopteri; order Cypriniformes; family Cobitidae; genus Paramisgurnus; species Paramisgurnus dabryanus. The sequence continues at coordinate 27,387,339 of NC_133340.1, read as the reverse complement.
ATTTTCCTAATGGGGTTTATAAGCAACCAGCACAACTAATTTGAAAGTGTTTTTGTGAGTGTTGTGGAAGTACACTATCTTAATCTGAGTAATACCACTTCCACCTGAATAATGAAATTTGGTCGTGCGAGGCGTTCACCTCCCGGTGTGCTAAGGGGAAAAAAATAATTGGGACATCACTGCCTTGTTAACTTATTTCTTAGAGTTCGTACTAAATAAGTTTCTCATTTGAAATTTGCATTAATTATCTTACGGCCGCAATGAAATAGAGATTAACTTAAGCAGAGGGGATAAATTAAAAAGGGAAAAGAGAGAGAGGGGGAATTCGTGCTGGATTTATGTTGCTCGGCAACCATTAATTTCAGATTCATATGCGTAGGTTTATTTCACTGAAGTCTATTGGAATTCCACCGACAGACATCAATTAATCTTCAGCTCAATTATCTTTGAACATTGTACTGTAGGTGGTAAAAGCGATAAGAAAAGTGAAAATATTAACCGTAATGTGCCAAAAAACGCATTTGCGCCAGCTTTCACAGAGCTTTTAAGCTCTCAAGCATTTGCACTCAGCGATACTTTATGAATCGCCTGCTTTTAGGACCATGTGAAATACGGTTGATGATCATTAACAAAATTATCTCTGTGCAAACTTGGGTATTCAAAACTTTGACATGTTTGACAAACTCTGCATATCTTTCAAAGATATTTCCTCTCATGCTGTAGCTCAATCATGCAAAGGTCTTGGGTTCAAATTCTCATTCAATCATCTTTCAAATTCATATACTCATAAAAATGTATCTACTGAATGCACTGCAAGTCATTTTGGATAAAGGTCCAAAATGCAGATTTGGCTTACATCAGCCCAGTGTTTCCCATACATAGGCTCTACTTGGGCGCTGCGCCCAGGTAAATTGCGACCCGCCCAAGTAAAAAAAATCCCTTTACGAATTTCCGTATTTCTGAACTCGACTGGATGACCCGTGTTTTGGAGAGAGAGAGAGAGAGAGAGAGAGAGAGAGAGAGAGAGAGAGAGAGAGAGAGAGAGAGCGCGAAAGAGAGAGCGCGAGAGAGAGGTGGGGGTCGGGTGACCGTGAAGATGATGCACGCGTCATAAACTCATCATCCAGCGCGGCAAACTGGATCAACTGCAGCAGCACATACGGAGCAGCCAGGGATGCTTATGTGCATATGTGTTTATAGCATCTAAGTTGGCTTCATTTTGCGTGCAAGCACGTTGTGTCTCTCCGGTTGAGTGTCCGTTCACGTGCTCTCTGTTTCTCAATGAATTGGGCGCGACGCGAAGCAACCTCAGTGTCACATTGTATCCTTTCATGTTTCTGAACTTGAGCAGAGTTTTACCATTAGAGGTCTTTCTTCACTGAGGACGCGGGACCCGTACGGTTCCGGGTTTATATTTTAAATGGTCAGATGGGTCCGGGTCGGTCCTAGTTCATTACTTCGGGTCCCAAGTCTGATTAATATTGTGTGTAAAACCCGAGTCGATCGGAGAACGGCCGTGAGCGCTACCGCGCTAAAGCTCAAGTGCTGTTTTAGCGTGCCTCCGGTTTCTATGGCGATAGCAACTGGCTCTTGTCACGACCACGCGCCGCTTCATTTTCTTTATCCCATTTTTAATAGTCTTACTATTAATAGACAATATCTTTACTAAATTCTAAACAGTTTGCACAGAGATTGTAGCAAAAAGCAGTGCTAATACTGAATGAGCAAAGCTCTAGCTGACTCAGGATATAAAAAACGCAAAGCTGTAATGTAAAGTCTGTCATCGGGACAGCACAGCAAGTAGACTTTTAAATCTGAAATAATTAGTGGATTAAGCTTTTTTTAATCGGCAAAAGAGAAATAGAAAGCAGAAGCAGTAAAAGTGCCTATCTTATAGAAGTTATTACCATTATAACATCAGTCACATTTATAATCTATAGACCTGCACTGTCTATATAGGCTATAGTATACATAGTATTGTATATAATGGAGTTTGATAAAAGGGGTCATCAAATTGCTTCATATATCAGTGCAAAAACATCAAGTTTTTTCATGGTGATTTGGCAAACAGTGTCAGCTTTGTTTATGGCAAAAAAAGTTTGGGGTGGTTAGATTAATGAACTATAATATGAAATTAATATGAATGTTTTATAAATCAAAGTATTGTGTTGTGTCACACAATATTAGTTCTTTGTTACATGTATAGTAGACCATTTTTTGTCGGTGGATAATAATGATTGCCCTTTTCACCAGCTACCACCACAAGTAAATTTCAGATCTGTGGGAAACACTGTCAGCCTAGCAGCTTTTTTTCTGAGGTGACATGAAAAAAGCTTTGCTTTCCAACCTAAGGCTGTTATGTTTTGCATGCATGTACCAGATAGTCAGCAAGTTGGCTGTGGATGTTTCAAAGAGAAAAAAAATGGTCTACAGCGGTCAGTGAAGAATGCCCAGACAGTTTGAAACCAATTCAAGCATGTCGCATTTACAGTACATCACTATTGTACCATTGTTCAACCCTTGAACATTTAATGCAGTCCTAGAAGATAGAAACAAGAATTTTTGACAGATAATTTTAGGATATTTATGGGCTGCCCCACACATGCTTTTAGGAGTTTTAAGTTATAATATTTCTAGGTAGAGTTGGTGGCACAACTCACAAATTGCGTTCTGTCTTTCACAGTAACACACATATAGTAAACACAACGTAGCTTACAAAAAGTATTTTGACATCTTAGCCACACAAATTTTTATATAAAAAATATCAAACAAATTGGCCAAAGTTTTTCCTCACTTTGTCTTTACGTTGTTTTGTGTTGCACCTTGGTCCTAGAGAAAGTTTCACTGTGCTTGAGCTGTATGGTTAAAAATGACAATACAGCTTTGACTTACTTTTTAGGTCAAGACCAACTGGTGGTACTGTGATTTTAGTGGATTATGTCAGTTCAACATGTTGAATCCTTACATTTGAATATATGTTTATTATTTAAAAAATTCCAAAAAGAAAGACTATTTAAGTGCAAAGTAATGCATTCTTACCGTGGGTTCACACCAGCGGCGTTTGAGGCGTCAAATTTGCGTCTACCGGGTCTAGTTTGCCGCTTGAACATTTTGAGTTTACTCGCATCATCCCAAAGTGAAAGTGGCGCATGAAATTCTAGTCATTGAGACATTCACGTGGAAATTCGTGTCATGGGAGGGGCTTCTGTGACTCCCTGAAACTCCGCTCGCTTCCTGTAATCAGGTCACAACAAGAGCAAGCTCCTGATTGGTGGCGCATTTTTACGGAAAAGTTCAAAATATTTAACTCAATTTGCGCCATGAGACCTCGAGATGCACATCAACGCGTCTTCACATTGACTCAACATTGAAATCACTCGCACTTGACGGCTCTACCGCGGCTGGTGTGAACGCAGCATTAGTCAGAGGAAGCATTTAAATAAAACCTATAAACACACTCGCGTTGCTACTACTCTCAGGCGGCGCCATTTCGGGTCTGACGAACCAACGTGCATATATTGCATTGACATATTTTTTGCGTCGATAGGGACTGAGAGTAGTCATTGATGACGTTGCCATGTTGTCCCAGCCCTACTTTTAAACGATCATTATTATTATTTCAAAAGTAGTCAAATTTTATTTTGTGCTCATGCTGTTTCTTTGTTTAAAAAGACACTTGGTTTGAAATGTTGTTTTCTAATAAAATGAAATTTCATTTCATTTGTTTTTAGGGGTCAACAAAATCTATTGCTATATCCACTATTGCCAACTTGTGCTTGTAGATGGATGCAACCGTTTAAATTTGTTTAAAATGAATCAACCCGGTTGAGTGGATGTGGGCATACACATCTGAACCAGGGCCCGGCCAGCCCTTACACACCAGGTCCATGGTGCTGGACACTTTAGGACGGTCAACATTGATATAAGCCTTGTGTTTGAACAGATTGACCAACGCTTAACAAGATCGACTGACAAACTGCTTTGGGTCTAAAATTCAGACACATCACTCTGTGAACCGCTTACAATTATTGTTCATAGGAGCTATTTTGCCTTTAACATGCTCTTTATTCATGCTTCAAAGTGTGCGACGTGATGTCATTAAATTTAAAAAGTGACAATGTGACAAAAGAGGCCGTAAGAGCAAGAAAAAACACGTTCTGATAGAAAGAAAAAAGAAACATAAACAAACTGTAATTATTTGAATTTACTTTAACTTATCTACAAAGGAAACCTACAACAATATGAAGTCATATTTACTTTCCATTATAAAATTATGAAGAAATTGCTTTTTTAATGAAAATAGATTTTTTTATTTGACATCTCACTAAGGCATATTTCCTCCCTTTTATTGAATTTCTCATCATAACCGTACTATAAATAAATAAATACATTTTTAACAAATCAACCTCATTAAAAAGGCATAAATACATCAAATAATACCATGATGTGTATTAACACTTGACATGTCATTATGTTTTTACATTACAGTAATGAGAACAGCTTAGCTGTCATGATGATAATGGCACACTCCAAAAAGACGTAACAGTCTTAAAAATAACCTTTATTGTTTTGTATTAAATTAAATGTAATTTCTTATTCATGTCTTCTATTTTGGGGGCGAAAACCTCCTGTATGAGGTTTCAGAAGCAAAACACGTCTAATAGTTTGCTATCATTATAGCAATCAATGATTTCATTAATTATTTATCACAGAACTCGGCAGACGGCCGGCGTTTTGAAATGGTTTTTGTGTTCTTCGCCAGCATACTCAGTGCAATAATGGTTCACCTCATCAAAGCAGAAGATCGAACTTTCCATCTGCAAAATTAATTCTCCATTCGCTACTCAGTCATCTGTGAACCGCGGTTATTAAGCGCTTGGCAAATTTGGCCTGAAGAGTGCTTTAGCTCACACGCGAGAGAGAAAACAAGGTGAAAGGTTGAACGTGGAGAAAACGTACAGACAATCAAAGGGCATCGTTTTCTTTTTGAATATGAGCGAAACATGTATTGCTTATTCCTATGGTACACTGTAAAAAATCCTACTGTACATTTTTAAGTTAAAACAACTTGAATTTGAAATTAAATTAGCTTATGTTATTTTAACTTTATTTTAACTCCTCACTAGTCAAGAATGTTGAAATTTCAAATTGATAAAACTTAAAAATCTAAGAGCAGCAAGACATTTTTACAATGTACCTGTTTTGAACCTTGCTTAAGCTGTGTAAAAAACATTACAGGTTAATAAAAAGCCACAGCCAACAAACACATCTGCATCATGGCTTTGCATTCCTACAAGTGGAGGTTTAAGTAAAAGAAATATTTTTTCAATATTTTAGCCTAAGACAAAAGCATGCTCAAAATATGTACATTGACAAAGATGTGCAATCATCAATTGCTAATTTACTTATTTACTTTGCCTGACAATCGTTGCTTCATGATCTTAATGTCTTTAGATGTAATATCCACACAGGCTATTTCTATAGCTTTCATCTGTGACTCTTAAAGTGGACATATCATGAAAATCTGACTTTTCCATGTTTAAGTGCTATAATTGGTTCCCCAGTGCTTTTATCTATGTAAAAAATGTGAAAAGGATCAACCCTGTACCTTAGTTTTGGTAAACCATTTTCTGCCAAGCATGCAAAAAAATCGGGTCATTGAAATTTTTCTCCCTTTGTGATGTCAGAAGGGGATCATATTATAATAATTCCGGCCATGTACTGTAGTACAGGGATCAGCTCATTTACATTGTGAAGGACACACCCAAAATGGCACATTTTTGCTCACACCTACAAAGTGGCAAATTTAAGATGTTATATTAAATTATTTGTATGGTATTTTGAGCTAGAACTTCACATACAGTACTGTATGTATTCTGGGGACGCCCAAGATTTATTTTACATATTAAAAAAGTCTTCTGAAATGTCCCCTTTAATAATAGCACTATAAGGCTGCATTTACATCGCATGCTTGTAGTGACTCAATTCCGATTTTTTTTCCCTTATGTGGCACAGATCGGATATGAGCCACAAACATGTAAGCAGGAAAAAAGTGCAAAGATTCTGATATTCTCCAATCGATTTCAGGCCTCATTCATATGTGGAGAGAAATCTGATATGAATCGGATACATACATTTATGTTCGCAATCTAAGCGGACAGATTGGCTATTCTCATCTCAAAACGTGTAATGCGTCACAAAAAAATGCGACTCTGACAAATGACGTCAACTCAGCTGGACACCACCCGTGATCACATGACTAGGCTTGGGTATCGAGAATCGATTGGAATGGGGACTAGCTTTGTGGTTTTCCCGGAATTGTTCCAAAGTTTTAAATTTTGTTTCCTAGTTTCGATTCACAGTCCGCCGACCGGAAAAACAAACAGCTGAACAACAACGAAGAAGCATCTACCAGAAGTGTTGGCATAACCTAGCGAGTCGAACATGGATAGCGTGCGTCGGCGGTCCCACGTGCGACCTCACTTTTCTAAATAGACACAAAATCTCTGCAAAATGCAACATTTGCGGGGAGATTATTTTGTGCATAGGAGGGTGCACGTCGAACATGATGACGCACTGCACCGACGGCCCTCAGCTGCCTCTTCCTCTGGCTCCGACCACCAGCACTGCAGTCCAAATCCGGTAAGTAAAACAATACATATACAATAAATAATGTATTGGCCAAAATTGAGGCATCTAACAAATTAGCCAACATATTTTTTCATTGACAATTTACGAACTGCGATTGCAAATGTTAGCCAGGCTGGTGAGTCCACAAATCTTCGATGTGCTGAGTGAACGTGTTTTCTCCACAGCAGGAGATACTAAACGCTCACGCATACTGCCTGAGAAGGCAGATATGATAATTTTTTAAACAATAACTGTTTCTGATTTTATACTGGACCTGCTACCAATCTGGACTGGGTTTGTTTCTTATTGTTTCTATTCTGCACCAGGTTAGCCGATCACTGGGAGCACGGTAACATACATGCAGCATCACACACTCATGTATAAATGTGTTTTCATGATGTTTTCAAAAATAAAGCTCTCGAGGAAAGTGTACCCATGTGAAAATATATTCATAAATTATAATATTTATATTCAAGTTCATAGATTTTATATTTATATTGTAGTTGAAAACAGCCCTGTGAGAAATTCATAGTAAAGTTCACAAAAAGTAAAAAGTGAATATCCAAATTGATGGAGAAGGTCAGATTATTTCCTTCAGAAAGACCATTGGTTAGCTAGCTCATTTAAATACCCTAAACTTTTTGACCCTGCCTCTTAAAAGAATCGGAATCGAGAATCGTTAGGAATCGGAATCGAAACAAGGAATCGGAACCGGAATCATTCAAATTCAAACGATACCCAACCCTACACATGACTCTTCTTATAGCGCAATGGAGGATGACAGAAACAGAAAAAAATACAGAAAAAAAGCTCTATAATTGTTTAATCATTTTGTCTGTGTCCATTGCATATCACAACATTTTACCTCCTCTATCCTGGGTCAGTATGTCACCTTGAATTGTTTTGCCAAGTGTTTAGTTTTAATGAAAAAAAGTATGCCGTATTTATCCAGCCTAATAGTGCTATGCTACCTGAGAGACGATTTAGATGTATTTAATAGTCTCAAAAGCGGTGGCTGCCCATTGGGAAAGTTAAAGTCATGCTGGCGTTGCTTGTAACACTGCAGAACTGATATTTAAATAAATCAATAAGCTGTGAGAGATTTTACAATACATAGTTAACAAATCAAGGGTTGTAACTTAAACATGGAAAAATATGTGTCTTACATCGTAGAGATAATACTGATATGTATACACTTTGACACACCAATTATTGTGATTGCAAGATGAACTGATGATGCTAAAATGTCAACACTTATTTTTAAAGTTTTATAACTCATGTTTTGATATCTCAAAGTGATTTATGATCAATACAAAGCAAGAGATCTTGAAGGCAACTGAGGTAATTTATTATAACATGACATGACATCCCTGACCACAGACAATTTCCATTTCCTTTGAAACATTGTCCTCCTTCTCATCTGGGAATCACATTTAAGGTTATGACCTGGCATTTGAAACATGCTGATATGATAAATCGTTTTATTATGAGATGCAACACTGATATCAATGTACAACAGATATCGATGTGCAATTGTGAAGAGCTTGTGAAACACTTGTCAAGTGTCTCGGTTTATGTGCTTAACTCGCAAATGTGGATTTTAATTTCCTGTCGGCTGAACATTTCTGGTAATTCAGCACACGATAACGCACAATAAACGTCATTAGGCGACACCGCATTGATTTCTATCTGGATTTTCGACCCTTTAAAAAGTGTCCTCCTGAGATTAAAACTGCAGATTTGGCTACAATCAATGACGGTTTCCGTGTAAAGCACGATTCTCGCTATTGGCAGTAATATCTTTTGCATCTCAAGAGGAAAGGGAGGAAACGCTTTGCATTGATTTTTTTGAAGCGGAATGCATCGGACCTGACATTAAAAGGTCAACTGGTCCCTAAAAATTGACATAAAAATCATATAACAAATTACAAAAACAAGAACTCTTAATTATCAGTATTGGTATGTATTAGTGGTTTCTGGTTATTTCTAGGTGTGGTTACCAAAGAGGTCGCTAGGTGGTTCTTCTCACCCCCAAGCTTTGATATTTTGGTCTTTCTAGATATGCACCACCTTTAATTTAAAGACCACCTATTATCCGATTCACAATTTTACATTTCATTTGGTGTGTAATTGTGTATCAATACATGTTAACGATATGCAAAAGGTATAAATCCCAAAGTAAACGATGATTCAAGTTCTGGTTGGATCTGAATCAGATCGTATTAATAAGGTAGTAAAGAAGTTAGTAACTCCTGTCAGCATTGCTTTGTGAGCGAATCTTTCAAACATAGTAAGTAGAGTCACAATCGTGCAAGCCAATCATAACGTCCAGATTCAGAAAATCTGAAAGTTTTCGGAAGATAATGTGTTTTTTGCACCACAAACACATTGTATTACAGCAAATACACAAAAAACTTTGTTTTAGCAATGTAATCGGTGCTCTTTAAGCCTGATTACTTAGTAAAGCAATTGCACAGCCCAAAGCGCACATTTTGAAGTATCAGAGGTTTGTTCAAATGTCTACCCCTAAGTAGCATTGATACTAATAGTGATGCTCGCCGTACCGAGCGCCACAAATTTAACGGTACTTAAAGTCTGAAGCTAATGTGGATCTAACCTCGTTTACACATAAAAAATGCAAAGACAGTGTAACTTGCGGGATTCATTCTGAACACAATCACTTCAATTGGACGCTTTGTCAGAGCGCATCGCTAAAAGGCCACAATCTGTTTCGAGAGGTCGACTCAATTGAGCCAGGCAGCGCTGGTATTTCAGCCGTTCATTTCTCTCTCTGTAAGGAAATTGCAAGCAGTCGTATTCCCCAAAGCCCAGCACACTGAGTCAATTACCTTATTGGGTTAGATGCTGTAATGGCCTCTGAAGGGCAATAGAAATTACAGCGCACACTTTCATGTTGTTGAATTACAACAATGCGATGTTAAATGATGGAGGTGTAGCATTATTCTTGCGTTTCTGTCTAAAGTTACAGTAACATTTGTGCTAATAATTAAAATAAAGCTTTGATTTTTTATTTCTGATCACCAACTAAACTTAAACAAATATAGGTAGCATTTAAGTATCTAGATGAATTACACTCCCATGCATCAACAACAGATGACTATAAAACCACCATTAACTGAATAAAAACAGATCATTATTCATGAGACTGCAGGACAGCTGGGCTGGAAAATGAAACTGAGAAAAAGAACAAAAACAACATTCAAGAGTTTGAGCGGCTTTATGGATGCTGTTGGTTTAATTATTAAGGGGAAACTATTTTGAACCAGCCAGACATTTTCTTGATAAACTCCACATGAACTAGAAAGAGAGAAGTCAGTGATGAGAGTTCAATAGTTCAGATGCAGCAGTCAACCATATTAAAAGTTTTGAATTACAGCAGTCACAGCTTTAGTCGATCGCCCACGGTCTGCTCCCAGACCATCTAATGCATATCAAATCCCAGGATTCTACACACATGTGGGTTGTTTCAACCCATAGTTGGATGAAAAATATGGGACAATCCCAATTGTCGAGTTCAATTTAACCAAGGAATCCATAATTTTTGGGGGATTTAAATTCACAATCACATGGGAGCAGACCTGAATGAATGTGTTTGTCTCACGTTATTGCTTGAATTGGTTGATGCTGGACAAGGATTTTCGAGCCGTGACACTGGCACTGTTAAATTGGAATAAATAAAAAATGACGCAGTAAAACCGTTGGACATTTTTATTACGGTTAACTATTGAAACAGTAATTGTTACGTCACTAAAGACTAGTCACGTGACTTGCGAGAACCGACAGAGATCCATTGATGATCTAGATGCATTTAAATGCAATGTAAAGTTGACTTTATACTTCTGCATACTTAATACGATTGTACAGCATAGCCTACGCAGAGACACAAACCCTACGCAGTAGCCTATGGCGTAGCCTGACGTGCACCTCTCCTAAAATGTAACAACACATCAATGCTACGTGGAGCGCAAGCACTATGATTGGTCTACTAGAACCCCTCCTTCAGGTGAAAAAGATTTGCATCCCATTTTCTTGCACGCATGTCTGCTAAAGATGTTAAAAACAATGATAGACAAAGTTGAGGAACTATATTTAACAACTCAGGTTGCAACAAAAGCGTGCATGTGTACATGGATCGAGGTAAACAATGATGCAGAGGAACAGTATAAATGAAAACTGGCATGTAGCCTAAGGCGTACAGACTACAGCGTAGGTCCTACGCAAAAGTATAAATTGCACTTAACCTTGCAAAATGTGTTCAAAATACAAATCAGGATCTCTGACTGTTAATGTTCGACTGAAATGACCAAGGTTCACCAAGGATGGGTTGTAGGCGAGGTGTAATTTTCACTGGGGACAGGGGGGACATGCCCACAACTTAAAAAAATCCCATTGTGTCCCCTCCCTTTTAAAGTCATTGTGATCATTTTTAAACCGAAGGAGCAGGACTGAGAGTCTGCCTTAACTTACTTAACTTAATTATTTCCTGGATTATTTATCACCATGGTCCCTAAACGTATGTAAATGCAAGAAATGGGATTCAAATTGAAAATTGGAGTGTCCCTTTTACTTCTCAAATTAAAGTTATACCCTTGGTTGTTGGTGAGTAAAATATGGGCTAATTTTCAATTTGGGGTAAACTTATTCCTTAACTCTACTCCTTTGCTTTATTGGATGGAATCATGAATATGCAAATTAGCCCCGCCACTAGTTCAATAGACTGATATTTAGCAATGGTGTTGACTGAATTTGCTTTGTCTTAAAAGCATATTAAAAACACTACATAGACATAAACAACATTAAACACTTCTACGCTGTTATTTGAATGTGCTTCAACTTTATTGCTCGTATTCTTTTATTGTGTTTTCTTCGCTTTCAGATTCACACGTCCCTAAAAACCAAATAAAAGCAAAACAAACTTTCAGTCAAAAGGACTACAAGGACTGCACAAAATGAATGTATTCTTCAGAGAGAAAGTTTGGGCAAAATAAACTTAGAGATCTCAGTTGGGGGAAGATTTTGCAGTGAGATAAGACAGAACTGTTTAGCCAAAATTTAACACAAACCATTGGCACTACTGGCCACGGCACCAAAACTGTTCCTACTGGGAAGCGTGATTGATGCGTCATACTGTGGCCTTCATTATATCTGCAGGGACCGGACATTTTGTTCAGACAGATGAATGGATGAACATATAAAGAAGAATACTACTAAAATGACTAAGAGTTGATCTTGGGAGGACAGTGACAAAGTCAAGAAAAATGCTGGAACAAAAAGTGCTGTGTCCTACAGCGACCCAATCAAAGTTCTGATCTCCATCCCGCTGAGAGTTTGTGGTATTGTTTGGAAATTGCAGTGTACTCGCAACCTGCAAAGCCTGGAACAAATCTGCCTGCCGTCACATTTCACACCTGTCATTGTGAAAGCAGCGGCTCTACAAAATGCCAGAGTTTAGAATCAGGTCTGAATATTTTTACACCATATATACAACAAGTACAAAACTGCCAGTATATCCTGTGGCATCCCATTAGAGTCTGTTATTTTCAGGTATGCTTTCCAGTATCAACAAAAAATGGTTCCTACCTGTCACTGGGGCGTAAATCTTTCAAACAGTAAACCTTTTCACCTAAGGGTGTTCATGTTAGCACATCAGAGGTACACATTGGTACCAAAACGTGCATATTAGTATTCAGTGTTCAAATTATGTCAAAGATTATGGGGGTCCCCTAGCTAAACCCCATCATTCCTGGCCAACAACCTCTCCCATCCAAGCTCCCCCCAATTTTAGTGTCCTGGATCAACGTTTTAATCCAAGAAACCCCAAATTACCTTTAAGGCAAACCCTAACCATTTTTACACCCCACATTAGTGTAAAATAATAGTTTGAAAATACGTTTTTTAAAGTCCCCAACCCAATCCTAAATCTAACAATCTGTCAATTTTTCCAGAAAACAGCATAAGGGAACACTTAAGAGTTTACAATTATTTTTAGATATAAATATTTTGGATTAGTTTATTTGCGACATTGGGACAAATAACGGACAGTATAGTTTTATGGCAGCACAATCATTTTAAATTCATGTAGTATTTTAATTTTAACCATGAAGAACCCAAGAACCCTTCTCTTAGCATTAATTAACATTGGCCAAAATTGACCCGTGGGTTCTCCAAGGTTAATAAAAACCAGGGGCCCCTAATTTATATTTTTAGTGCTAAATAAGGGGTCCCTCACTGCTTATAGGAGGTCCGGAACCACCCCAGCCCATCCCCAATTTCAACACTGTTTGTACCTACATGGTACATATTAGGGCATTTTTTAAGGGTTCTGCCCAGTAACAGAGACACCACTTTTTGTCAGGGTAAGGGTTAGATGAAAAACAGACAATTGTTGATATACAATAAGAATAAGAAAGCTAAAACATTTTAAATGCAGACCTTGGTAACTTGGCTAATCTGAACAAAGTGAGACAGTAGCTGCGTTTCTACTCAATATTTGCTATTATTCTCTAAACGTCGACAATTAATGACAGCATTTCCATTAAAAGATGTTATGCAAAAAGTTATTTCAAATACGAATGTGTAGGATTTTTATACAGCGCAGAGCAGACCAACATGCAAATGACATCACAGCATACAATATTTAAAGAATGATCATGTGACTTTTACAGACTTCAGGTGACCTTCAAGGGGCTAAGCACACCAAATTCATTTTAAATGGTTGGAAATCGGGCGCAGCTTTCTGTATTGCTAGGCAACCATCGAGTCAGCTGTCTTGTCAATCAAATATTGCGAAAATAAGCGTGATCACTCTGTCATATTAGCAGAAACTTTAAAAAGAGGGCGCTTGCTCTGATCTTGTTTGAGGTAAAAGGGGTTGCACACCGGACGCGCAGCTCAGCGCTGCGCCGTTTAAAAAAAATCAAACACATAGTTTTCTATGAGTATACGCACACCGGCGCCGACAGGTGGCGCCTGTCCACGGCGCCCAGCTACAATTCAGGAAGTTGCTCAAATCCCTGTTGTGCCACAGAGCGCCACTCACATAGTTTAACATTAAATAACACCATATTTGTCCCAAATCATTAACGATTAACATTGGCTGCTAACGTATATTTTGCATTTTGAAGTAGACGCTATCTGACTAATTTATTGTGCACTTCCGGTGTACGATACCTCTGAGTTGTCCTAGACGCTACTGAGTTGCGCGTCCGGTGTGCGACCCCCTTAAGAGCTGCACAAACAACTGTAAACTTCTGTCACCATAACGAAAGGCCCTCCTCTCCCCTTATTTGATTGGACAACGGAAAGACGCGAATGACGACGGTGCTAAAACGCAATTGCCCAAAGAAAATCATTTAAAAAAGATGCCTGCACAAACAATTTCGATTGCAGTTTTGCTATATCTTACTTTTTCAAATTCTCTGGAGAAACCACCTCACCTGAGCATAAAAACGTACATAGGGGAGTTTATGCGAAATTGCAAATTCCATTGGGCGCATTTCAATTCGCAATTATAATTTGAAGTGTATGGAAATGCAGCTATTGTTGAAATCTTTTTTGATGAGTAAGATGAGTATAAAAGATGCTTAAGACATGTTTATCGGACTAACTTGGAGCAATAATAATGCCGATGGCATGTTTTCAAACAATTGTCAAGTCTATCATCTTAAAGACAGTATTGAAGGCTGTTATGAGATGATACACCAATACCAACATCACATGAGAACAATACCTTCAGAAATCTCCTACGGCAGACACCGACGATACACAAACAACAACAGCCAAAGTCACAAAAGAGAATAAAAATAATTATAATTGATCTGTGCATTATTAAGTGCTCCGAGTTGCCTAAAGCCAAACAGTGAAGGTTTTCTCTCTTGATAACATCCATCAATGTGTGCTTTATTGCACGTCTAAGAGCATTTAATTTCACATTGTCTATATTGTCAGCAAAATAAAAACAATGTGTTCTGGAGTGAGTGACAAACGGAGACAGAACAGAAAATATTGCATCCATCTTGCTGGATATATATCGATCATAGTGTCAGCGAGTGAATTTATTTTATTGAGTTTGTACGTGCTGCCGAAGTGATAACATGGCCAGACGCATCCATTGAGTTTATCAGCAGTGTTGGAAAAACAGGTATGAGTTGTCGAACTAACAATGCAAGCAAAAGTTATCATTCAACTGTAATTTTAAACATTATGGCCGAGTACAAACTTACATTATTGCATTCAGGACAGAATTTATAGGATGAGATTCATAAAAAATTAAGCTTGGTTGTATGGTTAAGTGTTGGATTATCAGATCAGTATCATTTAGATCAAAGGAACTTAATGAGTTCACAATGTTTCAAGAGGGAATCATAAACCCTTCCCCTACCTAACTGCTCCTTTAAACGGTAATAATAAGTAATTTGAGCAGGATTGTGTAACTGTAATTGTAATCACAAACACATTGTTCTGTTATTTAAAGAAACTCGTACCTGTGAGCTCTTAATTTTCCTCATTCTGTGCGATGCGCTTGTTTGTTTCAAAGTGCAATGAAAAATGTTCAAGTTCTTCACATAAACAATTCATTAAGATTATGGCATAATTTCTCCAAAAGCAGGTGTAGGAAGAAAACTGTCTGTCTAGAACTTTGTGTAGATATTTCAGCCCTCAAACATCTAAGTGTGTACAGTACTTTTCCTGGAAAAAGTACTTTAGATATGAAAGGAAAAGCATGTATTATTGAAGTAAGATGAGCTTGACCCTGACAGACATTCAAACAAATGTGCATTCAATACATTTCCTGGAATTTCATGATATATGGATTTATTAATGGATTATATTACTTAGAGATAAACATGCCAACAATAGATTTTAAAGCTTGTGTGGTTCCATGCAATTCATATGGTTTTTGAGGACCTCATGATAGTTGTATGTGATATATAAAGAGTACACCTTTGTACCTAAAGGCTGCATATTAGTACCTTAAAAGGTACATACTAGTACATAAGAGTATCATTTTAAAGGGTAATGTCCCAACCAGTGATGGCATTACATCCTTTTCTTCTGACAGGTACAGGTAGGTCCTAATATAACTAAGGCTTAGTCGTAAATTAATCTGAAGCCTTTCTGGGAAACTGCTCCTTAAAGTCTACTTAATACCTGGATAAGAGTCAAGAGTTTGACAAACTTCACAACAAAGATTGATGCTTTTGGATTATTCTCAAATTATACAGCTATGAATCATCAGGTTTGGCACAAACTTGTGGAGTCCCTGCCATCTCAGGCCCAATGTCATTAACCGAAGACACATGGCAAATATGAAGAAATTTTGATTTTAAGTAGGGTTGAAAGGCTCAGGAATTTTGGAAATATTCCAAGTTGGAAACTTAAGGAATTAAAGGAAATTATTTGTAAGTTTTAGGTAATTTATACAATATGTATCACATACAAACATTAGCTTCCTTGACATCCGACTCATCCGACCCGTGTGATTTTCATGGAAAGTTACAAATTTCCCTGAATTCCTCAACCTTAATTATAAGCACATAAATATTTATCAACTTAACGTTTTAACCAATTATACTACTGCTGATAATAAGTAGTTACATGCATTCAGTACAAAATAATGTAGGTGAATTTAATTATTTTGTCTATTTTGTCTTATATCATGATCATGTTTTTGTTTGCATCATTGAGGTCAGACTCTGATATTTGGTGATGGTCTTTTTTTCAGTTGTCTTTTTTGATGTTATTTCAATTGTCAAGAGTTTGTGTTATTGCTCAGGGTGCTGCTATTAAAAGCTTGACTAAAGATATACAGCACGCATTTCTTCTTCACTTTCATTTAGTGACTGAAGAGTGTTAGGGACAATCATGTTTTCTGGAAAAAATACTTCGTAGAAAATAACACGTTTTGAAGACGAGGGCAGACACTTGGATCACTGCTTTGTGAAGGGAGGTTTGGCAGCCGATCTGTAGTTAAGATTGTATATGTTAGTACACATTTTACACATTAGCGTTAGCTTAGTGTCGCTTATTATAAAACAGTCTCACCCCATGGCGTCAATATTTGACGACACTTGACCATGCGTCAATATGTTGACACGGAGGGTATATCTTTCGCGTAATTTTTTTTTTGGTCAAGTGTCGTCAAATATTGACGCCATGGGGTGAGACTGGGTGGCTTATTATACGCTTAAGCTATGATTTGAAGGTTATCTACTTGTTTATTTTGCTTGTTATGAAAAATAAACTAAATCCTCGAAGTTATGTTTGTTCCACGAAAGCCGTTTGTTTATGTTGTTAGTGCTGAAACCAGTCTATAAATCAGCCTAAAGTACATTAAAATAAATGATCATAAAATATACCATTGTATTGTTCAAAACATACAGTTGTTTCCAAAAATCCAGCTTTTGCCTTAAATAATCTTGCATTGTTCTGTGGTTTCTTTATTTCATGTAAAGCAGCTTTGAAAAAATATAAAAAAAGGATATAAATAAAATTGACATGAATTACTTTTAACAAAATAATTTAATATTTTTTTATTTTGATTATTTTATCTTGTGAAACATACTGAAACAAAAACATTGGTTGCGCATGATTGAATTACGTTTTCTTAAAATGAAATGAACCTTAATTAACATTAATTTCAAACTTGATTCAATCATGTTGAAATGGTGTACATAATATAATTATTGATCAAACAACTTAAAAAATAATAGTTTTCAGAAAACTTAATTCAATCATGTGCAACCAGTGTGTGGTTTTTTTCAATGTATGTGAAATTATTGTCGTAATGTAATACCGGGATTCAAGTTTTTGATGGGCTGTCACACAGTATTTCTGGAAATGTTTTTATTTTGGAGTTGTTTTGCATTTTAAATCCAATTTTGTTTAAAAAATGTCTTACTTTTGGCAGTCTTGTCAGTCAGTGTTATTAAGGTGATCAGTTTAACAGTGGCAACGGCTGAGAAACATTAAAAGTGGTGCATTAATATAATTATATGGCTACATTTATAGCTGTTCCTGTATACTTTACAACTTTTCCCGTACCGTAGCTCAACTGGTAGAGATTGCATCAGCAGTGCAAAGGTCATAGGTTTGATTCCTTGGGAATACTTACACCGATAAAATGCATAACTTAAATGCGCTATAATGCATAAAATCAATGCTTCAACAGAGGGTCATCTAGAGACTTGGTTGAAATGAAATGTTGCATTTTAAAGTTTCCACTTGGCCGACTAATTCATATTCGACTGGCACGGATACAGACAGCTCTGCTGTAACAGTACAGTATGTGTTCAGAGAGGCACTGAAATTTATCTGATCTGCATTAGTTGTTTGAGAAAACGAGCCTTTGCTAATCTCACAGAATGGATCACATGTTGTGAATCACAGCCATGTGATGGGCAGCCTCCAGATGTGCTGATGTTTAGTGAAAAAACTGAGGAACATGTGACTTAAGAATTCAGTCATGATCCATTGTATTATATATGACGCATGCATGGTTTATATAATATGTTTTAAATATACAGCACATATTAAGTGTGTGTCACATCGTCTAGATGGATGGGTAAACATTTTATATAAAAATATCATACTGAGCAATAGCCTACAGACTATTTATACACATTTTCCACATTATTTTTACATGATCCTATTTAACTTTTGCATACAATTTATAGTCCGCATTTAAACCGAAGCTAATGACTTCATTAACCATTAGGCCTGAGGAAACATTTAGTGGCGTTAAAATACTGCAGATTTTGTAAAATGCATTTGGACTAATGTTAGACAGAGTTTGGTTACTACTGCTATAAAAAGACTGTGACTTAATGACAATGAAATAAAAAAGGTTTATGTTACATACAGAATTTAAATTGTATGCAGGCAAGATCAAACACAGCTGCCAAAATGTGCATTATACAGAAGAGCACACTTTGGATTACTGCATCCCACAATGCAATGCACTCAACTTGACTTTCTATTGCCAACGAGACAAATAAACCAGAAATATTATTAGTCAGGATGTTTTGCATCTCCTACTCATTGTTTGACGAGCCATAAGTAAGAAATTGGATTTTAAATGCAAAATAACTCACTTCAACGCACTGTGTGACAGCCCAGACAACCTCAACTTCAATCCCTTATTACATTACAAAAAACATTTTATTTTCAAGTTATTGGTGTAAATAGATACAGAAGTGTTGCCAATATGCCTATTAAGTTTAAACAGTCCTTTCTTTCATTCTCAACTTTAGCTTTTTTTCTCACTATAGGCTTGACACAATATGATTCATTAGGAGTTAATGAGGTATTATTTTGTTCTTGTACAGCGAACTCTATAACTAAACATGTTCTCTCATTTTCTTGCTATATTTGCTGTCATTACTAGATGTTTAACATGAATTCATGGGCTGCTAGACACAATAAAATCCCGGTAAAAGATTAAACCAGTCTTTTAAAAAATATGAAATGTTAGAATATAATAGACATTCATGCTCCACTACTTTTTAATCTAAATGTAGGAGCAAGAATCTGCCATGAATATTGTTGAATAAGCTTTTCAATTTGTCATTTTCATAAAGCCCAGACACCGCCAATGCCACGAATTAAGACCGAAATTACACTATTTATTTGAACACCTATACAGTCTGTCAGCCAGTATGACGAAACAAAAAACTGTGAAATAATGATATTATTTAAAATCATTCAAAAGCTGCCAGCTAAAGACCTTGTCAAATATTTTAGGTTCGAAGCTGGCGAAAAATGAGCTGTACTCCTCACCACACAATGTTCTGATGAGCAGTCAGAATTGACGCTAAAAAGACACATTACAAAAATACATAAGAGAGGAGATTCATTACTTTACAATTTCTGTGTAGTTCTTAGATAAAAGGTGATACGAAAGCTCATTTCAAAACCGGGTACTTCTCTGTTTATTGCATATATACCAAAAATAACTCCTAAAACCAATAAAACATCAAATAAAAGCTCATAGATGACAGATTTTGAATGCAACTAAACTCTTAGAAATAAAGCTGTCTCTGACACTTTACCCTTTCAAAAAGTACACCTTTGTATTGCTCAAAGGTACATATTGGTACAAAATGTATCCATATCTGTACCTAAATATTACCCATTTTACCATGCAACTGACAACTTTTGTATTTTTTTCTGCATGCAAGTGCGTCATTCAAATAAGTAGTCAAGCAAAGTGCCTACTAAAATAGCAGTAGGACATTTACTTGAACAAAGACTGACTTATGCAAACTGAATTCACAAACATTGTTAGCGGAGTACACTTCTGTAAATTTTGTTTCACAAATAGACCAGCAGTGGATAAATAATTGACAAAATGGAGAACAAAACCCCTACTCATTTTTCGAGCAAACACCATATTGATTTTATGAAAAAATAAATAAATAAACAGCTTCAGTTTTAAGCTTTAAATTGTTTGGCATACGGTAAATTGCTATGGTCAGCCATGCACTATGTGACTCTGGACCATAAAACCAGTCATAAGGATCAAGGATAAAAAAATCAGATTTATTCATCATCTGGATAAATAAGCTTTCCATTGATGTTTGGTTTGTGAGGATAGGACAATATCTGGCAGAGATACAACCATTTAGAAATCTGAGGAATCTGTGGATGAAAAAATCTAAATATTGAGAAAATCGCCTTTAAGGTTGTCCAAATGAAGTCCTGAGCAACACATATAACTATTAATAAATACATATATCCTAATTATTTTTTGCATAAAAATTGATAACTTTGACCCATGCAATTATTGTTGGCTAATGCTAAAATGTACTTGTGTGACTTATGACTGGTTTTGTGGTCCAGGGTCACATATATACTCTATGTGTACAGAGTTTCGATTTAGCATGAGGTTAATCTGTGTACAGTATATCTTTAACAGCCCATGCAAATAATACATTTATGCATTTTAAAAAAAGTTGGCCAGTGTAGCTGGAAGGAGCAAAGTTTTAAACGTCAAGTTTAAAAAAAATAAATTTCACCATCTGGCCTTCAACAAACTTAAGGCCTTCTGCACAACACCTCACCCCTGAGGATTTTTATTTAATATATTCTGCGCTGGGTCCCGTTGAGGTTTACAGTAGAATTAATGAGAGCAATCTGCCTCAGTGACTCAGACTCATCATCACTTGACAGAATGTAACCGAGCAGCGGCCGGCCACAACCGTGCAGAGATACGCTTACATTTCTGTGTCTGTAAAATTACATTTTAAATATCCCAGGTAGGGATGCCCGATCGATTGGCCGATGATGCTTTCTATGCTTCTCAGTGAATTACGGTGAAATGCCCTTACATCCAAAAGCCAGAGGGCGCTCTTGTGCGGAAACTCAATAAGCGCTGCAGATGAAGAACCATGCACACACAGCTATGACATGCAGATCTAGGAAATGTCTTAATCATATATTTATATTGCTGTTCTTCAAACCTTTTTTAGGTATTTTCATGATAATAAAGAATTATGAGTCGGAGTCGTTTATGACGTGCATTTAAAAAAGCAACACTCGTTAAATAAAAATCATTTAAAATATTCTTTATTATCATGAAAATACCTGAAACAATTTGAAGAACATTGATCTAAATATTCCTGTAGACATTTCCTGGAATAGCGTTTGTAATGCTACTTCTGTGGCACAAAGGGAGTTTCTGCACGAGAGCGCCCCCTGGCGTTCGGATGTGCCGGGATTTCACTATAATTCATTTAAATTCATTAATTGAGATAAACGCGCATTTGCACGATTAATCGTTACAGCCCTATTAGCAACCAGCCAGAACACACTGGATACCACTAAGCAACACCTACACATTCACAAACACATATACAGTACACATATACATATACATATACATATATATATATATATATATATATATATATACACACACACACACACACACACACACACACACACACACACACACACACACACACACACACACACACACACACACACACACACACACACACACACACACACACACATATATATATATATGGACCTTAAAACCAGTCCTAAGTCGTACAGGTATATTTTAGCATTAGCCAACAATAACTGCATGGGTCAAAATTTTTATGCGAAAAATCATTAGGATATATGTATTTATTATTAGTATATATATATATATATATATATATATATATATATATATATATATATATGAAGAGTTTGGTTCCAAAACGCAATAAACGCCATTTTTGAAAAAAATGAGTTACTGCCAGAACCAGTATTATATCAGGTCAGTATTAAAAAGTAAATTCTTAATTTTACGCAAAATCCAATATCCGCCGTGTTATTCTGTCATCTTTTCTCCCTTTTTTCCAAAACGCAATAAACGCCACTCCTCCTTTTTTACAGAATGCCATAAATCCACTCCACAGATTACAGCGCACCATTCCACGCAATGTAAACAAACAATGGCGGCGCGCTGAGTACACGGAGTTCTAGTTTTCCTCATCTACTTTGTACTTCATGATCAACAAACAAACAAAAACAAAATAATACTTTAATAGCATTGATAAACCTGTGATGGTTTTCTGTGACGGGAAAGAAACGTAAGTCATCAACATCTAATAATTTACGCAAAGAGGCACTTTGGGAGACGATTGCTTGTTTGCCCGGACCGACAGCATCAAGTTTCTGTCATGATAACACATTGACCCCAGGGGATCTTATGAAAAACTTTCCAATTTTACTCAAAGTCAACGAAAATCGAGCAAGACCAAAATTTTTTACAGCTGATCGCTGTGAAAAACGTTAAGCGAAGACGTCAAGTATAACCGCAGCAATGACAGTGTTCTTAA
Source organism: Paramisgurnus dabryanus (assembly GCF_030506205.2). Taxonomy (NCBI): domain Eukaryota; kingdom Metazoa; phylum Chordata; class Actinopteri; order Cypriniformes; family Cobitidae; genus Paramisgurnus; species Paramisgurnus dabryanus. The sequence continues at coordinate 27,364,855 of NC_133340.1, read as the reverse complement.
TATCACAAAGTAAGTGTTTTGATTATTGACATTTATTAAAAAAAAAACATTAGTGTGTACAACTGTTCAACTAAATGAATATAACATGGCGAAGATGAATGCACATTTATATAGGCGATTGATTCAATAGATTTATAGCATTTTGAATAAAAACTTGTCATGGATTTATTGCATTTTGTGGAAAAAATAATCAGTTTTTATAATAAATCTCTGAAAATCAAGTTATGGATTTGAATTTTTTATGTTTTTATAACCTAAAGATGCTATGTGAAAGTATGTAACAGAAAATAGTGGTTTTCATCTTGACACTTTCTTGGTATAGAAAACACGTTTTTACCAAAATTTGTCAAAATGGATTTATTGCGTTTTGGAACCAAACTCTTCATATATATATATATATATATATATATATATATATATATATATATATATATATATATATATATATATATATATATATACACACATTTACATATAATGTTATATAATTTATCAACAATAATAATATATATACACATTTACATATAATGTTATATAATTTATCAACAATAATAATATATATACACATTTAAATATAATGTTATATAATTTATATTATATATAAATAATCCCACTTCACGCACACAAAAATCTAATGGGCAAGCATCAGTATGTAACAGATAATGTATATAATATATCACTGTTGTTGCAGAAACAATGCACATGCAAAAAGTTGACAACTTTTACTTATCTTGCTCAAACCAAACATTTTAATTTATTTTTGGTAGATGAAAGGCTTTGCTTTGACAGATCTATATTTGCAGTGCATTATGGGATTTAATACAGAGTATGTCTTGATTTTATTCTTTTATTTTATTATCTACTCATTTTTGGAGAGCTCTAAGTTTAATTCAAACCTATCAGAAGTTGCACAGTTTCTCTTAGGGCTGCTGTCTAACTTTATTTCACAATATTAAAATTGCTGAATTGCTGTCAGTGGTAGAAACTGTTAATAAGCAGAATATTCACACAGGTTCCATACTGTAATAAAGAGAAAATAGATAGGATAGTTTCACACCATGAAGTTCATGGTATTATGCATTTGGCAGACGCTAAGGTATATATTTTTTAGCAGTATGCGTGTTCCCTGGGTTCACATAGACTGTAAAAAATATGAATGCAGTGTCTGTGACATTACCCATAGGTTTGTGAAAAGCTTTTTGATGCTAATAGTTGGCGGAGCCTGCCGTCGCCATCTTGGCATAACATCACCACGCATTACTCTGGGATAACCAAAAATGGGTACAGAGGGGGAACTGGGGTGGAGCTGAGGTGGCTGGTTGCTGAAACCACGCCCGCCTAGCTCGACGGTAGTTACAGCAGTGTCCGTTCATCCGTCACTCAAGTGGCCACGCCATTAATTATGCAGAACTTTAAAGAGGCCCTTCCACATTAAACCGTTTTTACTTGTATTTTTTGATATGTGTTAGGTCCATATGTGTTTGTGTTGTGTCGTGAATGTGAAAATTAACTTCCACCTCCTCTGTCAGCTCTAGCCACTGAAAAGAAATAAGCGGAGAAATCAGGTCAGTTAGAAAAGCTTATCAGTGTGACGTGGAACTGATCGAGGTCATTACTATTCATGAGCTCTTCAACTTGAGACCACGCCCACATATTACGTGTAGTTGAGTTAGTTTTCATAACAAGTTACAGCAAGGATGGCTAAACGTCAACCGTACCATATTCGGGCCATTGTTTTTCGTCGAGACATCATTTCTATTAAACGAGGGAATCATAACAGTTGCTACATGTTTGGATGTTCAGAAGAACGCTGGATTTGTAGAGAGACTGCGATTAAAAAGCAATGCTCCTCCATCAATATTGGATCCGGACAGAATGGCGCAGCTTATGTGAGTAAAGTCTTATGTGTCACTGTGGCGGCTGGTGTTTTCTCTTCCGAGGGACGCGAATTCATGCTGCACACGCTTTGAAAGGGTTTATGATAAAAGACAGCGTGTTTGTGTGAGTAAAACTAAAACACTTTAGTACTATGTGTTATCAGTTGCGGCCAGGATTTCTCTTCAGAGGGACGCGATTCACGCGAATTCATGATGCACACGCATCGAATGTAATAAAAGTTTGTGCGTTCATTACACGCGCGTCGAAGGGTTTATGTAAAAGACGCTTGTGTGTGTGTGTGTGTGTGTGTGTGTATGTTTTTTTTGTGCGTGGGTTTACGATAAAAGACACGTGTGTGTGTGTGTGTGTGTGTGTGTGTGTGTGTGTTTTTGTGCGTTGGTTTACGATAAAAGACACGTGTGTGTGTGTCAAAAGGGTTTATGATAATGTGTGTAAGAAAGACACTCGCTCGCTCCCAAACCGCCTACTTCCATACTATATAGTAGGCAAAGAGTACGAGAAGTAGTGCTTTTTGCCTACTAAATAGTATGGAAGTATGCTGTTTGGGACGCAGCCACTGTGTCTTAAGACACTCACTTAACATTAAACTGACGATAAAAGACACGCGTGTGTATGTCAAAAGGGTTTATGATTATGTGTGTAAGAAAGACACTGTGTCTTAAGACACTCACTTAACATTAAACTGATTACACATGAGATTAAATTGAAAGTTAGTTTGAACGAAAAACTGTTATCCAATCATAGCAGTGGGCATTTACTTCCAAGTCGTCAATGCAGCCCACCCATTAAAACGGATCATTTCTCTAACCAGCCTCAAAATCAGGGTACAAAATGGCCTATACTTATTGCTTTTGATGTTTTTGGATGTAAAAACCATGCAAACGTCATGAGTAGACCTCAGACAACAGTCTAAAACAATAAAAACGACAGAGGAAGGGGACCTTTAAGTCTCAATATAATTTAAACGGATGAGTTACAACCCCCCCCCCCCCCCCCCCCCACAGTTGTCATGAAGGGCAAAATTAGTTAAATAGACCAAAAACACTTTTTGTACCAGGCTGTAAACATATTTATTTCTGCTGTAAAGTTGACCATTTTACCATGGGGCTCTATGGGATTGAATCCCTGTCTCTAGTGGCCAGTCGATGAATTGCAGTTTAAGTCACTTCAGTATTGGCTTCAGGATATCAGAAGGTTGCCCATTGGTTCACACTGATGCTTTTGGTAAACAACTCACAGATATCCATCCCAGACAGCAGATGACTCCGGGCCTGATCTGCACTGAAGTCAGCAGCTCCGGGGCGGATTCAGTGCGGATCGGCCCGGAGCCGTCTGCAGTCTGGGAAAGATCACAACTTCTATACATTTTTTTTAAAGAAAATCGAGGTGAAATAAACAAGAAATTCAGATATAACATCTAGAAATGTTTGCCTGTAGCTGAACTAGTAAAGCATTGTGTACAGTAAGAAGCACAAAGACGGTTTAAATCTAAGGAACACACATACTCAGTATATATATATATATATATATATATATATATATATATATATATATATATATATATATATATATATATATATATATATATATATAGGCCTGCAAAGACTGAATGTATTGCAGGATCAGGCATCTGCCAAAACTAAAAATAATTCAAATATATACATTTTATATTGTGTTTTCTCCTCAGTAGGGCCACGAGTAAACAATAACTATTTGTTTGTTTGTTTTTAATGATTCATGACAGGGCAATGATTCTCAAACCATCTGGCCCCTCAAGACGACAACCCGGAAATCAGGTCAGAACCCCTCGCCCGCTCCGCCTCCCTCCTCCCCATCGCCTGGCGTATCCGAGACAGATTGGATGTGAAACTTCAAATTAGTAAAAAGAACAATAGTGTATAAGAAAAGAATGTTGGTAATGACTTCGGGATCAGCACACAGTACACACAATACCCTTAACAGATGGGCACCAGCGCACAGCAGCTGTGCAGGCACTGAAGTGCGGCAAAAGCGGCCATCACAGAAACTAAATAAAACTCAAAGCCACGAGGTGCCATGTTGTGGATCTGCCTTCCTCTACGCCAATCTTTAGAGACACGGGCCGACCTGTCGTGCACCGGTGGCACCAGGTGGAGTTATGGAAGCATAAACTTGTCACACAGTCCAAGGGCGACTGTCTTTGATCTGATGCATGATTAATTGCAAGGTGATGAAGGTCAGGCAAGGTAACTCTTACCTTAGTTTCAGGCAGATTGTGTTTTTGAAAGTAAACTTCTCAGACAATATGAGCCTCCAGGCTTGCTAGCAGCTCTCACCGAGGCATGCTGGGATTTCAAATGAACTTGAATATGTGAGTGGAACTATTATTTTTTATATCTACTGTATATCCAATAATACATAATAATAAACGTATGACATGAATATTTAGAGATATGTTGATGGTTTGGCGATGGCCTGCAGTGCGGTTTTCATTTACCATCGATCCTCCACACATCAACACATAAGACCCCGGCGAGTGTTTTTTCCCTTTCACACTTGCCACGGTTTGGTTTTGGGGCTTTTCAGGTGTTTATCAGATTAGAAATAGTACTTAATAATCATAAAATATGAGTAACAGTATTATCACACCATGCGGACGGCAGGGGAGCCACACTTGCTGATGCATTTATGCACAGAACGTGCTGAACACAGCCAGTAGGGTAAACAGAAAAGTGCAAGACATACATATTGCAAAGGTCTCTTTGATTAAGGTGGATTTTTTAATTTTTGTAAACAATCATTTAAACACGATACCCAGGGCTTTAAAGGACCCAGACGGCTTTGTTGTGAGAGAAACAGGGCAAAACAAATGCGGTGTTGCTTACGTGGATGGCGTGCAAAACGGCATGCTAACAGACTTCTGCTGCAGGTGGATCAGGTTTTCTTTTATTACAATATTACAGTGAAGTGAACATTGGGGTTCATTTTTAATAATTTCAGTGCTTTGGGAGCTCCGGTTCGGATCCTGTGTGAATCTGGCCAGGAGTAGTCTGCTGTCTGGGTGTTCATTAAATTATTTTCCTTCTATGCTTAAAATTGTTCTGTCTTTATAATATGTCCTTATTACAAGTGGATAGTGTGGTTCATTTTTTTATAATTTAAGTGCTTTGGGAGCTCTGGTGTGGATCTGGTGCAAATCTGGCAAGGAGTCATCTGCTGTCTGGGTGGTAATCCATTTATTTTTCCTCTATGCTTAAACTTCTTACAGTACAGTGAAGTAAACACAGTGGGGTTCAATTTTAATAATTTCAGTGCTTTTGACACCTACGGTGCGAATCTGGCCAGGAGTCGTATGCTGTCGGGGTGTTAAAGGTATAGCGGAAGATTTTCTTTTTCCGGGTGGATCATCAAGACTATTGGTCATCCAAGTTGTCAATCATTCTGGTGATATGTTGACGTTAGGTCGTCGTACGTGCTCGTCCCTAGGTTCGCTTTCTGCACATGCGCACTTTCAGGTGTATATGTGTGGTGGTCTACGGTTTCAGCCATTCATTGAAGTTCACGTTCTCATCGTGTTTTTTTTTCAAAATGTCTGAGGGTCGCAAGAGAGAAAGTGTCTACGAATTGTACGACAAGAAGAGAAAGGCCTATGAAGAAAGAAACAAGACCAGAGTGTTTTTGGGAGACTATTTCACACGCTGGCGTGTGCTAAAAGCACAGATTGGGCTTCTTATGCAAAGTTTCAACTTGACAGTAGGGCCACCCATGTCTGATAAAAAACCTGGATATGTCGATGACCCGACCAATTGGTTTTCTCACAAGACCCCTAATCCCCCCCCCCCATAGCATAATATTTCTATAGATGCAATTATTGGTAACTCTTATGTGTTAACATTAGTTAATGTATTATTAACTAACATGAACTAACCGTAAGCAGTATATTTGTTACTGTATTTGTTAATATTTGTTAACATTACTTAAAAAATACAGCTATTCGTGGTTTATTCATGCTAATTCACAGTGCATTAACTAATGTTAACAAGATTTAGGGTAGGCTATATATAGGGTAATAATGTATTATTAACATTAACAAAGATTTAAAAAAATGCTTTATAAGTGCAGTTCATCATTAGTTCATGTTAACTAATGTAGTAAACTAATGTTAACTAATGAACCTTTTTAACTCTTATAAGACAGGGGTACACTTTTGTGTAGTCTGGTGTAAAATGTGTCTTATATTTTCGTTTTTTGGGCGCTCCTGTTTCTAGATAATTCGGTTTGGAAGAAGAGATAAAAGCCCGCCCACACTGACAATTGATTGGTTGATTTACCGAAACAGGCCAATCAGGATGCTCTCTGTCTTACATACACTTAATGAGGCACACAGACGCAAGGTCTCCCTCTCTGACGTGTAAAACCGGGACGGGTGGGAATCCTACTCGACAGGTAAAGTTTGGCATGCTATTTGGAAAAATTCATTTAAAATCACTGCTAGTAAAAGTTGATTTAAGCTATGATAAACGATGCTAGCCCTGGCACAAGTCACAAACCACGCAGACATGGTAAACATGCTGAAAGCAACTTGTAAACAGAACGACGAGAAGATCTAGGCTCGTACATGTTCTGTCTCGTGCACACATTTAATAGGCATTCCCTCTCAGGAGTGTTGTGCATGTGCATTTTTTTTTAAAGTAGAGGGGTGGTTCTTTTCAAAAAAATTGGGAAAATCTTCCTCTATACCTTTAATCAAAGTATTTTTTTTCTCTATGCTTAAAATTATTCTGTCTTCACATTAATCTGTATTTACAATAAGTCTTTATAATATTACAATAGTACAGTGAAGTGAACATTGGGGTTAAATTTGAATAATTTCAGTGCTTCGGCAGCTCCGGTGTGAATCTGGCCAGGAGTCGTCGGTTGTCTGGGTGTTAATCAAATGATTTTTCCTCTATGCTGATTATTATTTTTTGTTGTCTTAACAATGTCTTTATAATATTACAATAGTGAAGTGAACATTGGGGTTAATTTTAATAATTTCAGTGCTTCCGGTGTGAATCTGGCCCGGAGTCATCTGCTGTCTGGGTGGTAATCCAGTTTTGTTTCCTCTGTGCTTAATATGTTTCTGTCTTTTAATATCTGTTTCATAAACTAAAGTAAAGCAGTATTAAGTAGCGATGCATGTTTGATTAATTCTGTGATGTTTACGGTATTACAGTAGATTCACCCATTCCAGTATATGTTTATAAAATTTCAGAAATGTGTATAATAATAACAGCATTTTAATGTGTATGTGTCTGAGCTTCTTTTCAAAAGCCAGGTTTTTTTTATAAAATTATTTCCTTGATTAAATATCATACATTCATAATGAGATTTTTCAAGGTTACAGTGTTTACTTGATTCTGCATAACAGAAACGGCATAGACTTTGAGTTATCTTTCTTATTTATCTTCACAAAGAAGCAATGTTTGTGCAGAATCGTTTTAAAGTCCGGTCCAATGCCACGAGATCTCCTCTACCCATCTGGAGTCGGATATTCCCTGTGGATCTGCCGGTAGCAAACTCTCCACTAGCAAACTTTTGGACCTTCCAGCATGGACCGGACGCCCGGAGACAGGGGTCTCTGTTGTGTTGTCAGCTCAGTCATATTATAAAAGTCCGGTAATGAGCTCTGACAGCACCGAGGCATAAAGAAAGCCGTCTCTGTGGACATTTCTTCCCATTCACCTGAGAACGCTGGCAGCTTTACGCATCTTCTGAATGTACGGCCTCGGTCTGAAATAGCTCCTCCAGTCTGTCTAGGCATCTTGTGTTGTTGAAGATCATTTTTAGGGCCTGCTCCATACACACATCTACCATACACCTCTACATCTCATAGCTCAGTTTGTTTATATGTGCATTATTTAAATGTTTTTAAATAAATATATATGCATGAAGGATGACATAATGTGCATGCAACACTATTTTCTGAGTACAGTATATATTTATCTTCATACAGTACATGTCCAGGGTTATATTTCAGCCTACGCTAGAAATTATATATGAATTAACACGATAAAGTTTTGCAGTATGGCATAATGTTCGTCTCATTTAAAACTCATATCATCAGCATTACTTTAACATTGCAGGCAATGCAACTATTTTATGCAAAAATATAATATGCACTGAATTTTATATGCATCAATACAAGGTATAAGTGCATAAATGGACATCTGTCTGTCAATCTGTTGTGTTGGTTTAGTGAAGTTTTGGCATAAAGCGAAGAAAAACTACAGCCATAATGTTTATTACCCTGACAATGCAATGAAATATAAATCAAGTAGTTGTACTCCAAAAGCACAAATGTTTTCCTGCTAGAGGTTTGCTATTTAAGTCATGTTGTCTTCAACCTCAGAGACAAAATCACAACAGTTTAAAGCAATTAAATATTAGTAAATAAAATTTAAGATCTATTATAAAAAATTGGCAGGAACATTTACAGATGAATCTCCCAGCATGCCAAATGTTTAAAACTTGGTCACTGGGTACATGCAACAGATGTAATGATAAAAGCATTGCGACAGCCAAGAATAAAAATAAGTGAATATGAGACAATTTTTTACCTGTATTTCACAACATAAACCTTTTCAGTAAGTCAGAGAGAAGTATTTTTGATGTAGACACAGTATATAATGTCAGCGAGCTGCTCGGAGATTAATAGACTGAGCTTTCAGAAGGGATCTTTTTAAAGGTCAGAGCGACTGAACTGTAGGTCTCTAAATATGTCATTTCCTTTTTTTATAGGGTTGTCAGCGAGGGAGAGGAAGATTCCAGAATTATGAAACTTTAGAGACTGGCAGGGCAATAATCTGATGTGCATTTCATGCAATTTCAGCAATGACAACATCAGCTGAGTCTGGTACTTACACAAAGCCATCAATCACATTGCTTCAGAAAACTTAGAAGTAGATACAGATCTATTTTTATTTTAAAATTGCTTTTGAGTTTCCTGAACATAATGGTTTATAGCGATATTTTGACTTTTTGGGGGAGGAATGATTCCTCAGATGTGATGTTATCTTTTCTAATGGAAGGGACACTTGGATGAGAGAAATCTTTTTTTGGACGTTGACCTGACTTCTCACTTATAATTCTTCATTTATAGCAATTTTAAAGATCTATAAGCACTAATGTTTCATTAGCATGAAATGCAATTTTTTTGCTAATCATAATATTTCTCAAAAATCATTTCGATATCCGCATGAATGCAAATAGATTAATTTTCTCCACCGAGAATCTTCTATGTATGCATTGCATGGGGATTCAAAGACTAATGACATATCACGTAGTTCAGGTTAAAGAGAACATATCATGGAAATCTTTTCCCATGGTTAATTGCTATAATTGAGTCCCCAGTACTTCTATCAACCTTGAAAATGTGTAAAAGATCATTTAGTTTTGGTAAACCATACTCTGCAAGCATGTGAAAAATAGGTCATTGAAATATGGCTCCCCCTATGATGTCAGAAGGGGATCTTATTACAATAATACAACCTCTTAATCTGCACGGTTGGATAACCACCATTATGGCGATCAGTGTTTGCATTTTATCAGCTCATTTGCATTTTTGCTCACACCTACAAAGTGGCAATTTAACATGTTATAATACATTATCTATATGATATTTTCAGCTAAAACTTCACATATGTATCTGTGGACACCAGAAATTTATTTTACATCTTAAAAAAGTTTTGCCCCCTTTGAGCTATACAGTATATCTATACAAGTTTTTATGTTGGTTTCCAATTCGCTATGAATGAGCAGAAATATGTGAATGACATCACAGGGTCCCTGTTTATGAATAATTAGATGTGATCTAATTGTGTTTTTCTTCACCCAAGAGAAATGAAGTGTCAGCGTGCTTCACAATTTCTGTGATAATTGCATTTCCCATGACTACATTTGTTTGATAGGACCGGTTCTCACTTACAGGGTGAACTCATGATGAAAATGACTCTGTAATTAAGGGAGTTCTGACAAAGAGCATGTTGGCATAATATGATGTCTGCTTTGCTGCATGGCCTTGACCAATATTTGAACTTTTATTTTTAAAATGTTTTAATCATGCCACATCTGCTGACTTTCCAAAGGATAGATTCTGGTATGCTTGTTGTGGGTTACTATACAGTGGTTAACACATTTATTAGACCACCACCCAATGTAAGGTATGGCTACAACTGCTTTGAACTAAACAGGCTTAAAGTGTAGCTTTGCATTTTTATTTTTATTTTTTATTTTTTTTTATTTACGTACAATATATAATTGGACCAGATTATAGCAACAAGGCTAATTTACATCTGTTGTCCCTAGTTTTAGTTTTGTTTTAAGTGAACATTGGTGCTCCTTTTTAAAAACTTTAACAAACGTTTTAAAAACTTTTTTTAAAGGTCACATAACTCACAGTGTTTCTGCTAATCTCATGTTAATGATGAGTACCTATAGAGTATTGCATCCTTCATATCTCTGAAAAGTCTTTAGTTTTATCAAATTTATAAAAGACAGATCAGCTGTACTCCAACTTTCCCAGAAAAGAACGAGTCCCTGGAGGTGTACCGTGGGCAGAGTGAGTCACGAGCAAGCAACACACACAAAACATTATCCCACTCGCTCTGGATAACTTATGATTCACTACATTTTTGTGTCGTTTACATCATATGCACTTACGCGACCACTGCCAACAAACACAGATATTTGATGCAGTTTTACTTACCGCCTGTGACTCATGACCTGCTCCATTTCAACAAAAAAAAAAAAAACAGCTTTAAACAAACACACATACACAATTCCGCCACTACCCCTATATTTTATATTTCCATAATGCTGGGTTCAAGCTGAACAATCTTAAATTTCCCTTACAAACAACAATACACTTCTTTGGTGTGTGTCATCTCTTGGTTGATGTGTGTTCGCTATTCTGTTTAAAATGCCCATATAAGGACTTCCACTGTACTTCCTGCACAAAAATTGTTCATTAAAGAAATAAAGCTAAATTGTTAAATATTAATATTTAGTGTTGGAAAAAACTTGCAAAGTGCATTCGGCACATAACACTCATGCTCAATACGTCCAACTGCTTTTTGACACGTTGCCTACGTTAAGCATGAGGAATCCAATTCTTAAACAGTGTTTATAAGTAAAATGCATAAGATAGCTTTATATCCCCTTTTAAGAGTGAATGTAGTGTATACCATGATGACCTAGTACATTTGCCAAACTAATGTTGAACTCTCATTCCACCTTCAGGGCACCATCATGGCCTATTGTGAATTCTGCATGCCAAAAATACAGCTGATTGGAAACAGACAAAATTTCCCTGGGTATAATCTAGATTTGTCACCAAGTCTGGTGAATGCATATAAATGATGCCAGCCGTCTTATTTACAAAGAAAATAAATGCTGATTTTCATTTAAAACCCACTGCCATTTCCTTTACTCTCTGCCTCTGCTGCAATCATTTTAGTAATATTGCTAAAAATTGAAATGATGATAATGATAATAATGACAGGATTGGAATGATTCGTAATCACACGGTTTCAATGCTTCTGCCATTTATACTGCATTCATGTACATTTGATAAAATATGCCTTTTAGACTTTAAGGCAGCCTGTTGCTCGTTATTCATGATCTGCTTGTCAAAATTTGACGAATCACAAACTGACAAAATTTCACTTGATGATCCACATTTATCACAAGGCAAAGGAATACACCTGACACACACACACACACACACACACACACACACACACACACACACACACACACACACACACACGCAAACTCTCTTTTATGCTGTTATACTCCATATAACTTAATGTACAGTACAAGCTAGAAATTAAGCTTTGTTTTTGCACAGGCCTACTAAAGGGTTAATGGTGCCACATGGTGATCAACATTAAAAATGACAAATTTGAACCTTTTTGCAAAATGAAAAACCACCAACAATCAAGAATGCATGATTATTTAATGTCATGGCTTTGCAATCAAAATTTTTTTGTTATAGACGGTTTCATCGGACGCACGTGCATTGACGCGATACCCGTCTGGTCTGAACTTTACTTCCGGTTTAATTTTTTTTATGGTCTGACTAGTTGCTAAACTGAACTCTTGAACAAATACCTCGTTGAAAATGTTTTGGTTTCCTAGGTCATCTATGTTTTGTTTATTTTGTTTGTTATATAAACTACGTTTCAAGTACTTTGTTGTTATTTATTCTTAGCGGAGTTCACCGGAAGTTGCGTGTGGTCCATGAAAGCCACTTGTTTATGTTGTTACTAATGAAACCGTCTATAATGGATGTCAATGGGGCAAAAACAGCAACGAACAGTAAATGAGGGAGAAAACAATAAAATCTGATGCTGCACAAAAACTAAAAATGCAAAGCCAATGTTTTTACTAATCTTTCACATGTCCAAGACTTTCTTCACAAATTCAGTTCGCATTCACTTTTTATATTGAAAATCGGTGTGTGTGTTTTTTCCCCAAATCAGGGACATCACTTATAAACTTGGCAATTAAAGAGTTAAAATCATATTTTTTGTAAACATTTGCTAGTTTTGATCAATTCTTAGGTTAATTAACACATTTATGCAAAAAAGTAAAAAAAAAACAGATGTTTAATTAAGTGGATGTTTTCATCCACGAACAACACAAAAGGTTAGTAAATTTGCCCAAATGTCAAAGCCTTTTCTCAAAATTTGTGTCAATATAAGATTTGTCACCAAACATCATTCCATTTTCTGAAGCACAGAGAAAGTTGTGGCCAAAATAAACCCAAAAAACCCCACAGTGGATGAAAACATCCCCAACAACACATAAGGGTTTTAAAACAGTCCATCGCTGGCTTCACATCAATGAGACTTTATTCTGTTTCATGCACAAACATTCTTAAAAAAGTAAAGCAACATTGCATATCACAACTAAAAATATGTTGGATTCTCGTATATGGTGATATTTACAGTTAATAAATAAATATATTATAAAACAGAGTACAGAATCTGCAATATAAAATGCATATATAATTAAAATAACAAAACTTTCTTTAGAAAAATCATATAGAATTATTTGCACATGCCGGCTGTATGTAAACAGAGAAACATCTGACAGAAAGTTTTCTGAGATAAAACTGTTTTCCATCTTTGTATCTGTAATGAATAAAGTTGACATGAATCTCTGTTGCGTTTCTCCTGTATTGTTTTCTTTCCGCTCTTTGTCTGATGAAGTGCACCATGTCTTTATCTTGTCTACCATTAGCTAGCTAACAAGAAAACTAGCCGTTGTTTTCGCTGACAGACTAATGCATTTTTGATGTCTATGAAACATTTGACTGCAGGGTTAGGATGTTTGTGTTACGGCTAGTTTCGAGAACGATAAATTATGCACCGCATACTCCGTGAATGACGAATTTGTATCTTCACTTAAAAAAACAACAACTTGTGCACAAAATTCCCAAAACAAGCAGGAAGAAAGGCATCCGCTATCTCTAAACACCAAAGGCAAATTATGACTAATTGTTGTTTTTTTGCCTCCCTTTGGCATCTGTCCCAGTGTCAGTTTTTTATTCACTGACAAGGGCTTAGCGTCAGCAGGGGGAAAGCTTGTCATAAGCACTTAACTCATGCTAGTATGCATCCTGACCAGCACATTTGCTTTGGCATACTGTAGTTTTTGGCACTAGGTTTTATATGCTGACAGCATGAATTAAGGAGCTACACCCTCACAGCAAGACCGAATCTGCCAGCAAGCAGTCGCTTTAAATGTGTAACAAAATGAGAATCAGCTGGAGCAAAATAATATTTTGCCAAAACTGGGAAGAGAGGGTATAGTTGTCACAATGGCTCAGTAACCTTAGGTTTTTAAGTTGAAAGGCCAGTAATGTAAAAGTTGTAGAAATGTCATTGTTTATGCCAGTTTTTGAAAAGGACAAACAATGATTTCAACTTTGTCTTCCAGACTTACCTATCATAATGTGATAACATGCCTCACTTTGAATCTCTGATTGCATTAACTGTTCATCAAATCTTTTTTTAATTTAGCAATCAAATCTTAATTTCAATGAGTTCCTAAAACTTATTACATAAAGTTGACATATTTTAAGTATATATTATCATTTATAACAACCCATCTCTAGTTAAGATAAATAATAGTAAGTTGAAATGACTTGTTAATCTGATTTGATTAATCTATTGAGTTGATTATTTAAAAAAATGAATAAATAAATAAAGCCAGTCATTTTTTTACAGGGTATATATTCATTTAATTTGTAGGGAAATGTTTTGCAATGTTTTATTAGTTAATTTTAAAAGAACACGGTTTATGTATTTATATTAAAATAATGAACGTATAATTTAAGCTTTAAGTTTTATATTAGTTTTATAAATTAAAATCTTTAATTTGACCAAATCAACCAGGTGGCATTATATTACAATACAAACACTTACAAAAGTAATTTTTCAATTCAGATTAGCCAGAAAAGGTTGCTATGGTGGAATTGGTGGTTGCTAGGGTGTTGCTAGAGGTGGTTACTGTGGAGATCTGGATTTTTCCTCACCATTGAACATGAGTTTAAAGTCCCTGTAAACCGGAAGTCGCTAATAACTTTACTTGCGTTATGATGTTTTCTGTGAAAAATAGTGGGCATGGCCAGGCTCAAACGGAAACCACGTCCACAGATTTCCGCGGATTTAATGTGCTTCATTAATAAGCACACATACCCCGTGCTTGTGCATGTTTGTGAGCACTAGCCATCATTAACAAGCACACATAAACGCCGTGTGGGCTGTTTACTGTGATAGTTTTAATGATAGAGAGGACAAACCATTTGATATTTGAGATCGAATAAAACTCACCAAGGAGTTGAGGAGATCTCGACTTTGTTGTCTATGTGACATGACAGTCAGCACTCAGAACAACATCATTTCAAATTCGTTTACAAGATGAATGCTCTTACTATGTTATGTTAAATATAAAGTTTACATTCCGTTGTAAAAATGATCAAATTATTTGAATACGTGCTAAATTCAGAATGAGAATATATTACCATGAGCTTTTTTATTCTGCTAAAATATATAACATAAAGAATAATATATGTAATTTTATATACAAAATAGAATTCTATATTGACATGCACATTATCTGATTCATGTTGGTCCAATTTAATTCAGAGGACTCGTTGGATTGGTGTATTGCCCGCCAACATTTTTTGTGATTTTCACAAAATGCCTTCCTGAAAAATTTTCTTCTAAAAATATATAAACATACAAATATATCAAATGAAATAACTCTTTTTAAACAAACAAACAAAAAGGAAAAACGTTTCATCATATATATATATATATATATATATATATATATATATATATATATATATATATATATATATATATATATATATATATATATATATATATATATATATACATGTTTTCTTTGCTTAAATGTTATTTTTCTCAAAAAATATTTTTTTTACAAAAAGCTGAAATAAGTGCATTGTTGTGAGTTAATTTTGTTATAGATCAGATTCAGACTGATTATCCAAACATACACGCAGTGTAAAATTAATAAATAATTCTTGATTCAGTTTTTTTATAAATTGAGTAAGTGAATCTAGTGAATAATCGCGGTATTAGAGATTACCATAAAAACTCATCAGGAAAAAAAATTATGCAAATGTGTACTCTTAATTGACGAGATAACTCGTCAATGGCGGGAAAAGGGTTAAAAATTAATTATACCACGGGCCTGTTGAATGCTCTATTCTTATTGGCTGAGAAATGTTCCATGGGTGTTTATTCTTTTTCAATAACTGCACACCTAGCCTGTCAAATGTCTTAAAAATAGGCACAAGAGCAATGTTTGTGGTGACCGTGGTATAAGCGGAATAATTGATGCCGGTCCTTTGAATTATTCGAAAATAATGTGCCGCATTACCACCTTGGGTGTGCATTATTTTCTTATAATTCAACGGCCCGTCGTCAATTATTCCTTACTTATTACTCTGCCCAAGCCGTCTAGCTGATGTCATCAGAGATCGATGCCACAAGAGGGTGGAAATACTTTATTTGAATTTGATTAATGTTGAGCACATGAATTCAAAATATGATTATATTCTATAAAAAAAATACGAATTGTCAGTTTTGATTTCATGGGGTCTTTAAATACTATCATTCATGTGTATTACTCAAAGGACACAGTCTGAGTGACACATGACTTCGGTCACAGTGTTTAGTTTCAGAAATGAAGAGTAGAACAGATCTGAATACCTCAGATTTCTGGAGCTTAATAAACAATTTAACCAGCCTGAAAGACACAATAATTCAAAATATACAATATTAGCATAGTAAATATTTGTAATGCATCAGCTACTGTATGATAGATTAAACAGAGGCCTCTGAGGTCGTTCTCTCTGTTTCTCTCGAATTATCAGCTACAGTAGGACCATGAATCTGACCAAAGTGCTCTCAGACAATATTTTGATATTTACATTCCAGCATTTAGTCCTTACTCACACATGACTCACAGACAATGTGCATCGCTCAGATTTCCCCGAAAGCACAAACCCACTGTACTCACGTACACACCGAAATCCAGAAACACAAAATCATGCACTTTCTCTCTCTCTTTTACACCGACAGACACACTCGCCGCTTCTTCTCCTCACTAGCTTATCATCAGAGCAAACAATACAGTCCCACATGTAATAACAGCTATCATCACGGGCCCGGGACTGCATTATAGACTCAGATTGTGGACTTGATCTGGCCCTCAGGGGGAATTCGCCCAAGTTAACAGGAGTGTGGAGGGCAGACCTGCACAGCCGAGCGTCGGAAATGAAATCCTGATGCTGAGCCGCTTCGCTCTCTCCACGGCCTCTCGCTTGACTGAAGAGACGAGGTTTCAGAAGAACAGCGGGTCACTGTGGACTGATGTTGCAGATCTCTGTGAAGAGAACACAGTTTGAAGGCCGGGCTGCTATAATGGGGATAAAAGGTTTTGGCTATTATATACAGTACTGTATATGAGCACACATATAAGATTTGACCGGTGTGCTGGCTTTTAAAATATCTTTAAAATATTGCAAAGCCAGAGCAGCCTGATCTCACGTCGTTTTGTATGCATGTACTGTATGATTATCCACAATGTAAGCAAAGTCAACAGTGATTATATACACCCGGCGCAATGCAGCGCAATGTGCGATGCAAGTGTCTTTTGCTAGTTTTAACCCGGCGCAATTATCATTTTCATGTTTACCGCCACATATTTTAAATAGCAAATGCATGTGCACCCAATTTTGCACACATCTAAAAACAAGGTGTGTTCAAGCGCATTGTTTGCGCGTTGCTATTTTGAGGCAACCAAAATTGACTACACCATGACTGAAAGAAAACGACTTTTAATACCAAAAAATAACAATTTCAATACAAATAAAAACATACATTTTAAACTGGTGGTCTTCTTCCTCCGCTTAGTTTTTCATTTTACAAAATCCGCCATCTAAATAGGCATAAATAGATGTAGGCATGGCGGCAGCTCAACTGTCTTTTTAAGGGCATGAGAGCTGAAGGGGACGCACACCTGACGAGAAGCGCCACGTCGCGTCTAGGACAACTCGGATGTATCGTACACCGGAAGTGCACATTAAATAACGTCTACATCAAAATGCAAAATATACGTTAGCAGCCAATGTTAATCGCTAACGGACAAATATGATGTTATTTAATGCTAAACTATGATTTAAGCACTGTCATGAGTGATAGCGGACAGCCACCGACAGCCGCCGCTGTTGTGTGTACATTCATAGAAAATAATGTATTCTGTTTTTAGATTCATGGCGTGGCGCTGTGCTTCTCGTTCGGTGTGCGAAATAGTGTGTCTATTCGCATCTTTGCATTGACATCATGTGTAATCTACTCACGCAAACCATTGAAATTCACATTTGGTGTGTATCCCCGTTAGACGACTATTACATTTTGATGGACAGCCCAAAATTTGCCTTGTTTTAGCCTAGATGTCTAGGCTGTGTTTGAACAGCTATTTGGAGTATTTTAAACGCAAAATTGTTTGCTGGTATCAGTGTTGTGTGTAACGCATTACAAGTAACGTGCATAACGTAATAATTTAACTTTTCTGAAGTAACGAGTAGAGTAACGCATTCATTTTTAAATGTACAAATTAATATTTGAGTTACTTTAAAAAATAATAATATGCAAGTTGCTTTTTTTGTTTAATTAATTCTATAAAAAATATGTACTGAATTTAACTAAACGTAGTCACATTATGCATACACGCCAGTGTGGGAACAGTTTGAGTCAGAAACTGAGATGGCCGGCCAGAGCTCGACACTTTTGTGTGAAATATGCACTTTCTGAATGCAGAGCTTTTCAGTCATAAAAAAACACCTGCAAGACCTGAAAGAGATCAAGCATCAGCCAAGAAAAAGTAGCGCAAAAGTAACTAAAAAGTAACATAAGCATTACTTTCCATGAAAGGTAACTACATGTAAGTAACGCAATTAGTTACTTTTTTGGGAAGTAACGCATTATTTTTAAAAGTAACTTTCCCCAACACTGGCTGGGATAATTCGAATGATTTTCTACGAAGTAAATCGTACAAATGTGTGCAATTGTTAGTAAAAAGCAGACTGTTCTAAAATGTATGAATAGGATTGGATCAATTTGTACAAATTATCCACCATGTAAAATTTTTACGAATTGCCGTAAGATTGAAAATTTTAAACGTCAATATTTTAACATTAAAGCTACAATACATAAAGTGTGCCTCTCTATTGCCACCTCTGTTTGAAACATAAAACTGCAGGTTATAATAAACATTTATTTTAATCTTTAAAACGTTTAAACATTTTATAAAATATGTCCCGACAGCTCAACTTACAAATCGTTATTATAAGCTTATCGTAGTGATCTCGAGAATTGGGGTGTGGAGGCAGTTTTGAACACTGACTCTTATGTAGTTGCTTAATAACTTCGTTTTGTTTTGCATTTTTAACCAAAAAACATTTACACCTTTAAAAATGCCTTTGACATATCATCATGAAGAAGTTGTTTACCTGAGCTTATAAGGACATGCATTAAAGCAGGAATAAATATGCATTTGATTATTTATCTTTTATGTGGTTTCATTGTGCATGTCTTAAATGAGCCTGCAATATACCAACCTGCAAAAACACATTCACATGAGCAATAGCCTTAATGCAAAAGCCTCACACAATGCATCAGGCATCCTGAAAAGACAAATTAAAATACCCATCAAAGGTGCTTAATGTTACCGAGTGCCATTTTGCAGTGACATCGTGCAGCCCACCTCGTGTCCATGTATCACCGTGACAGTGACTAACGCTCCATCCAACGCATTGAACGCCTCAGATCATCTTTACCCGAGAGAGATCGCTTACTTCTCTATGATACTGTGTTTAATGACAAGCTATGTTCATGACACCCGACTGCCCATGTTTTGAACCAGTTTTTCATGGACACGATCCTCGCGGCGGGGGATCCTCTGTAATGACATGTTTCTGCCGCGAGAGTTTAGATAAGTCCGTTTGAAAGACGTTACTGATTGATGAGCTCATGATTAAACGCCATCCATAATTTATTTGACTGTCAGATGTGTTTAATTTTGATGGGCTCGTGGGAGAATGAAGATCGGGGGTGACTTACCGCAATCAGGACATACCTGTGCAAAAGTCTCGGAAACGTCTGTGTGCTGTGAAGTTTGCAAGCTTCAAAAAGAGGCCTGATAGTCACACAGTAAAAAAAAGTGAAATAGTCAAATAGATATTCAACCAAATGTTTAAGGGATTTTCGAATTGATGTCCCTAGAATGCAATTTAAAAAAGTTGGCTCATTAAATGCAAAACCAAGCATTCGGCCAAAAACTCATATCAGTGGATCTACTGGTAGAGTGAGGTCCAACAGTCGGAGACTGAAATATATTTGAAATGATAATATATCATGCAAAATGAATAATAAATATTTTAAAGTCTGCATTATTTCTAGGTCACGAATCAGATTTAAGCAAAAGTGTGTTCTTGACTGCATTAAATAAAGGTCAGATATCCTTGCTTGTATTGAAGCACACAGGATGTTATCTGGATCACATTCAGGTCATAATGGGAAAACATGGATCATTGGGTTTTGCAAAAAGTGCATGCTACCTTGAGTGCACTCTCCCCTTAAAGCAAAAAAGGGAAGTTCACCACTTTTTATTTTAATTCAGGACTTGTTTGGTTCAATTTTTGATAAATAAACTCATCATATTTAAAGTTTTATTCTACTAATTGTTAAATGATGGAGATTCAACATTTTGAGTCAAATAAAAGAAGATAACATGATAAGTATTTTAATTAAAAAAATATTAATTTGTGTCAAACTGAAGAAGTCACAAAGATCTGGGGCCTCATTTATCAAACGTGCGTACGCACAGAAGTGTGCGTAAAGTGTGCGTAGGAACAGTTTTACGCAAAGTGTGGAATTTATCAAATTGCACTTATACGTAGAAATGTGTGTAAATATACGCACACCTCTGAGTATGCGTACGCACAGCATCTAGTGGTAGAATAGCGATACTACATAGGACCCTGTTCCAGTGAGTAAAGAAGTGTCTATTTTTTATCCACAAGCAGGTGTTAAAAATTATCAATGTCAGTATGGTAACAGCAAATAAGTATAATGATTTATTTGTGATATGTATCTGTGAAAGCTCTACATGTGATTTGTATAAATTAAGTCTCCGACAAATGCTTGACACAGCGCAATGGATTAGCTTGCGTTATTGGAAGACTTGGCAAATAATCCATTCCGCCGGTAGCGCGTTTTCAAAGATCGCGGCAATGATGCTGGTTATATATGCTGCTGTCCAAGGTGGAAAGTTGTCTGTCCTCCTCCAGTTGCACTCGTTTCACGTCGGTGTGCTGTGACGCGTTTTTTTTTTTGCTGTTAATTTAATGTCAACCCACTTTTTTTATTTCTGGAAGTGTTCTCTCCTCATATTCAACGGAATTAAACTCACTGGTAACATGTTCACATGTAGATTTGCTTTCTTTTGTTAGTCATTCCTCCCGCACTAACTAAACCAAACAGGATGTGTTATTAGGATTTAACCTCATCCACCAGTAACTCAATTTCTGTGGGAAAAAGCACAACCACGTGACTTATAACGGGAGGTGTTGTCACCATATATGGTTCATCGGAGGCGTTTCGGAATGCAAATGACCATGAACGTGCACTAGCATGGTGCTTAAGAACAAGTGGGATTTATCATCAAGGATTACTTACTGATGTGCGTACGAACCCCATGCGCACGTTTGATAAATCCCGATTTTTTTGTACTTAGGCACATTCTAAATTTCATTCGTAGGTACAAATATAGAACATTTTCTACGCACTGTTGATAAATGAGGCCCCTGGGATTTAAATCTGAATAAATTGTGAGAGTTTTCTTTTCATTTTGGTTTCGTTCTTTTTTCTTTCTTTCTTTTATGATTTATTATTATTTATTTGTATTATCTATTCACACTGTAAAAATGCAGCATGAAGTTTAAACAATTAATAACTTAAAAAACTTGAAAATTGTTAACTTAATTTGTTAAGGTAAAGTAACATAAAATATATGTTGATATTATATAATTTTTACAGTGCATAAAAACATGCAAAATAAATCAAGTTTACTATTGGTATTAAACTTTAGGACAGCGTTTAACCAACAGAGGAGCTCTTAACATCACCACAAGTGAGCAACAAAACAAATAAACAAAAATAGCAAATCAAGTTAGCAAAGAGCATGACGATATTACAGTATTTCATAATTCATTCATGTTGCAATGCATGCTGGGTACTTGCAAACCCGAACATTAGCATCATTGTACCAGAGGATGAAGAATTGGCACGTTAATGTTTATATTTTTGTTAATTTATAATTTTAGTGACCATGTCCGAGAAAGATATGCAATAAGGATTGCTAACGTCTCTCTAGTCTATACTATAGACCTCATTGTATGATCAATATGAGATTTGATCTTTTGCACCTCTGACTAACAATCAGCTCCTTATCCCACAACAGAACATTGTGTCTGGAGTGCACAAAAACACAAATCGGCTCTGCTGTGTTTCTCTGAACGCTGTTTTGGGTCTAATTTCGATAATCGGCAATTATCACACTAATTTCGTTCGCCGCAAGAACGGCTCATGGGATTTCACACCACGTTAAACTGCTTCATCATTACACCTAATGTTGTAAGGCAGAGTGCTAATGAATATGTTGAAAACAATTTAAATCACACAGAAGTCTAATTATTATCTTATCACGATAGTTCAACGTGCACGGGCGAATTTCAACGAGGTGCCACGCGGCCTCCAAGGGGCCTTCGCTCGACGCGCGCACATCGCCGGCCCGCGTCGTAACCATCCGCATCTCATTTGCTAACACGAAGTCACACATTATTTCTGAAACATTCCGCCAGATAAAATTCGTAGTGAAAAGGGGGCCGCCGCTCATTGTCTTTGCGGTTGCCGGGAGACGGCAGCGGATGTTGCCATATGGCGTCTTCTTCATTTGCATGTTCGTCTCATCAGGGCTTCATTTGAGCTTGCACAGAAATCAGAATGGCATTGCCTCAGAACAAAAATATTCCATCATTACGCTAATGGTTTCCGGTGCAAGACTCATAGTGATGCTGACAGCGAGGGGAAGTCAGACTTTTGTTGATACCGCATGAGAACGCATTGGAAACATTATGCATAATAATTTTGAAAGAATCAAAATAAAGAGATAATAACATTACTTACTTTTCTCTCAAAAGTCTCGAATTTGATTACATGAATATCATTGGATTATTATATTTCTTATATGCCAAAAGCTGTGTAAAGAAAACGGATTGGAATATTAGGTTTCCAAAAAAACCGTATGGCCTGGTTTCCACAGACAAAGTTTTTGGAGTAAAAATTGTGACACAAGGGCTGGGGTGGTCCTGAACCTCCTGTAGGCATTGAGGTAGGACCCCCTAATTTATATTCCTCTGTTTTTTATTAAAATTCAAATTCTTCACGAATTTAAAATTACTGTGCTGTGCTGCCACAAAGTGATACTGTCCATTATTTGTCAATTTCGCAAAAAATGAATCCAAAAAATGTCTGTCTAAAATAAATGTAAACTCTCAAGTTCACCTCGTGCTAGTTTCTGCAGGAATTGACAGATTGTTAGATTTACATTTATGATTTATATTTAGGAAAAAATCTTCTCAAAATATTATTTTACACTAATTTAAGGGATAAAATGGTTAAGGTTTGAGTTAATGGTAACTTGGGTTTTTTTCATTAAAACGGGGCTTGGACAGGGGGTGCGGCTTGGCTAAGGGACCTTCATAATCTTTGACATAATTCGAACACTGATGACATTCAATAAATTTGTATTTATTTTTATACCAAGATTTTACATAACATTGAAAAGGTAAATAAAAGCTTTTGGGGAAAATCACATTTTCATTCAAATGGTGTATATTTCACTTCATATAAGAAAAACCAAGAACTATTTTTACTTGATAAACATGGGACAGAAAGGAGCGAGGTACTTTTTGGCCCTGCAGCTAACCTGAGGCCAAAATACAGACACGCGCAATTATTCTCATGCAATTCAATTAACAAAGTGTGGATTACTATTGATTCCTCTTGTTTGCGTGCAGTGTGAAAAGTTTCGCCTTACTCATTAAAAAGTTATTTGTTCTTAGTAAAAATTTAATAGTCAACCAATATCCACACACAAAAAAACAACAACTTTAAAAGAACAAATAAGAAACTGTGACCAGACTGTCAGGCAGTGTGTGTGTGGAAGGAGTCGACTGGAGACTTGGAGGAACAATGACAGTGATAAACTTCAATAATTATAAATCTAGAAGTGGAACGACAGGCGAGACAACACTTTAAATACGGACCAAGGCTGATGAAAACAGAAGCATATAAATGGAGTGGAGATGATGAGGATGAAGGCTGGCAGATGAGGATGATAACAAACACGAAAGAGGTAAGAGAGCGTGGAGGATGATGGGTGATGTCGTCTACAGCAGAGGTCCCCAACCACTGGGTCCGTTACCCAGTACTGGATCATGGACAAGTTGCCACCGGGTCGCAAGAACGTCCTGAAAAAAATGTGTATAATAGCTACCTAATAGCTTAATTGGGTATTTTGTCCTGCCAACTTCAAATACCAATCATTTCCACTTTTGTAGGCTAACGTTTGGTTTACATGTCTATAAAAAATATACTATAAATAACACAATAATTTAATTTCCTAATTTATGGTTGTTTGAACTTTACCTCAGTTTAAAACGTTTTATATTTCACAAATGAGGATTTTCAGGACTTTATTTGAACAGCAACTCAGCGACACCCCTGCCGGCAAAAAAAGCTGCGTTTCCATTAAAGATTTGCGCAAAACATTAGTGCTATTTTCTAAATATCGAAAAAAAAAAAAAAAAAAAAAAAAAAAAATCGATTGCGAAATAAAACGTTTCAATAAACCAATGTTATGCAACTAAAACTTAATTTTGTTATAAACTAGGCGATGGGAGTGGTTGACTTCATTCGGTGCTGTGCAGACTTGCATGCGGATGACATCAAAATACCGCAAGAGCGGTAAAGTTTTCAAAGAGGTCAACTCTCGAATCGTTCTCGCTCGTGGTATTATGATAGCATACGCTTGTCGTTTCTTATGACGCTACATAAAATCGACCAACACCTCTTGTTTTCCAACCAAACATACCGTGACTTTAATAATCATGTGACTTTTGCGCATGTCAGGTTGTGTTTTTGTCACAGGTAGGGGTGGACCCAGATGTAAATAAGGTCACGCCCCTTTCTCCACCTCGAGGAGATTCCCAAAGCCACCCCAATGACCAGACACACAAGGTAAGCATAAATTAAAATATACTTTATTTAATTTACTTAAAAATAATAAATAGGGCAGGGAAAAAAAGGGGAACTTAAAATAACGGCCCCTCTAGGCTCTCTTCACAGCTCGGTTTTTCTCAGCGTTCACGCTAGCTCTCTTTCTCTCCACAGACGACCGCTGGAACACAGGGACACAGTGAATCATCTTCAAGGTTTACTCTCACCTCGGCGCTGACTACAGCTTCTGGGTAGGTATGGCTCTCTTCACGGTTCAGTATCTCAGCGTTCACGCTAGTTCTCTTTCTCTCCACAGACGACTGCTGGGATACAAGGACACAGTGAATCGACTTCAAGGTTTTTCCTCACCTCTGTGCTGGTTACAGCTTCTAGGTAGGTATAGCTCTCTTTCCACAGCTCAATATCTCAGTGCTCACGCTGGCTCTCTTTCTCTCCACAGGCGGCTGCTGGGATATAAGGACACAGTGAATCGACTTCAAGGTTTACTCTCACCTCTGTGCTGATTACAGCTTCTCGGTAGGTATAGCTCTCTCCACGGCTCACTATTTCAGTGTTCACGCTGGCTCTGCAATGTGTCGATTGGACAGTGGTTTGCAAAGGGGACGCCGGGGACCAAGACCCTCTCGGCGAACTCGTTGGTTGACAGAGGGGCAAGAACGTCACGTCGGCACACCGGGTCGAGCGCTGCCCTTTCCTCGAGACCCGTTAGTCGATCGAAAACTGGACCGGGGCGCCCTTTCGTCGAGACCTCGGGCCGGCGGATCTCGTTCGCCTCTACTCTGTAGTGATGAAAAGAAAAGCACAGGTAAAGCAACAACCGTAATGTAATACTCACACACACCGCCAATCGCACGATTCTTCACCGCCACTCTGTAATACTGTCGGACTGAAACACGCTACAGCATAATTTCACAGATGTTCTCTAGTGCCGTTTTTCCTCTTCGTCGTCCCGGGACGAGTGACTGAAGGCAGGGTTACGTCAGACAAGACACAGCACTCTCACTGCAAAACACAGCATTACACAGCACCACTTCAAGTGAAAATGTCTACATCCAAAAGATTCACCCACCACGCTCAGTGCACACAATGACACCCGCCTTCTTCCACTTTGCTCTGGGCGAGAATAGGGAGATGGTAGACGGCCTAGTGTTTGGTTATTGTCGTCACTGTAGCTGTTTACACAAAAACCCTTCGGCTCACCCACCACGCTGATACAGGGGTAGGGCCACTCGTTCTCTCTTGAAAACACTCCAAAAAGATTGTAAAATCAACTGCATATAGAACACCTACTTCAATTGATGTATTTACTCACAACTTCGGTCTCCCTTCGTCCTAGGTGGACTTCACGCCGTAATGACTCCAGTTGCATAAACGAGGCGTTTTCCAGCCACCAACACCACTTTTCCACAGGTGTGTACTCACAACAG
Organism: Paramisgurnus dabryanus; assembly: GCF_030506205.2. Taxonomy (NCBI): domain Eukaryota; kingdom Metazoa; phylum Chordata; class Actinopteri; order Cypriniformes; family Cobitidae; genus Paramisgurnus; species Paramisgurnus dabryanus. The sequence continues at coordinate 27,338,601 of NC_133340.1, read as the reverse complement.
TAAGGTTTCCTCTTCCTCCGTTTCTCTCATCCAACGTCAGTGTCTGTCTAATATTCCACCTATAAGGTCGTCGATATCTTCCTTCGTATAGATCGATGATCCAAGCGAGAGAGAGAGAGAGCAATACAGCGATCCAAGTAGCGTATCCGGTGAGCCCAACTCAGCGCTATGATACACAACAACACACAGCGGATAACATCAGCGATTTCGGGGTGCTCCTTTTTTTAAAAGATCCACGACTTGCCTTCCTTTCACCCGCTGTGACTCTGTCCTCTTTCCGCCCGCTTCAGCGATCGCCGGATCAACAGAGCTTCGGGCTCTTCAAAAGGTGCGTGTCTTTGTTTGCCTTTGGCAAAGGAGCTTCCCCCGTGTCAACCACCTCTCGTGTACCTCGCTCCGTGTCAATCGCCCCCTCTTTGTGTTCCCACAGGCTATTTAAATGCTTCATCTTCCCGCAACCTCCAATCACACTTCGTTTCATTAATGCTTCACACCTGTGGCTCGTAAAGCCCTGATAGCGTTTCCCTGGAAACCAGGAAGTAAAAAGGTCCGTCTTTGTATGTGGCCCGGTGGGGAAACCTTCCGGGCGGAACCAAAACTTCCCTAACTTTGGTTCCGCCCTTAGAAAGATCGTCACCTTGTGACATCTTGTCATACGTCAAACGGGCGTATTTAAGCAATATGAAGGGTAATGGAAACACAGCTACAGTACAGACAACAAGCTAAGTTTTGTGTTTAATAAAACAAAGCACAAACAGAAGACTATTTGTGTAGGCCTAAACGTACTTGTGTATAAACCTGTCACACAGAAAACTGAGGAGACTTTTTCATGCCTTCAATCAAATTTGATGTTGCAACAAAGTTAAAAGATTGTTTTTGCAATAGCTGTGGTTTTCTCCTTTAGTGACTAAACTTTTAGGATAAAGAGCATTGTCAAACAGACAGTTAAGGTTAATATTTTGCAATTCAAAATTCAGACTGCACCCATCGGCGATAGTGCTAAAGTTTCAGTTCGCAGGTATATTTCTGGCCGTTACCGGACAACGGCGCTCTGCAAGGACATGTCAGGGAACCACTCATAAATATTTCATGTTGACAAGGGTGCTGAATATCTTGTTATTTGACTTCTTGTGTACTTCTCGGTCTGACCTGCCAGTAAGTTCGGTTTAAAGCAGTGACCTCAGTTAAGCACCATACCAGATGTAATCAAACCTTAGGGTAACAACAGCGGTTTCTGATCTCGTTCTGTCAGATAACTCGATGACGTTCTTCTTTTGTTGCGAACATCAAGAGATTAAACAATCGGCCGTGTGCTAGGCATTTTTGGGCCGTCCTTTATGATACATTGGAAGTGTTGGCTGGAGTTCACCCTGAGGGTATCTTGTTTGAACAGAGTAAAACACAGACGCTCTTCCGGGAAAGCTCTGGTTTCGAGAGCTTCTATCTTTTCATTTTCAGTCAGGAGATCCCATGTGTTACCATCTACCGACGTTCACGTATCTCTTGAGAATGAAAGTTGAATTGGACTGATATTTCACTCGTAATAGAAAACATTTTGGAGATATCAACAGTGCCCCAAACCATACAGTATTTTAAAGGATTTAAGGATCCTGATTTCTCCTCCCTCTTTAAAACTCAAAATTAAACTGGGAAAATTATAATATCTTAAAGGGGTTGTTAAATGGTATTTCATGCATTCTGACTTATTAACACAGTCATAGAGTAGTTTCATCATGCTAAACGTATGCAAAGTGTAAAAAAAGCAGTTGGGCTTGTTATAGAGTATTTCAGTGCCGAATGCACTTCGCCAGGGATCAGACAAGTTTCGGAAAGTTTTTGTATGTTATAGGAAAGAATCTGTAAAGCTTATCCATCTTTTATAAATCTGATTAAACTAAAGACTCTTCGGAGATATAAAGGATGTAATACTACTCTAGGTACTCTAGGTAATACTACATACATACATTTTTACATTTACACTTTTGACGTTAGGGTTAGGGGTGGGATTTCGTTATTTTTTATGACAAACATATGTTTTTAAGATTCATTTTGTACGAATTCATATTAATTAGCCAACTTGTAAATTAAATACGAATTGTAGGAGCTGATGGTGTAGTGAGTAGCGCTTTCGCATTTTCGGCGATCCGAGTTCAATTCCTGGCTCATGGTCATTTGCCGATCCTTTACCCCTCTCTCCTGCCTCTACTTTCCTGTCCTCTCCTCATTCACTATTAAATAAAGGCAAAATGGGCAAAAAAAATACTTAAAACAATATAATAATATACATACAAATTCTCGTGGATCATACTGTAAAATATGCAGCATTTTTGTCAAATATAATTTTTGAATATATTTGTTACTCTAACTTAAAAATTAAGTTAAACAATTTCAACTTGTTTTTGTAAGTTATGTCAACATTATCACAGGTCAAAACTTAAATAGTAGGTTTAATTGAAAACAAATTTATTTTTAACTTCATAGTGCATTTTGAAAAGTCACTTTGGATAATAGCATTTGCCATATGTGTAAATGTAAAAGTGAAAAACAAACAATATCTGTATAAATACTTTAAATTATGTGTTGAATATATTACAAGGGGTTAATCACATTTAATAATATTCAAACTCAAGCTTGATCTGTATATGCAATAAAATTACTTTGTATTATTATTTTATTTTTATTATTATTATTTTACATTATTGGTTGAACTATCAATAAAAACTATACACAATAGTAAGAGATGAATTGTTGCTTCATTTATCCAATTTGGAAAAAGTGCTAATTTGGAATTACACCATGGAAAAAGTGGGACGGTCTTGGGCCTGAAACTCCCGAGCCAAAAAGTGGCCCCACTTCGGCCCTGAGCTTACTACAAAGAGAAGCACAGGACTTACTAATCTTAAAATATAAAAAAACATCTTTGAAAACCACACATTGCATTTCCAAGTAAAACATCTGTTGCCGATGCTTTGGCTAAACTCTATAATGAAAAGTGCGAATCTTCACTTTTATCTGTTTGTCCACTAAAAGATTAGTTTAGGCAAGCACTCATTGTCCTAACTCTTCATTTGGGACACATGAGAAGAATAAATATCTTGTGATCCTTTCGTTCCGAACTCCGACTATTAGTATTCCGGCAGGAATGCGGCAAAATTAGTGTCTCTAATTTGTATGGCGCTTTCGTTTTATTAATGTGGAAATCGAGGCTGCACATCCCAGTATTAGACCATTAAACTGAGGGGGGATTCTTGTTTTCATTACAAGCGTGTGCCCATCCTCTGTTACCTTTCTTTTAATTAACTTCTGTCCGGACCTCCCACAATTCAACAGCTGCACTTTAATTATCTCGCACAGTCTTATCGTTCCCGCGTTATCTGTGTTAACAGCAAATTTACAGAACTCTTTTAGAGATTCGCGCACAGACGCCGCAATTTATTTCAAAAAGTTTCTTTCTTCCTACTTTCTTGTTTTATGTTCTTTACACAGCAATCCTTGCATCTTTTATCTTCTGTAATGCATGATAATAAATAACAAAAAGTTAAAAGTTTTTTTTTCCAAAAGACACAGAATAGATTAGGAGACTTTCTTTTTGCTCTGGGAATGTTGTGCAGACAGATGAACAGATGCCGGTTGTACTGATACCTCCTGTTTTACAAGCATCTTAGTGTGACCCTATAATACCCGCTCAGCCTACAAAACCGGATCCTCTTTTGGTTTCCCACAGCTAAAAAGCCGAGCCATTGAACTTTGATTTTCCTGACTGCTGCTTGATCTCTGCATCTTTATGAAAAGTCATCCACGGACATTGATATGTGTTTTTTTATCCAAATTAAATACAATAAAACTTCTTTATAAATTTGACATCCTCTTTATTTAACTAAAAATTAGTTTGAATAAATATAAGGACGAGTAAATCATGCATTCATTGTGAACTTACCCGCTGGCTGTCCTAAAGTCTTTCACCCTCAAAGATTGTTCTTCACGGTTCTGTGACCTCCTGACAGGGGGACATGGAGATGTCCGTTGGACACCTGCGAGGTCAAGCTGAAAAACATATGGTCGGCCGTGTTAAACAGAAGCAGGAGGCTGTTGTTGATGTTCCCCGGCATTACTTGTTGTTGGTCAGTGACAGATAATATGTAAAATAGGAGCAGGTTAGGGCAAGATGACTGGATTTGTTTTTTTAAGGGATTGTGTTGACTACTTAAGATAGTCATGAATATGCGATGTGCCCGTTTCTCTGAACCCACATTCAGGAAAGTTGTTTCATTTGTCAGAAGTTTGCAGCTGTCGATCCGAAGTTAACAATAAAGGCAAACTGTTCAATAAATGTATAATATCATTTCTGCTCAAGTTACAGCTATGCAATGAAATGACAATATGTCATCAGGGTTTGTAAGGATATAACCATCCATTATTATGTCCTCAACTCTGAATTGTATTCTTTATATTCCACTTTTGTTGTTACATCATGTTACATTATTTTTATTTGTATAGTACACATAAGTATTTGCCAGCAGCACATCCAGAGAAAAAGGCAAACTTAATGTTAGTTTTGTTTTTACAGTCAGTACTATTTTATACCGCAGTACTGTGGGAATGTAGGGACCTTCATATTTCACTTTATGACACAATCTTCAATTGAATTATTATGTATCATATACAGTAAGATGTATAATATAATATCATTTTTATTATCATAACTTTCGACCACGTCTTGCCGATAAAACAGTATACTGCTTGCTTTTTGGTAAAAAAAATCAATCCAGTATCACGAATTTACCTACCTATATCATAATTTTCATATGATATGATTTCGTATCGAAAGTACGTACCTATATCATTTACTATCATAACTTTCGACCACGTTTTGCCGATAAAACAGTATATTGCTAGCTTGAAAAACTAATATGGTTTTCCGCCTTTTTGCATGAACATGTCACGCATTTCTGTTTACGTGTCACGTATTTGTTACTCAACTGTTTATTCCTATTTTCTTACCATTGTCGCTTCGATTTAGGATTAGATTTACATAAAATGACGTTCTTACCCAAACCCAACTCTAACCCTAATGTCAACAATGGCGACAATGGTTTAAAAATCATAAAATATGAAATAAATCATGAAAAAATTTATAAACCAATAGTTAAAGTGACATCCTAACGCAAACACCAAATCTAACCCTAAACCGAAACGTCAATGGTTTGAAGGACAAAACAGAAATGCCTGAACCGTGTCAGTGTCATGCTTAATTTTGTGTTACAGGGTTGTAAAAAATCTATGAAATGTGAATTGAAAGATGTATATTTAATTTGACATCACATGCAATGTTACAATGTAGCGATGTTTTATTAAAATAAGTTTCGGGCTCACAGGGAGTATCGTGCTAATGTCACATCCGTGTCTAAAGGTTGCTTTCGCACACGGTTTGAAATGCTTTCTTTCTGGTTAATATTTCATGTTGTTTGTAAATTGTATAGCTCTTTCGCTGAACAAACACTATTTCTGGTCCACTAAACCTTCAATCTCAATGAAAGACTGAATGAATAATAGATTCATAGTGTTGCGTCCAGGGCCAAAGGCGTTTAGACTTCCAAAGGTGAAATAAAGCTAAATAGGCACAACAATGGATTAAAAGGACAAGTTCATAATTAACTCAAGCTGCATTGATCCGATGGGAGCGAGCTTAACTTAAACTTTGTTTATGGTGCTTGTGGAGAAATGTTTAGCTGCTTGTGGTCGATAAGCGTAAGGCGGCTTTAAGTGCTGGTGATCAATTTACAGAGATTGACAAGTAAATGCATGCATGGTTTTTATGCTTACATTACATTTATGCATTTAGCAGATGCGACTTATGGTGCATTTACGTTATCAGTATGCATTAACTCACGAATCAAACATAAAATTACCTGTGTGAATGCAAACTTAATTTATTTAAATACGTGGACTTTTGTTAGTCAGCTTAAAGCATGAAGTAAAACATTTTGTGCTATTTATGTGTAATCATGAATGAAGTCTGGAGCTTCAATAAACAAATGCTCTCGGTAAAGGCCAGCTTTTCAAACCTTGTTGCAAAATACATTTTTGTTAGCAGCATGTCATTAAAGGCAATTGGGCAGCACGGTTGTATAATACACATCACAGTCTTTGGACAAAACTCCAGAAATACTAGATAAAAAATGAGCAGTCATTTTATATTGAAGCCGGATGAGCCAAGCGTAGCTAAACCTCAGCCTTTACAATTTCAACGACAATATGCTTCCTGTGGGACGATACGAAACAAAGCATCAAGGGAACCTTGGTGACTATTGTATTGAAAATGTAAAAATGACTAGTACTTACGCTGCTGATGTCGAGCCGTCTGGTCGTCCTTGTCTTCCAGCGTTTGGCAAGAAGTGTCTAAAAGGCAGACAAGGGGAAATATTTTACATAAATGTAATTTTAAACAATGACATGAACTCTGGCATAGCTTGGGGATTAAACTGTATTATAATATAATCAAAGAATCACAGAAAGCAAAATGATATTTTAAAATCTGATTTAGTTTTAAAATAACTTTCGAAAAGGTCTCATATATGCCTACTTACCGACTGAAATTGAGGTCAGCATAGTCTGCACCCCATTTAACTTCTGTAATCGAATGTATTGTTATATAGGTTATTGTAAATGTAAAATGGGCGGTGATTAATGTCATCCTTGGAGTTGAAAAGCAACAGGAATTTATCTGTAAATAATCTGAGAGGGGGAGATTTATTTGTTTTAATGAAGAATGAACAAGACAATCATTACATTGCATGTAAATTCAAATAAAAGATAATATTAGGATGTATAGGATTTTTTCAGACAAAGCTTCAAGACAGAGATCATGTTGAGTTTTAAAGCATTCTGGATTAAAATACCTTACAATATTATTTTACTTTGGAGCAAGCTATATTTGCATTTTTCATGCCAAGTAAAGCGTTCACCCATAGGCAAGATATTCATTTTATAAATGATGCAACTCTTCTTGAAATTGTGATATATAACACTTTATAAAGATGACCATTAGGTGAAACATTCAGCACATCTATCAATGACTTTTGTTTTGCCATTCGACTTTAATTTGATGACTGTTTGTTGAAATTTAGCATCATGAATCACAGTGTGCCTACGCAAGCAAACCAGTCGGCTTTAATCTTGGAGGGATCCCATCTCAATATTTTCCTCCTGTCCGTGGCAGAGTAGTTTTTCTGTACGGACTAATGTCGGATTCAGTGCTGCATGTAATGTTGCTTTAACAGTTTGCTATACAGCTGGTGGAATCGTGCCAACAAAGTAATCCAGAAAGTTTCATTTTTTATGTTTAAAAGTGTAATCCTCCTGCAAATGTACAGGATCAACAGTGATGTAACATATCTAGAGCAGGTTCTTAATATTGCAAAGGGAAAACTTTTGCACAAATTTTGGTGCAAGGTGCCAACATTACCTCAAACTCCTCTGAACTAAACAAAACCCAACATGATCTGACTGAAATTTGTGTTATAGTCATGAAAAAAATGATTAATTTATTCGTGTCCATGGCACGAAATTCAGATTTTTTTCATGCATTGAGCACAAATGTCTATTTTGTGTCACTCAGCACGAATCTCTAAAAATAGTTTTTCGTGTCTGTGGCACGACTTTCTTTTTCATGTCATTTTATGTATTCTTTTCTCATTTGCTTTTCCTATTTTTAAATCATTGGCACTTGGGGTTAGATTTGGGTTAGGATGTACTTTTATGTATTGGTTTTCACATATTTTTCTTCCGCTATTAAAACTATTCTTGCCTGGAGTTGAGGTTAGAGTTGGGGTTTGGGTAAGAAAAATGTAACAGAAAGTGATCTTAACCCCAACCCCAAGCAACAATGGTAAGACAATAAGAAAACACAATGAGAATACAATACATAAAATTAAACCAAAAAGAAAGTTGTGCAACCGGCACGAACAACAATTTATAGAAATTCGTGCAAGTGACACAAAAAAGACATTTGTGCTCAAGGCACAAAATAAAGTTGAATTTCCATTGTTCCAATATCAGAATAAAATGTTGAGTAATCACAAACATCTGCGTATAATCCCAGACCAGTAAGACCAGTATGGACTGGCTTGTCACCCACATATTGGTTTTGGATGCTGGTTACCAGCACATGACGTTAATATCTTTATCAGGATGTGCACACTGGTCTTTTATCTGGCATTTAAAAAAAAAAAGTAAAATAATGAGCTATTATATTTTTTGGAAATCCAAGATTGAGATTGCAACCAGTCATGAACTCTGGGATTCAGATGAGATGTTATGTTAATGTTAGTGAATGGGCATGTGGTGAGAGCAATGACCTCATGTAAACAACAGTACCAGACGCAGTCTCACCTTCTATGTTCAGAGGTCTAAACCCTCTGCTGCTGATCTCTGATCAGGACCATTTACGTCTTTTAATCTTTATTTGACGTTTAAAGATGGTGGCACTCTGCTTGATGTCTGTCTCGGGATTAAAACAATGTATTATTAGGGATTACAGTGTTTTGTCCCAATTGAATGGTCTCATGTAGCCAGACTTTTGACTTTTATAACATCAATGACCACGGTGTAGTTTATTCTGGCCAAAAAATGTGTGTAGAGTTTCCGAGGGAAAAAAAAGGGTTTATTGAACATTTCTGTGTCACGGCACAAGGTTAACCATTTGTTAATGGCTATCTAGTTAACTTCTGATAAATGCCTTAAACCTCTATCTTTTAAAAGAATGGATGCCACTAAAGTGGCAAACTTTAAAAGATTTTGCATTAAGCTTAGTAGGGGAGAACCGGGGTGAAAGTAACGTGGGATGAAAATAACAAAGCAATTTTCTCAGAGCCTGATTACATTTGCTCTTAAACAAAAATGTAATGTTGCAAAATGTATAACACAAGCCTTGACAGAGCCAACAAATATCGTGTTATTTCATCATCGTTTCATGCGTGTAGGTCCAGAAAGCTGTTTTCATCCATATAATAAGTTAATTCCGAAAGCGATATTTTTTTCTTATAACGGGTTGTGTTTCTGGTTTAAAGTGTTACAGTACTGATCAATCTACATGTTATTCAGTGCGCTAACACATCCTGAGCTTTGACTTCTCAGAGTTTTTCAAAATAAAAGTAAATCGTGTTTAAATGTCAGGAGTTCCTGTCAGAACGAAAGTAGCACTTGTTACTTTTGTCCCGCTGCTGTTGCATTATGTTAAAAATGTACAAAATTCTAATTTGAAATTTTATTTTCATAGTGTTCATACTGTCGAAAAACAACCTGATCTCACGAATTTCCATGGCATAGCATTTTCCCTGGCCCTGAGACGGACTTTCTTTTCCGTGTCATTGTCACATATTGGTTACTCAACTGTTTTGTCCTATTGTCTTACCATTGTCGCTTCGGTTTAGGGTTAGATTTACAAAAAATGACATCCCTACCCAAACCCAACTCTAACCCCAACGCCAGGCAACAATTGTTTAAAGTTTAGAAAATATAAAAGAATACATCAGAAACCAATAGTTAAAGTGACATACTAACGCAAACACCAAATCTAACCCTAAACCGAAGCGACAGTGGTTTGAAAATAGGAAAAAGCAGTTGAGTAACCAATCCGTGAGAATGCCACGGAAAAGAACGTTTGTGGCAGGGCCACGGAAAAATGCGGAGATCCCTGAGAATTCTGTGACTATCCCACGGAACTTTGTGAAATCATGTTGCAATTTTTTTTTTTATTCTCAACAATTTCAGTTTGTACTGTCAGGTTGTTTTTGAAACATTTGATAAAACTGAAATTTAAAATGAAAATGTAATTTCATTATTTTCTGCAATGATAAACAACAAAATATGTTTGCAGTTACATATTAATGAGGTCATAGTCATGTATATTTAATAAAAACAAGTGTAACACAAAAATCTATCTTGTTCTGTTGTGTTACTTTTCACCCACTTGTTTGTTACTTTTGTCCCTGCTGTTATTTATGTTCAAAGTGAAATGATACATGGAAATTTGTATGTATTTTACAAGTTGACTAATTCGTACAGTATGAATCATACAAAAGGGGCAAAAGCAACGTGCACAAAACTTTCTAATGTGGTACAAATTAATACAAATTTGCCATCTTATAAAATCCATATAATTTGCCATGAGATTGTGTTGTGTAAACACAACTGTGTTTCCATGCAGACAGATTACAAAAATGTATGCACTATAATACTTGGAAGTTGTATCTGGTCAATCATACTAGTATTATTAAAATATGCAAATCTAAATTTGCATATGTCTTCACTAATTATTTATTAAGCTGCTAACTGTCACCACCCTGTCATCGGGGCAATTAAGTGTACTTGAATATTTTGCAATTAAAATATAATTTAATCATGAACTATAATTAAACTTTATTGTGTGGTTTCCCAGACAGGGCTTATTCTAGTCCCAGACTGCATGTTTGAGCTGCCTTAATTTAAAAACATCTTTCATATCTTAACTTATATCAGTGCCATTGTTTTGTCACAAGATGTAAGGTTTGTTTGTTAAAACTACTTAAATGTCCTGATATAACTAAGGCCTAGTCCTGGATTAATCTAAACCCTGTTCGAGAAATCTTTGGAAAGGTCCAAGACTCTACATTTTGAAAAGTGCAATACATTTATTTTACATGTAAAAGCAATAAATGATTAATTTATGAGTGTGCATCCATATCTAACCCACACCATGAAGTCAAAAGCTTAGTTTCATGACCTGACCAAGCAAGACTTTTTGAGCTAAGTTTAAAGAAAACATTTAAATCAGATCAAGTTATAAATGAACACATCTACATCTAGATTTCTATTTCCATTACAAACGGCTTGATAATCACTTAAATTACATTTGAGACACAGAGGCGGTAAACCAGAGACCTACCCCAATTAACTTCAACACCCTGATGACACTGCTCACATAGACATATCATATTACACTACATATTATATCTGTCTCAAAGCTCATCTATTAATATTGTGTCCTAATTACTCCACTTCCCACTGCCTGACAAAACCAATAACATAACATTTTTATTTGACTAAACAATACAAAGCCACGGCAAATTTTGAGAGAATAAAACTGATCTGAAAAAATGCAGAAGTATACAAATTCTGGGTTATTTTTAATCCAGCATTGAATCAAAAAGGGACAAACCCAATGGTTGGGTTAAATTAACCCAGAACATGTTTATATTAACAACATGTTGGCATAATCATAGCATTATTACGTTTTTAAAACTACAAAACATAACATTTACAAATATTTTATTCCATAAAGATGCTGTAGAGTATAATTTCCCTTTAATCATTTATGTTACCACCCTAACCCTAGCCCAAACTTTACCCTAAACCCACACAAATTTACAAGTAATCATTACATAATGGAGTGTATGGTTATTTACAGCATAAAATGGAAAAATATGAACTATTAGCTATTGAAAAACATTTAAACTTTTGATCTTTAATGCAAATGAATAAAACCCCTGCTCCATAGGGGTTGTAGATCTGCTTTCATTCAAATGAGTGTTTTTATGTTATTTTTGGTTGACATGTTTATTTAATGAGCATTTAAATGTTAATTGCAGTATGAAAGTCATAATAATCCTTTCCATTTAAAAAGATGAATAGATAAACAATAGCAATAACCATTTATTGTCTACAAAGTGCGATTAGGAAATCCTAAATATTTGCCATTGATCTTCACTGTATAACTCTTAATGTCTGTCTGCTTCACGACTTTGAAAATGGTTAATAATTGCTTCGTATGCTGAAGCAAAAATGATTAGCATTCATTGTGAAAGTACATTTGTGAGCTCTGTTGGGCCAACGTCTTCGTCTCAGTGTGAGACGCTGTCAGCCCCAGGAAAAATTTATGCATTAGGAGTTTACCTCATTAGACTTATTTTGAGCGGCTACAGACTATTCAACGGATCCGTTTAGTGTTGCTTTCATCCTTATCACTTTGTGTTTGTGCATCTAGAAACATAAGCATCATTGACACAATTAACACAAGAAGTCATTTTTAGGAGAAACTTTGTAGTACGATGGTTAAAAAATATGAGAATAAAATCTAAATTGAATTAACTGTATTCTCATAATTTTAGAAATTTGCATTGTTATTTGATGTAAAACTAAAACAATAAACTGACTACAGTCATGCCAACTATATGCAGTACTACACAGAAAAAAATATGCATTGAATTTGCTCAATTAATCATATACTGTATTAAGGTAAGTGGTTGCACACAATTTTAAATTTAGATATATGCATTAAGTTGAACTTACTCAATTGTTTTTAGGTAGCTTAGCACAATTAAACAATAAAAAAAGAGTTGATCTGAGATAAAAATGAGATAAATTCAGGAATGCTACTTTTATCTAATCATGTTAGTTCTACTCAAGTTTCGAAATATAAAGCTATTATATTACATTAGCAAGCTAACCATAACTAACACTCAATTGATGCTGATTATGGCATAAATGTTTCCAATGTAAATGCTTTTACACTTTCAATGTAATGCTTTCTGATCAAAACAACAAATAGTCTGCTCAATGGCAACTATTAAAAAACAGAAACTCTTTTAAATACTAATATAAACATGAATAAGTCCCTCTTTTCTTATAAAACCTTTATTTTTATATTTACTCTCATTATTCAGTCTCATGCAAAGCGTGCTGCGAACTGGAAATCCCTGCTCAGTTTTAGCAATATTGCCTTAATACAACAAAAATTATTCATGTAGTCCCAAAGTAATTGAGTTATGTTTACATATGTTGATTTAAAACACATGTGGTATGCCTAAAAAACACTAAATATTTTTTACTTAAAACCAAAAACAATATTTTAATTGATTAAATGCGCAAATTTTAATTATGTTAAATTAATTTAATTTTAATTATGTTAAATTAAATTAGTGTCAGAATATTTTTTACAGTGTATATTGATATAATATGTATATAAAATCATGCAACACATTACTTTTCAATACAACACAATTATTTTAAAGAATAGTAATTTAAATAAAAACTCCAAGGATGTGCCATAAGAAATGAAGTTAAATGTTTTTGGATTTACAAAAGGAAGAACAAATTGAACAGTCTTGCCAGGTTAGGTTGTGCCTGTGAAAACCCAGATTTATTTATTTATTTATTGATTAATCTTACATAAATGTAAAGCACATTCTGTGAAATTCTAATCTTCAATTATAAAGATTATATATCTTTAATATTGAAATCAATGTAAAATCGAACTTAATCTTACAGTATGAAACTTTATCTTGGATTTCACAGACAGGGTCACATATAAAACAACATTATTTACCATGCACACCCACAACACGTGCACATGTGAATAAATGTTAGTCACGGGTCTGTTTCATGTGAGATATATAACATATTCTGGTCTTTTCCCTGTTGTCCGGGGGAGTTTTTCACCTTTAGCAGGCCTTTGCTCTGAGTTTGATAAAAATAATACAGATCGTCACACAGCCCGCAGAGAGTCACGTTGTTTGAAGTGTAAATCCTTCTTCACGAGCGGCGAGGTGGGTCGCAATGCAACATGATTCACTGGTAAACATTACAGGCCGTGCTGGAAAGAGCCAAAGTGCATTGAGACATCTAGAATATTAATGCATTGCGTATATCTCAAGCATTTTTCTATTTGCAATCCATTCTCTCGTAACTATTACTTAGAAAGCTTTCTCACGATTAATGCGTCAGCGAATTACATAAACTTCATGAACTCCATATCACAAATGTTTTAGCCCTCTCAGTGCATGCACGTTTTAATAAAACTACTATAATTGCATTCAGCCTTATGAAATGACTTAAAAGGGCAATGATTTGAGTGAGTTAGAGAGAAAGAGCCCGGAAAGCCTCTTTCAATGTGAAATATTACTTTATGAATCGGGCATTTAAACGTCCCTTATAATGTATTGGATTCAAGTGGACTTTAAACTCTACTTTACGCAAAGTTCTGAAGTTCAACACCTCCATATAACGGAAAATATCAAGCTGTGAGTGTACGCTGGATTCAGGGTGAATGAATGATAGCTGCAATAATCAAACTTGATTCACAAAGCCTTTTAAAACACTATAGGTTGTAAGTTTAATAGTTATTGTATTAAGTAGCCAATAATAGATGACCACTCAATTTTACATCATATCGTTTTACACAATCATAGCATTATATTGAAATGCACCTTAAAAGTGTGTCCATGAATATGTGAGTATTGAATTGCATCCCTCTTATTTCTCTAAATGTGTGACTTTGTGCAAAAAATATATTTTCTGTAAAGTTGCATTGTATGGAGCCCCTAAGGGGACATGGAGAAAAAATGAAATAAAGTTTAGTTTAGCGTGAAACTATTGTGTGTGCATAAAACGATTGCGTTTAGTTTCACATGCACACTTGAAACTATCGCATGTGCACGTGAAAGCGATAGTTTCACGTGAGCACGCAAAACTAAACTTTAAAAACAATTCTGCAAATGAAGGTTCCGCGTAAGCACATGAAAGTTTCATGTGAGCACATGAAACTAAACTTTAGATTTTTTTTACTCCAATGTCACCTTGTGGGCTTGGGAGCATTGCAACAATGCAAAATTAAGAAAAGCTTTAAAGAAATTAAACTGATTTGAAAATAATGTATTATAATTATGGTAACGTTTATATATTTTTTATAATTTCCCCCCTTATCTTCCCTACATATGCAATACATACACTGTAAAAAAAATCCGTAGAAATTGCAGCTGGGTTGGCGGTAATTTACCGTAGATTTAAATGTATGTTTTTTACTGGCAATATTTTGTTCAAAGTTAAATGAACATTAAACATTTACAAGTCTTTGTCTTTATAGAGTAAAACAAAACAAAAACAGCATCAAGCAAAACATTCTGGGAAACAAAATCTGAAGCAAAAAACAGAAAAAGGTTGATGATGATTTCTGGTTCCCAGAATGCTTTGCATGAGGCTGTTATTGTATTCTGTAAAAATAAAGACTTGTTAATATTTAAAATTTATTTAACTTTGAACAAACTCTTTCAACTGATTTTTTTTTACAGTGTATGCAATACCATACTGCATTTTTTCACACAGGGCTATGTAGTTTTGGATTTTGTTTTCCCTTAATAATAAAAACCTTCATTTAAAAACTGCATGTTGTGTTCACCTGCGTTAACTTTGACTAAAATTTTTATTTGTTTGGTGATCTGAAACATTAAAGTGTGAAAAATATGCAAAAACATCAGACATCTGGAAGGGGACCAACACTTTTTCACACCACTATATACAAGTAAAGTTAACCCAGGTGAAGTTATTTTTGGCTATAAAGTCACCTTTCCTCTTCTGTGCTGTTGGAAGAGAAACAGTAGGAGGTCTTTTATTTGAATCTGGCCAGAAGATGACAGGAGCCCTGACCTCAGGAGGCAGATGGTTGAAGAGGCAGTGGGTGTAGATGAATAAGGTGCGATTGAAGCATCTCTTGACAAGCCCCTCCCACCTCATGCTCTTATGTTTATGGATATTGCATGACCAATGGAGAAATCACCCCTCTGGCAGACCCAAAGCTGAAATGGTGTACAAAGTTTCAAAGATTTGAGCTGAAAAGTTTGACAGCAAAGTCTAAAGGTGGGGCAGTGAAGTTGAGTGTAACAGACAGGGCAGCTTTTAATGAAGGTGGATTAGAGAGCAACACTGGGTCAGGGGAAAAAACAGCCACAAGACCCACTTAAAATGACACGACTCATTCTGACTGGATATCTATTTACCTGGCTCTATGTGATTTCCAGGAAAGTTTGTTATCAGCCCACTGGGAAACAAAGTCGTGTTTACAAGTTTCCCGACTGTTAAAATAAGTGTAGCTCGAGGAAGATTTAATTACTGAATTTGACGAAGCAAGACGTTCAAGAGCTTTGTTCGAGGGAGAGAAAAACAAACAAGAGTTCACCTGAATGGAAGAATCTTATCAAACCTCCAATGTAAAAAATATGCAGCATTTTTGTCAAATCAACATACTTTTTTAAAGTTAAATAATATAAAATATAAGTTAAACAATTTTGAAAAGTTATGTCAACTTTTTACAAGCCAAAACTTAAAATAGTAGGTTGAATTGACTTCCAAAACCAAGTTGTTTTAACCCCATGCTGCATTTTTACAGTGTGTTCATACTGTATAGATGATTCATGTTGAACATAATTCACATGTAGGCTGATTTATTGTATCATATACATAATATGATTTTTTTAAATGTAATCCTAATAGTAATGGACATAATTTGGAGTGATGGACCAACTGGACCAGGGTAGATTTTTTTAAGTCCCAGTCCAACCCATTTTTATGCCCCCAATTTATTTATTTTTTAAACACAGAAGTACTAAAATAAAAGTCAATGAAAAGAAATCAATTAGGCTACACAGTTCCCACTGACGTTCATGAAACACAACAGACCCAAGCGTGATGAATGTACTGTCGCATTACTGCACATTAAATGATAGTAAAGCATGTTGGAGGAACAGAGGGAATCTGCGATGAAACATGCGAGCAGGTGTTTGATGAGCTGATGGTACAGATTTTCACTGGGTTCACTCTGTGGGTGTCGGATGGTGAATCAGATCCAAAACATGTGACTTCTGCACTTTGGTTTGTTAGAAACCTGCAACGCAAAAGCTGGCTGAGAGAAGTCACGAGTTTTTCTTTTTTTTAGCTGACGCTTTATCCAAAGAGACTTACATTTGCTATATATATCAGAGGTTGCACGCCTCTGGAGCAAGTGTCTTGCTCCAGGGACACAATGGCATTATAGTGGATTCAAACCCGGGTCTCTCACACAGAAGGCGTGTGTCTTATCCACTGCGCCATCACCACCCCGTTTATGCAGGGACTTTGCATGATGTGTTACTACATTATAGAAGATAGCAGTTGGGTTACAGTAGTAAAAAAAACACAATAAATAGGATTTACACTTAGTTTTGCTTCACATTCTCAGAAAAAATACAAAAGCTGTCACTTGAATGGTACCCTTTAAAAAGGTCTTACAAGCGTACAATTTAGGTACAGATCCAACAGGTAAAACAAGTATTGAACACGTCACCACATTGACATTTTACCAGATGTTGGTATCAAAACATGCACACATCCAAAGATGTCTATAAATTAATTTATACATTATGTAAAATGACACAGACAAAAGTATTGGACCCCTGAATAAAAGAAGGTGCAAAATGGAATTGAAAGCAGAGACAGTCAGTGATAAAAACAAAATCCTGCCCATTGTCAGTGCAAATAATAACAGATACTTTTTCTCTGTGTCATTTTTCATATTTACACATAACTTAATTAATCTAAGTTTGCTTTTTTGAATGTGTACAGTAGATTGAATGGATCTGGTGAACATTTCATGCCAATAGCACCTAAAGCCCGGGATACACTGCATGATTTTTGGCTATCCCAGACGAAAGATTGCCGTCGTGGCTCTTTATTTGTGGTCCTATGTTGTGCAGCGAGAGAGGTTCAAAGACAGCCGTTTTCCCGGTATTGCGACCAAAGATAGCCTACGATAGTTTTATGACAGTGTAAGAAATTCAGCAGATAACAACACAGTGTGTTTGCTGCTACAACCTGCATACTGGTATTTGTTTACCACTAGCTGGTGACGTTGCCCTAATGTGAGACACAGCCGTCAAAGCCTCTGTGTCATCATCGTACAGTCTACAGGCTTGTTGTACCCAATTTCATACGATCCATGTCGCACAGTGTGATAAGGTACTCTTATAGGATTGCAAAAATCCTGCAGTGTATTTCGGGCTTAAAGAAATACTTCAACACAAAAAATGGTGATGTGTTCAAAACTTATTTTACCCGCTGTATGTATATATTGGTACCAATGTATACATTCGAGGTACTAATATGCCCTTTATAGGTACAATGGTGTCTATTTAAAAGCTTTTGTACCTTTTCTTCTGAGAGTGCATGATGGAGCAACTGTACTATAGGCATGGATAGAAACCACATGTTAGTGAACTTTTTTTTTTCTTGGAAAAGTTGCCAGCGAACTGCACTACCCATAATTCCAAATAAATAATTCCCACCAATAGAGACGATGATGTTAAGGTGGAAATGGAAATCACTGCAAAAAAACTTAGCAATAACTGGCCAATCACGTAAATCATTGCAAATATATGATTTTATGTTTTACAAAGTCAGTTACTATACAGTAAGTACAGTCCAATCTTACCGGATTTTGTAACTATTTTAATGGGGTGGCTAATTCATATAAAATGTTATGATGCTAATTGTGCAAAAATGAATGATTATTACAAAAAGCAATAAAAGGAAAAAGTCCCACCCCTAAAACGCACAAAAGTGGATCATACTAAAAAATACAAATGAGATTGTACGAATACATATGAATTAGCCTCCATGCCAATAATCGTAGGTCTGTAGGATTCGTAGGGTTGCCGCAGGAAACGCGCAAGTTGAATAATCTGAACTTCGGCGGATTTTCGCGCCGCGTTAACCAATCAGGACCTTGCTGTAGTAGTGACAAGATTACGGGAAGCGAGCGGAGTCTCAGCAAAGTCGAAGAAGCACCTCCGATGACGCGAATTTCACCCGTGAATGTCTTGAATGACTAGAATTTCATGCGGGGCTATCATGCAAGAGTGAAAAGAGTAATCTCAAATGTCAAGTGTCTACTGCAGCTGGTGTAAACGCAACATGAGTCTTCTGGCAGTTTAAGTTCACACGAACTCGCTGGGAGTGATTTTACTTTATATTTTTCATAGTTTGTGACATGCACACCACCACAGGTCGCACATCACCACCGCAATGATGCGGTGGTTAAGACAACTGTCACACCCCTACGATTATCATTGAAAACAAACATTAACTAAACCCTAACCCTGCCCTTAACCCCACATGGGAAAAAGCTAATCATACAAAAATTTACAAATGTGTAATAATACAAACTACCCACCTTGTAAAATACCTACAAACTGCCATGAGATAGTGTTGGAAATGCCAATATATTATGTTACTATAAGTGCAATGATGTGTGATGTTTCACTCATCCTGTTTTCAATTTCATTTATTAAATATTTTATTTTTTACTTTTTGCTTTAAATTAAAGTTGCACTCTAAATTCAGCTGGGTTGTTTTTAACCAAATGCTGGGTAAATATTGGACAGAACACATGTTGGGTTAATCAATAAACAAACCTATGCTTTGGTTGTTTCAATGCAATGTCCGGTTGTTTTAAGTCATGGTTGAAATGACAACCCAACATTTGTTCTGTCCAATATTTACCCAGCATTGGGTCAAAAATAACCCATCAGATTTTAGTGTCTGTGAATCTCAGAGCCGCCTGATTGACAAGGTTTGATATCCTTATGGAGAAAATAACTGGGAAGAAGTATTAGGTCACTGTTGCGCTATACAGAAGATGATTAGTGAATGTGTCGACACGTATCGAAGAAAACATCCGTCTGGATTTCAGGGAACTGTCTGCAAACTGATTTCACTACAGATTAACAGATAACTGCTTGCTGATCTGACACTATAGGAACATACTTACGCTGCAGAGAAATCGATCCTAAGCATGTATTTATGGCTTCCCTTCATGTGGTTTTGAATTGTAATCTTGTCTTCCCCATTACGGCGTGTTTGAACAAACTGTAAACATGGGTAGCTTGATAAATGCGTTCCATTTGTTTCATTAATGCTTTAAAATCCTGATCTGTTCATGCAACACTTCATTGGTATGTTCCCGCTGGCTAAACTTCATTTTATTTATTTGTTAGTTTACTTTCTTTTTAACACTTAAGAACATTATTTGTTCACAAATACACCAAGTTAGTTTAATAGCCTGCCGGCTACCTACGATAAAACGGTCCTCTTTAAACTTATGAAGACTAATAGTTAGCAAATCTTCACCAAAGCAGTAGCACAACTGTATTTATGTTTATGCCTGATATAATTAACTATTGATTTAGTTTTCGAACTCTTCCCATTTTGCCTGATGAAATGTACCCGAGTGGAGCAGAGCCAGTATGCGTAACATTATTTTCTGTTTCTTGTGTCACCAGAGTTATTGCTCCCCTTTTTGCTGCATTTACAAGGGTCCATAGGGCAATTGATTATGCTCGCTGTCGGGAGAGTCCACCGGGGTCGAAATGACCTTGATTGACCGCGTTCACTGGCTCACATCGCCCGCTCAACCCCTCTCGTATAGAGGCTGCAATTTTGGAACGGTCACATTTGAAAGTGACATCTGGGAATTTGTGTCTCTTAATAGATTCTCCTTTGATTGGTTGTGGGCTTATTTTGGGTTTGCCGTGGAATTTAAATCTCTAGATATCTGCTTCTGACGAAACATCCTAAATGATGTACGCTGGCACATTTGAAGCAGGTGATGACGGTTAAATCCCAAAGACAAGATGTTTTGCATAATTCCTTGGTTTGAGCATCTGCACAGTGTGGTGTATTTAAAAAAAAAAAAGGATTTTGAGGATTTTTGGCCACAAAGCTGATAAGGAACACAAATGTAGGTAAATGTAATCCAGGTTAGATTTTAAACTGCTCTACCTGCATCCATTTTAACACAGCAATCCAAAAACTTTTTTGGTTAAAATGAACAAAAAATGTATTATTGAGTCAGAGTCGATGGTGTCCTGGGCACCGCTATGACATGTGGTGCTTTTGCACTTTTGGCGACCCGAGTTCGATTCCCGGCTTGTGGTCATTTGTCGATCCCGTACCCCTGTACTTTCCTGTGCTCTCCTAAACTTACTGTTAAATAAAAGGCAAAAACTGGCAAAAAAATAACTTAAAAAAAACTATTATTGAGCTAGCACATAAACAATCACTGTTGAAAACTGTTTCCTTACCTTTCCGCAATTCAAAATGGTGAGCTTATAATAATGATGAATAAGTTGAGCTGTCAGGTTGGATTTTGCAGAAAATGTGAGGTGTCTTTATTTATATTTTCCCACATTGTAGAAAAATAGTAAACTCTTCAAAACTATGGAATAACACAAATGTAAATATGCTGTGACTACAAGCATTTAAAATAAATTATAACTTATATGTTATCTTCCGTGTAGTCACTTTTTTGCCTAGAATTTGTAAAAAAAAAGGTTCACCCTAAGATGAATTTTAAAAAACATTGAAAGAGTTCACATCCATTCTGGCCTCTGATTGGCTGTTTTTCTTCAATATTCAATCTAATAAATAAAATACAAAACATTTTTTTTTAAATATATAAAATAAATAAATAAACAAAAATTGAGTTTTATAATGAAAAAAATTAATTAATGTTATTAGGACGATATTTGACTAAGATACAACTATTCGAAAATCTGGAATCTGAGGGTGCAAAAAATCTAAATATTGAGCAAATCGCATTTTAAATTATTTATTTATTTATAAATAATAAAATATAAATTATTTTAATATAATAAATAAAATAATCAGCAATAAAGCACAGTGATTTTATTATTTTTTTTGCTTGTTTGTTTGTGTAATAAATTGTAACAGCCAAAAATACAAAAATTAAGGGTAAAAAATAAAGGTCAGTAGCCCAACCTAAGTAAACACTGTTCACTATAATGGTAACCAAACATTTTCAAAAAAACATCAACATCTGACAAAATTAAAGTGAAACTGGGTGTTTCTTATGAATTTAAAACACGTTGGATTTAGTAATGCTATTACACAAATTTTATTCGTAATGGTTTCATATAACTGACATTGATTTCAATAACATACTTTTTATCTTAACAAACTTATAAACCTTATGTAATCCAAATGGATTAAATTTTTACATGCAATCAAAATACATAAATCTTATAGATTAGGATAAATATTTTTTATTTCAGTGATCCTTAATTTTTGACTGGTAGTGTACAAGTAATTTTAAATTTCGAACAGAGATGGCGATAGAGAGGCAAAATGTAGGGTGTGTAGTGTTAAACAAAACATTAATTCATAATTGATTTCAGTACAGATGACAACTGGCAATTTATAGTTTAACAGTCAGAGTTAGGTCCAAAAAATGCCTAAAATGACCAGAAATGCAGTTACAAATATTAAAATGTTAAAATATCTCAATATATAAAAAAAGAAATTAAAAGGTCTTGGTGACATATACAGTACAAAAGTCTTAGGCCACCACCGGACTTCTTGTTTTAGAAGTTTTAATGTCCATCCATATTATTTTTTTATTTATTTTATTAAGATACAAACAGATAATACAGAAAATATGTAAAAAAGTCAGTGTTTAGTGTGACCTCTCTTTTTTTTAATTAAATATTATTTTTTGGGCCATTTTGCCTTTTATTTGACAGACAGAGCCGGGAATCAAACTAGGGTCGCCGGAAGTGCGTATGCATATGTCGGAGCACTGTCCACGACACCATAGGCTCCGACAATGTGACCTCTCTTGACACTAAACACATCTTGAGCATTTTTGAGCAGAATGAAGTAAAAAGACTAATTTCTTTAAAATTACAAATTTTCATTTTATTTAGGTTTAAGAGATCCTACAGTTTCCTGATATTGCTCAAGTGAAAGGGGAATTTACCCGTTTACATTTTATACAGTTTTTAAAACTATATACACATTTCCTGTATTTTCTGAATAAAGAAGCTGAAAAACAATTATATATGATCACTATAACATTGCAAAAACAACAAACTAATTATTGCACAGTAATATAAATAAAAATCGTTTCACAGCCAAAGTTCTTTTAACATTTTGACAAAAGACCATAATATACAAATTACTCAGAATAAAATGTGGCATATTCAGTGTTTAATCATGCCGAAATAAGGTCATATCATAGCACCATGTGGATTTCCTTTAAATGAGAACAATCACCATTAGATGCATTCCCCATGACTGACCATATTCATGTAACATCTGCCACAGCTTCACATCTGCCCCACATTCTCTCACGACATGATTAATAGACTCTTCTTCAGCAGACACAAATACTGCAGTGAGCAATGCATGAACCTTTACACTTGACAACCGCAGGTCTATCCCGACCTCCAGTCTATATATAAATATATAGCACCTTTACTCCCACTATAGCTCATACGCATGGAGTCCCTCCTCGGAAAGGGAGTCAGGACTCGATATGAGAAGCGGAAGCATTTAAAACTGTGCCATTAAAGAGGCCATCTGCAAAAAAAATGAGATTTCAATCTGCAGGGCCTCATTTATTACACGACTTGAAAAAACTGAGCCGGGACTGTGTGCTCGTGATGGAGTGAGGGAAGAAGAAAGGATGCCGAATTCAAAGACGTAGTGCCATCTAACATAATCTGAAAGGGGATTTATTATTTCAGGAAGGCGAAACAATAAATCATCACAGTCAAGGTTCTGGAAATCTGATTGGGTAATATTCGGATGTACATCAGCATGTGATTGTTTAAACAAATAACACATTTTATAATTTATTAAAGATTAATTCATTGAGGCATATAGGGGAGAGCGGGGTAAAAAAGTAATGCTTTTTGGCTTTTTTGGATTTATATTTAAATTAGATTAATATTTTTTTACACAATCAACACACACACATCTCTGCTACAAATGAACACTTAAAATTTGTGTGTAAGACCTATCGTTATTTTACAATTACATCAAAAGTGATAGGAGTGCAAATGTGACAACTTACCCCATAGGTGGGGTTCACAAAAACAGATGGTTTGTTGTAACACCTGATAGAAAATTTTGTTTAAACACTAATAATTAAACACAATTTTGTCTCTATACTAAAGTTGGATATTGTTTTTATATCTGCCTATAACTGATAGATATCCACACATTTATCCATCCATGATCCTTCATCTAACCATCCTTGTTTTATGCATCAATGCAAATCAAGTGCTGCACAAGTAAGACAAAAAAAAAATCATAATTGTGAAATACTTCCCCTGATATTGTATTAACAGTTATCATTTTGATGAATAGTATTTACATTACTTTCATTTTATTATCATTGTATACCTGAGACTGTGTGACAACTAACCCCGCTGTGTAAAAATGTTTTCAATCCCAGCTATCAGTTACTAAGAGCTGCTGACATGTTTCAAAATGATTTTATGTTTTAGAAAACAAGACAGTGGTTAAAATTAATATACAGTTTGGTGGCTTACACATCCAACTCAGAAATCAAAAAAAAAAAACAAAAAAAAAAAAACAATATGAAGACATTTACTTCCATGCCTCACATCACAACACATCAAAACCTTTCACAAATTCACAGGAGATCTTCTGACAGAGAAAAAGAGCAAAAGCACAAATTGCTCGGCCCTGTATAAATAATGTAAAGTAGCCGTTTTACAACACTTGTGCCCCGCTCACCCATACTGTACACGCAAATGCACACACGCACAAATGCACATACATATAGACCTTGCATACCGTTATTAAAAAAACAAATAAAACACGGCAATGCAATTTTTCTTTCTGCAACCATAATATCCATAATGTAATTTATATTGCTGTTGGGGTGAAGTAACTTCTCTTTTACAGGTTTCGAGAGATTCCCTTTTTATGCAGCACATTGCTGATGCAGCACTTTTATATAAAGTTTTAAGGCCATGCAGTACGGCAGTACAGTAATGAACCGTAAAGTTCACATCGAGCCTAACAACATCCCTAAACCACAGTAAACTATCTAAGACACAGCCCGCATGATTTATTGCTTTATTATGGGAACGGAAGCAACACAATGTGCAGATGACCACTGCAACACTGTGATCGGTGAACTGGATTTACAACTACAGAAGCTTCAGTAGAAGATAAGCTGTTTTTGTCTTCTGCACTTTGTAACACCCTTACATTTTAGTTTGCCCCAAAGGCAGATGGACTAAAGAAACATTTGTGGTGAGTTTTACACTGGCAATTGTTATGCTGAGTAAACAGAATGACTGAAAGAAATACAGTAAACATGTTTTCTGTCAGCTGTTATAAAAAGTCAGCTCTGTAATTCTTTACCTTGCAATTATAAGTTATTTGCGAGACAGATATGTCGATATAGATGCACAATGACTCAAAAAGGTTGTTAAAAGGTTGAAGTCCAAAACATTTGGCACAAGATCGTTTGTAAGCTGTTCTTCTAACAAACACTTTCATTGAATAAGACAAATGCAAAACTTTTAAGGGAAAAAACTGTATGTGAGATACACTAACAATTAAAATCTGTAATGTTAAAACACACACACACCCATAATGTTTTCAAACTTTTTCAGTTCACATGCATGTAGATGAAAATATAGATTTGTAAACACAGTTATACAAATTGCTTCCCAATGACAAATGCTGTAAATCACAGAGCGGCGTCTTATAAAAAAACGAAATCAATGTTTGCTATTGAGCAATAGTTTTCATAAATGTGCTATACTGTATTCACAGTCAGCCATAATTCATTTATGCCATAAGCAAAACTCTCCAATAACAGGATGGCTTATCGAGATAAAGCCAAAGATTCTTCGGGTAATACAATCACATCAGCCCTTACGAGGCGACCGACTCTATGCATATGTATATATATATATATATATATATATATATATATATATATATATATATATATATATATATATATATATATATATATATATATATATATATATATACAGCATTTTTTGAGATACTAATATGACTGTTGGATTTTGCATGTAATACTTTGAAAATAAGTAAAACTATTGCCGTAAAGAGTATCTACTGTATAAACTCAAAGGGGTGGTTTCCTGGACAGGGTGTAGATTAATTCAGGACTACACTGCAAATTTTTTTTGGTGTAAATTTACAATAAATAATTGGATACATTTTGAATGACTTTCACAGTAAGGATCACAGCAATATACTGTGAAATATACTCACAGCAATTTACTGTAATTTTATATCTGTGACATTACAATGCATTGTTGTAAAATTTCAACTGTATACTGTAACTTCACAGCTTCAATGACAAAGCAATTACTGTGATATTGCAATGCATTACTGGGGAATTACAATCTTTTGCTGTACATCAGTACAACAAGGCCCTGTACTTTCACAGTGTGTACTGTGAAAGTAATGTACAAGTTGACAATAATAGGCCTTAGTTATTTTAGGACATTAAAGTAGTTTTTACAGACAAACATTACATAAAACAATAATAGTGTGCATCTTGAGACAAAACAATGGCACTGATATGAGTTTAGATATGTCAGTACAAGGGTTTTTAAATTAAGGCAAACGCGAGTGATTTACATGTTTAGTCAATGCAAAGATGCGATTAGGCATCCTGCGGCGCGGTACACGCTGTAAGAGAAAAATCTGAACTTAAAAATCGCGTTAACCAATCCGGACCTTGCTGAAGTAGTGACATGATTACAGGAAGCGAGCGGGTGGCGGAGTCTCAGTGGAGTCGCAGAAGCCCCTCCTATGACGCGAATTTCCACGTGAATGTCTCGAAATGACTAGAATATCGCGAGTGAACTCAAATATTCAAGCGTCCAACTACGCCTGAATAGCGCGTTTTTCCCGCCTCTACTGCGGCTGGTGGGAATGCTCCATGAGTTATTTCAGGACAATTAAGTTTTTTTTCAAAATGCATTTTAAGACAAAACAATGTCATTGCAATATGTTAAAGGTCACCTATGGTCTGATTTACATTTCCTTTGGTGTGTAAGTGTGAATTAGTATGTTAACGAAAAGATTACAAACCCAAAAGTAAACGATGAGGCGAGTTATAGTCTCAATTTCTTTTCTTGGTCTACAACAAACACACTGATTGTAGGCAACAGTTTACTTCATGGGATTTGCGATGTAGACAAGACCGACATTATCATAATTCCTCCCGCTTCAGACTCACAGCCTGTAAGTTAACTCCTGTCAGCATTTCATTGTGACCGAATCTTTCAAAGATGGTACTGTAAGGAGCATCACATTTCCGGCTAACATCAGAGGTACAGTATTCAGGCCAATCACAACCTACAGGTTAGCTGGCCAATCAGGGACACAGAGCCTTTCAAAACGACGAGTTTTGTACAAAATCAGTCCTTTTTAGGAAGAGAGGGAAATCTGGAGCTACAAAAATGTACGGTATGTGGAAAATAAAGTGTTTTTTGAACCATAAACCACTGGAACACATAGGACTAGGATAAACCCTGTTTCGGGAAACCACCCCTAAATGTCTGCCAAGTTGCCGATCGCACTCGACAAAACGTTACCTGATGCGTGGAATACAGTTAACATGCTGTAGGGGAATCTCTCTTGAGCTCTTCCCAGGCTTGTGAAGCTCACAGGGCATCATATCAGCGAAATGCATGATGACAAACGCATTACATGATCCAAACAGCTCAAAGCTTTTAGTTTGTAGAATTTAAAAGCAAGTGCCCATTTTAACACTTTCAGAAATGTTCAGCCAGGCTTCAGCGTAATTCATTCAAATGCATGTTTATAAGACCATATGGACAAAGCCTTTCTACATAGCCTGACAGCAGACTCTTTGTGGGATTGAGTGAGACATACCACAGTGCATGTGGCAAAACCAAACGCTAATCTTTCTCGAAATGATTCAAGCCTGATATTCTTAGATCACCACTAACAGGAACAAAATGCCACATACTGCATGAATCACTGTGTACTTTCCAATCCGAATTTCTGAAAATTAAATTACACGCGCTAGATGCAATTTTAGAGATAAGGTGTTTAAGTAAAGCCTATGTTAAGAAATGTCAAGCAGATTTCTATCAACAGATCGTCGAACACTAACTTTGCTATTCTCCGAAATCCCTCGAGATAAATTTGAATTCAATTTAGATTCAATTACAGCCATAGAATGACTCAACAAATGAGCAAATAGTCGATTTAGACCCTTTGGCAGTTTAAGTACAGACAATAACAAATATATCTAAGGAGCAATACGGTCTGGTTGTACATATTAGTGTACGAGTAAACACATTATTTATTCATTTATTCAATGATTTTGCATGCAACAAGCTCGACTATATCAAAATGGTTCATGGTTAAAACATATGTCTGGTAATAGCATGATATACTGTATGCAAATGAAGAGTGATTAAAGGGCTAGTTTACCCAAAAATGAAAACTCTTTCATCATTTTCTCACTTTCATATATAAACCAAACCATTCATGAGCCCCATTGACTTCAATAGTATTATTTTATCCTACTTTGGAAGTGAATGAAGCTCATGATCGGTTTAGTTACAAACATTTCTGAAAATATATTAATTCAAAGAAATGTATACAGAGAGTGAGAAAATGATGAGTTTTCATTTTTGGTTGTACTATCCCTTTAATACCTACATATTCAATGTCGATTAGGGTAACACGATATGATTTATATAATATATAAAGAATGACGAAAACCACTTTATAAGGACTTGGTATATTAAAATTACATTGAATCAAGTCCACAACACATTTACTTTCTTTATATGACATTTTCCTGAGTGAAAAAGAAAAAAAAAAGTTGGAAAGGACTGTGAAAATTGGTTTCCGTATGATAGATGGAGGGGAAATAGGAGCTAAAGGATTGGTGACATCATTTGACAAAGAAATAATTCAGAGACATTAAGTTTAGGGTCAAGTTTTTTTTTTTTTGTAATAATGCGTACCAATAAAATTTAACAGTAAGACCAAGAACACGTTTAATAAAAAATAAACTATAGACAATTTGGATCTTCAACTTGCAAAACCACATGCATGATGCATTACCTTTCCATTATTAATGAATGCTGTACCGTATGCATCGTAATGATATCAAACTGAGCAATTTGCACTTTGTGCAATCCAATTCTCAAATGTCGCAAAGTCATTTAGCAGGACAACAGTGGTGTCACCAAGTTTCTGTGTTCTGTGTATGAAATATTAATCTTACTGTTTAATTTATTAATACACAAACTCAATACAGATTGTGTAGTATAAGACTCTATAGCACAACATGAGGGTGAGTGGAGATCAAGAACAAATCAGTGAACTATTTCTTTACGTTTCACAATCATATAAAAAGCTTGCATAATATTTTCCTTCCCGCAGATTTTCAGCATCAACATCTATCTATTGAAACCGTCCCGTGAAGTCTATGAGTCATTTTGATGAAACGAGATTCCCGCCGCTCTAGTAAGTCTTCCCCTGTGTTTAAATAGCATTGGGTTTAAAAGCACCTATACACCCTACAGTTTATGCCGCATCAAACAAATCTATTGATTTAAAAGGGGAAGGTGTGTCACAAGGACTAGCAGTCCCTGATGGTTTTTTCCCATAAAAGTGTGAAATGAAGTCATATATTTACCTGTCTCTGACGTCAAAACTCAGGACTGTCAGCACTGAAGGGTTTATGACTGTGCACGTTCACATGATCATTATCGTCTGTGACATCATTATCTCGGTTAAGTGGCGTTATGAGAAAAGACGACATAATTAAAATCTAATTTTTTTTTTTAGAAATGAGGTTATGGATATGAACATGATAGCTTTGCCTGGAGATTATACTGTGCACCTCTTTTGGAAATGTAATGTACTGTAATGTTATGACCATTCCAGCAGGACTTTATGACATAGGTATCCATTAATGAGAATTTTAGAAGCGGGCAGGGTTACTTTTTCCTTAAGTTTGACATTTAACAATAATAATATTAATATAATAGTAATTTGTCAGTAAAGTTCAACATTAAGTTCTTTATCAGGAGATATTACAATTCATGTACGCTCAAAAGGTTCAGAAACTGCAACAATTTTAATGTTGACATCTCTGTGACAGCTTTAGCTTTAGTATTTGGGTATTAAGTGTGTATTAGAGAGGACATATCATGAAAATCTGTTAATTATAATATAATAATATATAAAATAATAATAATATAATTGGATGTACGGTGTTTCGATCAAACAGTAACTTAGTTTTGGTAAACCATTTCTCTGCAAACATGTGAAAAAAAGTCATTACAATTTGGCCCCCTTGTGATGTCAGAAGGGGATCTCATTATAATAATAGCGCCCCTTAATCTGCACTATCCAACCACAGCACTGCCATTTAGTATAGAGAGAAAGAGAGAGAGAAAAAAATTATTGACAGCGCAATTGTGTTTGAATTTTAACAAACCATCATTATGGCGATCAGTGTTTGCATTTTATCAGCTCATTTGCATTTAAAAAGACACACCCAAAACGGCACGTTTCTGCTCACAACGACAAAGTGGTAATTTAAAAATGCTATAATAATTTATCTATATGATATTTTGAGCTAAAAAGGTACTCTGGGCTAGAGGTTTTCTCAGGTCCAAAGAAATGTACCTGACCCAAAATGACCAGAATCACTTTATACCCGAACCGGACCCGACCTAAGACAAACCTGAGAAAAGTAGACCCTAGTCAGATCCAAAAATGGCACTGACTTGTGTTCAGTCTACACATCCACACGCAGCACAGAAAGACACTCCGGTGGTATCAATTTGGCGAGCTGCTCCATTTGTTTCACTTTGTTATCTGATGACGACACCAATGTAACCGCTAAAATGTAAATGTCTCAACGAAAATTAACCTACCACCAGCCACAAAATGTCGCAAGCATCTTGAAAAACAGGAGAGGTTTGAAAAGGACATTGACGGACACACTCAAGAGAGTTCGGGTCTTCTCGGGCCAGTTCTGCAAAAACACATTCATTTTAAATTCCCTGAGACCCGATGCCGCTATTATTTTACCCGACCCGTGTCCGAGGCACACATTAAACTTTTAGACCCGAACCCTCAGGTCGGACCTTGGGTTTTCGGATCTAAATGGACCCGTGAAGCCCTCTTCTTTGGGCATACCAAATATTTATTTGACATCTTAAAAAAGTATTGAGAAATGTCCTCTTTAAGTCATGCATTTCATGCATTTTTTTTTTTGTAATGAAAAATTAAGATGCACAATTGCTTTTTGTCTACAAAATAAGTATTCAGGCATACATCTTCAGTTCAAAAGATTATTTAGATCACGAAAAACATTTTTGTGACTCTAAACCTTTGAACAATATTATTGTAAATATGCATAATCAACATAAATACCAACAATATCAGCATAAAATAAATTAATAACAATTAATATATTAGTATATATTCCAGTTTGTCATGCAATGTTAACACTGGCACTTACTGGATGTTTTATGAAGTCTTTGAATGTTCATTGGCTCTGTCTTACACACTCACACATGATTAAATAATTAATATGACGTCTGTGAACTATATCTGATCCTGACGTGTCACAAGTTATTCAACAGACAATCTCGCACAACTGCTGCAGAATAATTTTCGCCACACAATAGCTGTCATGTCCTACTGAAGCCGCTGATAGCTTGTCTGGATGGATCTTACATGACCTTATGCTTTTGTCCACGCACATTTCAGAAACATGCAATAAAGCAACGTCCAACACTAGTCAGCCGAGGTAACAGAGTTCATGGCTACATGCTGTTTTATGCATTCGAAAATAGATTTCTCATAGTTTAAATTTTGTCGAATTGTTTCTAAACACATTATAAATGTTAGAAATGTATTGCTGAAACACGTTGGAAAGACTAAACTATGTAGTACTGAATTGTGGAGTTGACAGTTCTTCTACATTTCTAAGTTCATGATTATTTGGGCAGGGCTAAAACGGTGGCTCAATGATGCACTGGAGCCACCTAGCATGGCTCCGCCCCTAATACAATCACGAGCGTTGCAAGTATTTGAAAGTTTAAAGTTTAGAGAGATGGCAGCTTTCCATGAGTGGGCGTGGTTTAAGCGCGGACACGCCCCCACCATTCGAGAGCAAAGAATCCTGTCCATATTTTCAAGATTTTGATAACTTATTTACTTTTTTAATTATTCAAATTGGTAATAGATTTGTACTGTTGTAGTTAAAAAAAATCTAATTGGAAAACATCATCATGATGCATCCCCGCTGTTACAATACTCTCTCTTGTTTTGTACTGTGTATTGTGTTTTTCATGTCACATTCATTAAAGCTAAATCTGATCAGCATTAGATCATAATGTCATAACAGTGTCAAACTGACACTTGAGTGATGAAACATTATGACAGCTTATCCCATGGCCAACACCGCCATCATTGAAGAGACAAACAGAGCCGGGGCTATTTGTGCCTCGATCAATAGTTTGTCATAAAGCATTACTCATAATACTTTAAAGCTCATTTATACTACAGCAAGCCTCTCTTCTGTTCCTTATCACACGGTAAACGTACAGTGAAATCGGCATATGTCTGGATGTTTGAGATACAGATGGTATTTGAGAATTATTATTATGTTAAAGGTTTCTGATCTGAACTTAAAGTCTGATTTAAACAGCTTTTAAAAAGCTTTTCTTTTCTCTTATTTCTCATTTCCAATTCTGAATTTAAAATGTGGTGGTTGTGAGGTAGTTGTGTTGGGGAAAATGTGGTAAAGCTTTCACAGAAATCATGTTTAGCTTCGGTTTTTAGGAGCCTCTGGTGTATTAAATATGGATTATGTGTGCTCGCTACTGATGTGAGATTTCACGAACAAGTTGACATCCAGGATATTTCACCCACTAAAAAACGCCATTATTTACCATGCTGATCCAAACCTGCATGCCGTTATGTTTTTCTTCCTGGGAAACTCGGAGAAAAGAGGATATCCGAGGAATCTTAACATGCCTATTTTCCATTCAACGTATAATGACCGTGTCAGTCAAGACACTAAAAAACCCATAGCTTAAAATTTAGTCCCTCTTACAAAGCTATTCTGAGTCATGTGGACTACTTTTATATTTTTTTGTCCTTTTTAAAGTTTGATAAAATGTGGTAGCTATTAACTGTTGTTATGTTCCTGTAGCTCAGTTGGTAGAGCATTGCAGTAGCAGCACAATAGTTGTGGGATTGATTGCCAATAAATAATAATAATAATAATAAAACTATAATACCAACGCTATGTTCCAACGCTATCTCATGGTAATTTGTACATATTTTATGAGGTAGCTAATTCGTATTTCTTCGTATAACCACATTCATACATTTGACGTCCATGTTAGGGGTGGGGTTTCATTTTTTTTACGATAATCGGATGTTTTTTTTTCCGATTCATATCGTACGAATTCATCCGAATTAGCCATCTCTTAAAATACGTATGGACTCTCATGAGATCAGGTTGGGTGTTGCTGTAGTTCAGTTGGTAGCGCTTTGCAATTTGCGGAGCAAAAGGTTGTGGGTTTGTTTTCCAATAAATAATAAAACTATAATACCAACGCTATCTTATGTCAATATGTACATATATTGTCGAGGTGGCTAATTTGTATTCATTCGTACATTTTTGTACGATTCGCTTTGGCCCATGTGACGTTGGGGTTAGTGGTGGGGATTCTTTTTTATGATAATCCTATGTTTTTGTACGATTCACTACATGCAAATTCATACAAATTAGCCAAATCATAAAATACGTACAAACTCTCGTGAGATCAGGTTGGGTGTTCCTGTAGCTCAGCTGGTAACGCTTTGCGTTAGCGGTGCAAAAGGTTGTGGGTTCGATTTCCAATAAATAATAATAATAAAACTATTATATCAAAGCTATCTTATGGCAATTTGTACATATTTTGTCTAGGTGGCTAATTTGTATTAAATCGTACATTTTTGTACGATTCGCTTTGGTCCATGTGACGTTGGGGTTAGGGGTGGGGATGTTTTTGTATGATTAACTTCGTACAAATTAATATGAATTAGCCAAATCGTAAAATACTTACAAACTCTCGTGAGATGAGATGGGGTGTTCCTGTAGCTCAGTTGGTAGAGCTCTGCGCCAGCAGCGCAAAAGGTTGTGGGTTTGATTCCTAATAAATAATAATAATAATAATAATAATAAAACTATAATACCAACACTATGTTCCAACGCTATCTCATGACAATTTTTATGTATTTTATGAGGTGGCTAATTAGTATTTATGTGTACAACCACATTTGTACATTTTTGTACAATTTGCTGTGGCCCATGTGACGTTAGGGTTAGGAGTGGGGATTTGTTTTTTTATGATAATCATATGTTTATGTACGATTCACTTCGTACGAATTCATCCGAATTCATTAGCCATCTCTTAAAATACGTATGGACTCTCGTGAGATCAGGTTGGGTGTTCCTGTAGATCAGTTGGTAGCATTTTGCGTTAGCAGCGCAAAAGGTTGTGGCTTTGATTCCCAATAAATAATAATAGTGAAACTATAATACCAACGCTATCCCATGGCAATTTGTCCATTTGGCTAATTCGTATTCATTCATACATTTTTGTACAATTTGCTTTGGCCCATGTGACGTTGGGGTTAGGGTTTCTTTATTGTTGTTTTTAATAATAATCATTTTTTGTACAATTCACTTTGTACGAATTAGCCAACTTGTAAAATACATACAGACTGTTGTGAGATCATTTTGGTTGTTACTGGAAATCAGTTGTTAGAGCTTTGCGTTAGCAGCGCAAAAGGTTGATGGTTCGGTTTCAGGGTACACATATGGATAAAAGCATTTGCCTAATGCATAAATGTAAATGTGTTAAATGTGAAATGTAAATTTAAACACAATAATTAAAAATGTATGGATTGAATGCACTGTAAGTCGCTTTAGATAAAAGCATCTGCCACTGGCATGAATGTAAATGCATAGTTGTGTAAAGATTTCACAAACATTTCCTATTTGTGCTCCATGAGATAAAATAACAGCCTAAGGGTTTGAAGCAGCATGAGGGGGAGTAAATAAAGGGGAAACTATCCCCTGAACATATTTCATATTAAAATACAAAGCTTTAGACATTATTTCACTCTGTAGCATTTAATCCGGTCACCTGTACTGCCTGAATCCCTCGCGGGCGCAAACTTAAGACAGAGGGCACGGCTATCGAATCGAAGAAGAGCTTTTGGTTTGTACAGTAGTTCAAAAACAGTTTTCCAGTCAAATACTCGGCCCACCCTCGAAAAGAAAATTGTCCAATGAAAGTCTTGCAATGATGCACGGGTTTACATAAGCATGCAAAACCCAACAGGGCCATATTTAGTACCATAGCTAACATTCAACATGGTTACAAACCTTGCGCTTCTTAAGCATCTGCTATTCACAAATTCTATTTTTTTTATCTTAGCTGTGCAATGGCTTGAATGGCAATCGCCAGTTGACTCCTACATAGATGACACAGGCATCTGGGTGATGATAAGTCCCTGTGAAACCAATGACCAATTATGTGGAACTAATCAGGAACCGCACAAGCACTCTCCATATGGTGAAGATTCCCACATCACTTCTAAGATTCAATCTCAAGACACAAAGATTTCCTGTCCGTGGACACAAATGCGCTCATTTCAGAGCTGTCCCTGAATATGTCATCCTGTTATTTGTACGGAGAGACTCTTTTTCTGCACTCGCCTGAACGTATTGGATGGGAAAACAAAGTCAACATGTAACCCAGTCAATCCATCTAAAACACATCATATATAAAGGCACACACAAACGCATATGCTATTGGTGCAGTTATTCCTGGAGTGCTGCCATATGAATCTTTAAGTGTGTGCGTGTGTGTACATGTGTGTGTGTGCGCGCACGTGGTTTTGTAATATTGCACCATTCTTCAAGAATAAAAGCCATCCTTTAAAGAAAGAAGGGGGAGGAAATCTACTTTGCACTCTGTGCTCCAGAATTACCTATAAAAGTTCAGTGATGTTCAAATGGGAAATGTGAAAGGCATTTGACTTGCAGAGCGTTTTACTGGCGGTCATGCGGACGTGCAATCAGCCAGCTTAATAACTCCCGCATCAACCTCTTTCCAACAAAAACCCGTCTTTATGTGACATAAAGTATGGGGTAAAAGAAGACCACCCACTATATTTGTAAAGCAAAGTATATTTTCTGCAGTTAGATCAAAAGTCAAAGATTTCTCTACGACCTTAACCATTCTCACAAAATCTTTTATCAATATACTAGCCATAATAATTTTATAGTCTACAGACTCTCTGGTTTTGATTCATTTCCACTATTCTGACTTTTTTCAGCCTGATCTCACGAAAATGTACCTATTTTACAAGTTTGTATGAATTCGTAAGAAGTGAATCATACAAAACCCTACGATTATTATGAAAAAAACAACAATAAAACGCCAGCCCTAATCTAAGTGTCAAACAAATGTGATCTTACGAATTAATACGAATTAGCCACCTCGTAAAATACGTCTGAATTGCCATAAGATTGCATTGGTTTTTCTATAACCATTTTTACGCTAAAATGTTTTACATTAACATTCAGGCATTAAGCAAATGTTTTAAGCAAATCAGCACCACAGGGGTTAAAACTAATTGTACAAAAATGCACGAATGTGGTCGTACGAATTTCCAAGAGATTGCATTGATTTTTCTATAGCCATTTTTGTGCTAAAATAAAAAAACACATGAAAGTGATCGTATGAATTAATACAAATTAGCCACTTTGTGAAAAACTTACAAATTGCCTAAATGTTGTATATTTACATTCTGGCATTAAGCAGATGCTTTTACGCAACTTAAAGTGTACATATCATGAAAATAAGATTTTTTTCCATGTTTAAGCTATAATTGTTTCAAGATAGCAATCTTTGTCTGGGACAGCCAGAAATCATGCAATGTATCCTGGGCTTTAGGGATGCAACATTATGGGAAGATTTTTTGTAAAGTTATATTTAAAAAGGCGCTTAATAGTAAGGAAAATTAAAGTTGCATTGTGCTCAAAAATTACCAAAGAGTTTTGATATGATAACAAATGTGCAATGATATTATGCAGCGCCCCTTGGTAACTTTCAATAGCATGTGACTATTTTCGGATAATATCATTGCACCTGCTGCAGCCATGTTACGGCAGCAAAGTCCTTGATTTTTACGCCAGAATGAGAGTATAGTTTCTAGCCAGATCAGCCTAGAAAATAACAACCTTAATTTTCCGTCGGTCTTAGTACACAAAGTTACTACAGAAGAGTGAAGTTTTAAATAGGAAAAATATTGAAACTCTTTGGTCATTTTTGAGTGCGATGCTAAATGGTATAATCAGATTCAATGGATTGTGCTAAGCTATGCTTAAAGTGGTACCGCCAGAACCGGAGATCAGCTGAATGGATTCCAAAACTGTAAAAATCAATTGTGTACTCTAGGGGAGCTGGAAAATTTGCATATTTTTAAAAAAAGTGGAGTGTCCCTTTAATGAAGTAAGAGAAACGTCCAAGACACCATTGATGACA
Organism: Paramisgurnus dabryanus; assembly: GCF_030506205.2. Taxonomy (NCBI): domain Eukaryota; kingdom Metazoa; phylum Chordata; class Actinopteri; order Cypriniformes; family Cobitidae; genus Paramisgurnus; species Paramisgurnus dabryanus. The sequence continues at coordinate 27,301,315 of NC_133340.1, read as the reverse complement.
CACAACTAAGTAGTCCATTAATTCTCCTAAAGAAATGAATTTCTTCTTGGATACACAATCTTTGTTGTCCAGTAAGATTATGTTTTATAATGTTACTGTAGATCATGGTAACAAGTTTGTACCAAATGTAGAAAGCAACAGCATCAAAGAATGTCGAAAAAACACGAGGAATAAAATGTACCATACTGTACATGAAACCAATTATTGGTATTCAAAATATACAGCTTCTTCCTTTAATGTGTTTATCACAGCTGTGACATATTTGACTGAATGCTGCAGATGATGAATTCATTTCTCAGAAACCTCTGAAAAGGATTTAAAAAGAGGCTTTTGTTTAATGTTTGAGCGCTTCACATATCTGCATTGCCCATATTAATGCGAGTCCAGCAGAAAAATTGTTCCAACAACAGTTTCACCAAAAGATAGAAGTATTGGGTAACACTTTATAATAACTGCACACTATGAAGCATTAGTTAAGCATTACTATATAGTAAATTCTTCATTTATTAAACATTAATAGACATTAGTAAATAGTTTATCAATGCTTTATTCTTGATTTATAAGCGTATATATAATGTGTTTAAAAATTGTGTTTTGATGCTTTATTAATGATCAATTCATCATTTCTAAAATAAGTATTACATTATTTACAGACCAGTTTTTAAGATGTTGTCAGTGGTTCATAAGATCATTTAGGAAGTGTAAATAAATGATTAATAAACTATTTAAACATTCATTTATACATCTTATTATTTATACATATAATAATAAGTTAGTCAGTGTGTTAATAAATACTTAATTAACACATATTCCTACTGTTATTCATGATTCATCCAGGTAGTTATAAAACATTTAGAAGTGGTCAGTTAACTATTTTTGTGAGCTCATCTAAAGTGAGGACTATTTATGCTTTGTAAAGCTTTTATAAAGGAGATTTAAAGTCTACGTTATCTTTTAAAAAGGAAACAAACACAACACAGAGTAATACAAAACATGAAACATATTTATTTCAAGATGCAAAAATTTAACTGTACAACTGTACACTTCATATCAAAGGAAAAATAAACCTCTGCTATATCATAAAAAAAATAAAAATAAACAACAACAAAGAAAGTGAATATATATATATTTTTTTAAGTTGTATAATGGACTGAAACATGTCCACAATCTGCACTGCTGTTCTGGAATGTTTGAAACGTTCTGTAATGCCAAGGTCCTCTCTGGAGTATATGAAGTAAAGTAAAGAAAAGTATTAAAGTTTTAATCCAAGAGAACTTTGATATGCCTTCCCTCTGTCACGACGCATTTTTTTTTACATTTCAGTACACCAACGGAAATGGAAACGATGCAAATATGTCACATGGCACGCAAAGAGCCAATGAGCTTTTGATATCAATGCCATAAAGCAATGTGTCGTAAGGCTTCTTGAGGCGCGATATTTGAAATCAAATTTATATTAGCATATGACGAACGCGCGAGGGCTGAATTTGGATCTGTTCCTCGGAATCGTATGAATTTTAAAGATGTGGATTACAGAATAAAAGTAACATCTTTTGTGAATTTATGTTGTATTTTGGTGTAATTGTTGCTTAGTAGTAATAATAACGTATTGCATAGAAGACACGTATTGCATAGAGAAAACGCGTTTTTTTTTTTGTCATGGCAAACTAAATATTAAAAAAATAGTTAAATAAATACAGAAATGTTTTTTTTTAGTTTTAAAATGATCAATATTGTGAAATTATCTGAATATCATAATCATTTCATTAGGTAAATGGATAAACTGTCTTAAATAAGCAAGTCAGAAAATATGACTGAAAACATGTCATTAATATGAGTAAGAAACGTTAATGCCCATGATTTTAATATTTATGAATAAGAATAACCTATGTGCAAATTTGTACGTTTGTAAATCTGTAAATACGTAATTATTTTACGTATTAGTCCTGTCTGTCATTTAAATGTAAGTAAATGTACGTATGGAACAACCACACTGAAACGTAAAAATACACACATATTCTCATGAGATCACGTTGGAAGTGTACAGTTGTACAGTTAAATTTTTGCATCTTGAAATAAATATGTTTCATGTTTTGTATTACTCTGTGTTGTGTTTGTTTCCTTTTTAAAAGATAACGTAGACTTTAAATCTCCTTTATAAAAGCTTTACAAAGCATAAATAGTCCTCACTTTAGATGAGCTCACAAAAATAGTTAACTGACCACTTCTAAATGTTCAATAACTACCTGAATTAATAATGAATTACAGTAGGAATATGTGTTAATGAAGCATTTATTAACACACTGACTAACTTATTACTATACGTCTAAATAATAAGATGTATAAATGAATGTTTAAATAGTTTATTAATCATTTATTTACACTTCCTAAATGATCTTATGAACCACGGACAACATCTTAATAAGTGGTCTGTAAATAATGTAATACTTATTTTAGAAATGATGAATTGATCATTAATAAAGCATGAAAAGACAATCATTAAACACATTATATATACGCTTATAAATCAAGAATAAAGAATTTATAAACTATTTACTAATGTCTATTAATGTTTAATAAATTATGAATTGACTATTTAGTAATGCTTAACTAATGCTTTACTAATGCTTCATAGTGTGCAGTTATTATAAAGTGTTACCAAGTATTGTGGAAACATGTTGCCTGAAGTGAGTATGTGGGGATGTAAATAAACACTAGGCGGCCAACGTCGCAAGACTTGGCTCCCAATTTCTAATATGTGGGTGTAGAGAGTCACTCTTGCATTCCAAGATAAAATAAATATGAGTTTAGAAGAAATCAAAGTGATAAACATTAGCCTTCGTAAGCAATAAAACAGCACGATATAGTCATTATGAATATTAATAATCAATTATTGCATGGATCGCACGTCGTGCATTGACTGACTGACCGGATACAAAAGCACAAGCTCATATCAGAATGCCTGAATTTTATTGCTCTTTGCTTTATAAATGATAAAAATGCACATATGCACAGTCCTAAAAACTGAGGGCTTTGTTTCTTGCATGCTTAAAATAAAGGCTAAGTGAGACGTTGGGTCATATTGCCTGTGGAAGAAATATAACAATATAGGCAAATAAATTAATACTTAGGAGTGGCATTATACTTCTGGCTTCATTTATCATTTATTTTGTTTACTGGTAGCGGAGAGTTGATAGGAAGTAATTCACGTTAATAATTGATTGCTAAATGCTTTGACTGTCCTTAAGATGATGCTTATATTCGATGAAATTCATGTTTAGACGCATACATCAATGTCAAGTGTATCATAACAAAAAATGATGTATCGCTGATCATTAGTGACTGTCTGGTTTATGTGAATATTCACATTTGAACATAATTTCACATCTTCAAATCTAATTCAGTACGACCTCATGGGGTCAGCCAGATGTTCCTGCGCTCGACGCGAAACAAAAGATGGAGAGATAAGACACTTTAATTAGATGTCGTTAGAGAACTTTAATTTCCCGTGAGTCTTATTCAATTTGGGGTGTAAGCATGTCTTCATATGAATGGTGGAGGGAAGTCAGGGGCTAGTTGTCATGCTGGTTTATGGTTCATGTCAGATTTAGTTTTGAAAATCAGGCACTGTAGTGAAACGGCCCGATGGCAAACACCATGCCATATTAAAAGGGGTAAGTTGTCACAATGGCTAATTAGCTAAATATAATCAGTAAAGAAAACATTTGAAACGCAAAACCATTTTTTTTTACTTTTAAAGTCTTTAACTTTTAAAATGAGCATGCATAAAATATATGTATTTGGACTTTTTTAATCTATTCAAACGAACAAACTCTTCTAAAACCCAGCAAAATATCAAACCATCCTTACAGCCTTTATAAAGGAAATGTGAAACAAAAGTTCAGAACACTCTGTTCCTAGACAGTTTACGTCAATTGCTGTGTCTGCAAAAAAAAAAGGTACATACGTCAAATGCGTTTTACAAACTTCACCAATTGCGCAAATTCAATCCACACCATTAAAGGCTTAGAGCCGGAGTGTGAACAAATGTGACATGAGTCAGACATGACCCTATATAGTCCTTATTTCATTCTGATTCTTTAATCTGGTTCTCTCCTTTGAACGGCTGCCGGTGTCGGAAGTCAATCCACCTCCTGCTGTTTAAAGAGCACAGGCGCAAGGTGAGTACAGTCACAATCCCGTGGCCGGACCTAATGATTGATAGCACACTGAGAAGAGACTTCAGGTCCGTTCAGCCAAAAACCTGCGGTGACGCTCGAAAGGAACATGCAGAAGACGTGAGAAGTGAGACTGAATGTGATAGACTGGCTAAAGGTGATATGAATAGAGATATTTTTATTTTCACCTGGGAACAAAAAGATGATAAGATGAGGTGACCTAAGTGACCTAATGCATCACGGTTTGAAATGCATTACAGTTACAGTACCTTGTTTAGTGATTTAAACAGTGATTCTTAAACTGGGGTCCCCAAGATGGTGCCGGGGGGCCCCAGTTTTATGACATTTTATAAAATACATTAATTTATCATAAATTCTGTGTAATTAAACCTCAGAAACATACTAAGCAACAGCAATGTTTTGTATAATTTAATATGTGTTGTTTCTTTAAATTTTATGTTTATCTGGCAAACACGAGCGTTTTTTATTATAAGCCCTTTACACGCGTCTGCAGCAGGCACTTATTTTTGACAAAACACGTGACGCAGATAGGTTCACTTGACGCGCCGAACACATATTTTGAAATGACGAGCCACACACACAACATATTGTGACGAACATCGCATCATGCGCCCTCCAAAAAGAAGTCACCGGCCGCCACTGGGCTGCATGCCGAAAAAAGTTTAACCTTGCGTTCACACTAGATGCGGAAGAGGCGGCAAGCGCGAGTGATTTACATGTTAAGTCAATGCCAAGACACAAATAGGCATCCTGTGGCGGGAAACGCGCCAGTTGAAAAATCTGAACTTTGGTGGATATTTGCGCTGTGTTAACCAATCAAGAGCTTGCTCTAGTAGTGACGTGATTACAGAAAGTGAGTGGAGTCACAGAGAAGGCCCTCACATGACGCAAATTTCCGCTTTAATGCCTCGAAATGATTAGAATTTCATGTGCGGCTTTCACGCGCAAATGAAGCAAGTAAACTCAAAAAGTTCAAGCGTACAATTACCTGCAAATAGCGTGTTTTTGCCACCTCTACCGCATCTGGTGTGAATGCACAGTATGAACTACTGATTAAAACTATAAATAAAGTTTTGATGTGTGTTTTTTATATTATATTACAGTATGAACTATTTGGGATGTTAAAGTTGCAATAAAATTAAACTGTAATTTGTTTCAGGGTATTGTGTTATTTTTTCTACAAATGACTTATCTGTGAGCGTTGTTTTTTTTATCAATGTGCCCTCATAATCTTTACTCAAAAATGTGATCTCTCTTTACTTTTGGTCATATGGTATGGCAGGTGGGCGGGATCCGGGAAAAGAAGGCAGAGATTAGCAAATAGCAACCTGACCCAACTTCAAACAATCCAATCAGTTCTCAATGGACGTATTCGAGTCCAGCCCTACTTTTTTCCAATTTCAGAAGTCGTTTCACTTGGATATAGTGTCACCGTGGGAAAAATAAGACGATCGCTACTTCCGTTTCATGGCGACTTTAAACATTAAAAAAGCCACATTTATCAAGTTGCATCAAATTCAAATCAAGTTAATGTCCATTTAATTTCTGATCTTTAAAATAACCAGATGTGACTCTGTTCAGTTATTAAATGCATGCTACTGTACAAAGCATCTCGATATTCCTCCATCCATAATTGATCCGGTTTGTCACATCTACAATAGAGGCCTATCCGTCACGGCATTCATGTGGTCAAGCGTAAGTTAGGAACAACAAAGCTGTCAAAGCGTTTTAAACTCTCCTGAGCAACATCCACAAGTTACAAGCTCATTTTAAACCTCTGAATAATTCACGCTGTCATGCTGACCTTGTTTTGCCGGGCGTTAAGATAAATAATTAGCTCTATTGTAAGCCTGATTAGAAAGGCAGCGGTACGCTAGTCGATATCGGTTCTGAATGCATAATGCATCCAGTGCTCAATACACGAAGGCTACACGTTTCATATAGCGTATCGCGCAAGTAACAATAAGACTGATCAATCTTCTGGTGTTTTCTTCAACGGACAACGTGAGAAAGAAAGGAGGATACAACGGGAGAGGATATTAGACAGATAGACGGATAGATAGTGTTAGAGAGAAATTTGAAATGAACAATAGCCCTGTTTAGTTTCGAGTGGGCTGAGAGATGAGTACCTGAGTGTATTTATGAATCTGTTCATCGCAGATTATAATGCATAATTATCTACATAGGTTATATGAATGCTGAGAGAGACGACAATAGGTCATTTGATTACGATTCATAATCGTGATATTCCAAAATCCCATTCTGTTTCAATTCATCATAACAGAATTTAAAGGGGATGGTAAAAAAAAACATGTACCCACCCTCACATTATTTCGAACACAAGAGGAGATATTAGGCAGAATATTACTGACTGACACTGTCATTGTGTGGATCGTCAAGATTGTAAAGGGATACTCCTGTGAAAAATTAAAATTACCCCATGATTTACTTAGCCTCAAGCCATCCACTGATGAGCAATTATTATAGAAAATATCCTAGCTTTTCCAAGCTTTTTATAACAGTCCACGACTTTAAAGTCCAAAAAAGTACATCCAGCCTTCGTAGAAATAATCCACGTGGCATCAGAAGATTAATAAAGGTCTTCTGATGGTAAACAATGCGATTTTGTTAAAAAAATATATCCATATTTAAAATGTAAATTACTTAAAGCGGACATTGGATAGTGCAGATTAAGGGGCAATATTATCCCCTTCTGACATCACAAGGGGAGCCACAATTCAATTACCTATTTTTTCACATGCTTGTGGAGAATGGTTTACCAAAACTGATCTTTTTTGCTTTTGGTAAAAGCCCTGGGGACCCAATTATAGCACTTAAACATGAAAAAAGTCAGATTTTCATGATATGTCCCGTTTAAAGGTGGTGTGTGTACATTTTAGTGGCATCTAGTTGTGAGACTATGTGTTTTTTTTTTAAACGTATGGTAGCCACCACAGGACAAACATGTCGTCTTCTGAGAAAAATGCGCTGTGTAGAGTTGTCCATTTAGGGCTACTGTAGAAACATGACCATGTAAGGAGACCCGAGGTTCATTCTGAGGTAATTAAAAGTCATTCTGGGAGTCTATCATCACCGGATCATATACAGTGTGCATAATGTGCATTGGCCTCTAACGGAAGCTAGTTATTATAGTTTATAAAGTTTGAAATATATTTTTCTTACAAAATTGCATTAGTTACTAGCAGAAGACATTTATAAACCCATTGGAACCGTGTGGATTATTTCAGTAAAGTCAGTAGTTGGTTATTTACTAAAATATCTCCAAATGTGTTCATTTGAAAGATGTGTATCTTGGATGGCTTAAGAGTGCGTAAATCAGGGGGTAATTTAGATTTTTGGCTGGGGTATTACTTTAAGGTGCATTATCACCCCCTAACTCACTCTCGTCACCTAATGCCAGTATCATCAAAGAGAATAAAAGCCACTCCAACACAATTGGTGGCGATAATGCACCTTAATGTTGATGCTACCCACCATTACCTGAATTTCTGACAAACAAGCCAATAACATATATCACATGTACGTATATTTACTCAAGTGACTTCTACAGTAAATATTTTGTAAAACAAATGTAAAGGTTCTTTATGGAACTATATAACACAAAATAGTGACTGCACACTCACTTGCAAAATAATTTTATTGTCACCAACGTTTCGGCATATAGCCTTCGTCAAGGTATGATGAAGGCTATATGCCGAAACGTTGGTGACAATAAAATTATTTTGCAAGTGAGTGTGCAGTCACTATTTTGTGTTATATATTTGGATTTATTCTTTTTGGCTCGCACCTCGGACGGAGTGCGTTTGTTTCTATTTTTTTTTCTTTATGGAGGCAGAAGTATTCAACCTATTCAGGCCCAGTACCCTTAATGGATAGAGAGGAGGAGTAGGGACCCTGAGTATATCAAATTAAGACTGAATTTGCATAATTTGTTATGATGGTTACATTACAAAGATAATAAAATAATCATTTTTGATATACACAGTCACACTGTTAACATATACTGTTAACTCTTTCCCTGCCATTGACAAGTTAACTCGTCAATTAAGAGAAAACAAGAATAACGGGAATTTCTGGCTTTCCGCTATACCGCTGTTATCCACCAGGTGGAACTTCTGCAAATTATACATCCCGGAAGTATCGCCTCACATGAAAGAAAAAGAACTCCGTGTATGTTTTAAAGATCGCTCTTCATCTGATCTCTATCAAAAGTCCTTCGCAAAAATTGAATTATCTCAATTTTTATTATTTTTTATTTTTTTGAAAGCAGAATCTGTTCTTTCATTTGATATATTGTTTGTTTATATATTTAAAGAAGAAAATTTTCTGGAAGGCATTAAACATTTGTAAAAATCATGAAAAATGCTGGTGCTGGCTTGCAACTTAAAAAAAAAAATAGGCTGGCGAGAAAAGAGTTAACATTACACATAATTTACTTAATAGAAAATGTGGGAAACTCCATTTTAACCTTTACCCTTTAGATTAATTTAGTTGTCTAATTGCATTTAGTCCCCGCCCCCCAAAAAAACAACCCACCAGGACCCCCTGTTAAAAACCCATGGTGTAGGGTGTCATCGGTTATTAGTTATACGGTTATCTTGGTATATCTTTAAAATTGAATATTGAGAAGGGTTACAGTAGGTCACTTGAGTATGAATCATAGCTGTTATGCCTCTGCAGTGTGGTTGAAATTCAATATTCAACACATTCAATTTAAATCTACCCAAACCTGCAATTTAAAGCACACATCTTACTTTAATGTCACCTCATGCGCACAACAATAAAAGTTATTATGTGCTTAAGTTACAAATTAATGGGCTCTGGACCAAACATATTAAGCTGTCGACGCAGGCATAATTTTAAGGCGTCTTAGACACACTCCTATGCACTTTCAAAAGTTAAGGGGCATACTGTATTTACGGCGTCCTTTAAAAACAAAGGCAATCCTATGATGCATTGCCTCAACGCATTGCGACAAGCTCGGTGAAGAAATATAAGATGGCAAAATGCATACGAATATTAGAAGAATAGTAAATGTCAATCAACATTTGTCGTCATATTTTCATGCTTCTTTGCGACGTTAATCCTTTCCCTTTAAATCTGTTTAAATAAGTCATTTTTACTAAAGTTAACATGCTGACCTCGAAGGCAGCTGCTTTTATTAAGTAGACAGCATAGCAGCTCACTACGTTTCAGAACAGAGCCATTATGTAACACGCTGTCTCGATACAGTACATCGTCTTCTTACAAATCCCTTCAATTATGAGCTCTTGTAGTCAGCAATATTTCAAGATTTGTCTGGTTTCTTACACGCTGTAATCCAACTCAACCTGCCCCTTGTTTTTTATTGGTAATTGAGGCCAACAGCTAAAAAAAATCAATATACTGCAGTGCTACAACATAAAAAACAGTGTTGATCACCTCTTAAAATACCCACAATTCCATGTGGTGTACACTGAAACGCTTAAGTTGATGACGGGTTGTTTGATGAGGCCGTAAGGCTAATGACCTCTTTTTATAGTTGTTTTTTATTAAACACAAAATCTTCCGCATGACGTGGGTTGCCGTGAGATACATTCAGCACTTAGTTGATGATCTCGTTGAACTTTGCGCTCTAAAAATGTCAGCCCGCATGCCTGAAATGCATTGCACACATTGACGTACAATAAAGACTTGAGAGCGTGTTAAAAGCTCTAACCTTTTCCACAAACCGCATCAATTTAGGACCACAAACCCTTTACCACCACTATCTCTGCTAGGACAAGTCATGTAACACATGTCTGATAATAACTTTAAAAAAAAAAAATGGTCATGACAACACCCCAAAAATAGATTTACGGCATCACACACACAATCAGAAAAGTGACATGAAGTGATATACATTCATTTATGGGGTGGTCTGATAGCACTCTGCCAAAAGCTGGCGATATGTGCTCTTGGGAGTAACTGCCTGTTCTGCATGGGTGAGCGTGGGTAATCCCACTTGACAAGCATATATCGCTCCCTTCACGTCGGCCTGAGCAAAGCAATCGGGTTCGGGCAGGTTTGTTCTCGTGACCTCGGTTGTCAGAGCACACGGGTAAAAGTTGGCCCCATCGGGGAGAACGTTGCGTTGAGGTCGACTCGACCGCTTTAGCTCTCTGCAGAAATCTTCTGACATGCTGAAGTCATTATGCAGACGTACGCAAATTAAGATGTGATATAATTATTAATTTAAAGCAGTCAACCTCGGGACGACAGTAAAAGCTGTTACGAGTGCGATTTTTAAGTAGCGCTGGGATGCATTTCGTATTAGCCAAGATTTCACGGTTTTTGCCATTGTCTGTGCCAAACTGCGTGTAAACAAAATGCATGAAATCTTGATCACCACAATTACTTTTTCATTGTCAACATCAAATATTTTCCTACTGTATGCCATCCAATTCACTCATATCTCATATTAGGTAAACCATCAAATGCTTTTAGCCAAAACTTATGTACTGTATGTCATAGTAGGCATACACATTACTTTACATAATTTCTGGTATAACATAAACATATCAAAACACTGTAAAAAATTTGGTTCAACTTAAAAAAGTAAGTTACCTGGTTGCCTTAAACATTTTTGTTAATTCAAATTACAAATATATTAGATGGCACAACAACTTTGTTTAGTCGAATCACATTTTTAAGTTCAACATTTTAAAGCATACTTTTTTAAGATAAGCCAACAAATCTTTTTTTACTGTAAATATACACTCACCTAAAGAATTAATAGGAACACCTCTTCAATTTCTCATTAATGCAATTATCTAATCAACCAATCACATGGCAGCTGCTTCAATGCATTTAGGGTTAGGGGTGTGGATCTCCTGAACTCCAAAGTGAATGTCAGAATTGGAAAGAAAGGGAATTTAAGCCATTTTGAGCGTGGAATAGTTGTTGGTGCCAGACGGGCCGGTCTGAGTATTTCACTCAGTTACTGGGATTTTCACGCACCACCATTTCTAGGGTTTACAAAGAATGCTGTGAAAAGGGAAAAACATCCAGTATGCAGCAGTCCTGTGGGCGAAAATGCTTTGTTGATGCTAAAGGTCAGAGGAGAATGGGCCAACTGATTCAAGCTGATAGAAGAACAACCTTGACTGTAATAATCACTCGTTACAACCGAGGTATGCAGCAAAGCATTTGTGAAGCCACAACACGCACAACTTGAGGCAGATGGGCTACAACAGCAGACGATTCCACCAAGTACCACTCATCTCCACTACAAATAGGAAAAAGTGGCTACAATTTGCACAAGCTCACCAAAATTAGATAGTTGAAGACTGGAAAAATGATGCCTGGTCTGATGAGTCTCAATTTCTGCTGAGACATTCAGATGGTAGAGTCAGAATTTGGCGTAAACAGAATGAGAACATGGATCCATCATGCCTTGTTACCACTGTGCAGGCTGGTGGTGGTGGTGTAATGGTGTGGGGGATGTTTTCTTGGCACACTTTAGTTCCCTTAGTGCCAACTGAGCATCATTTAAATGCCACGGCCTACCTGAGCATTGTTTCTGACCATGTCCATCCCTTTATGACCACCATGTACCCATCCTCTGATGGCTACTTCCAGCAGGATAATGCACCATGTCACAAAGCTCGAATAATTTCAAATTGGTTTCTTGAACATGACAATGAGTTCACTGTACTAAAATGACCCCCACAGTCACCAGATCTCAACCCAATAGAGCATCTTTGGGATGTGAAGGAATGGGGGCTTCATGCCCTGGATGTGCATCCCACAAATCTCCATCAACTGCAAGATGTTATCCTATCAATATGGGCCAAGATTTCTAAAGAATGCTTTCAGCACCTTGTTGAATCAATGCCATGTAGAATTAAGGCAGTTCTGAAAGCCAAAAGGGTTCAAACACTATTTGTATGGTGTTCCTAATAATCCTTTAGGTGAGTGTATTTTTTTATTGGGGTAATATTATTGTAATAAATTATGAATATTTACATTAATATTGCAATACTTAATTTTTAATATTGCTATACTTATAAGTGTGATAATATTACTGTGGTGTCACTTTTTTTACGACTTCTGAGTTTTGATGATAAAAGTTGTCATGCCTACAGGCAAATATACAACAGCAACCGTAGATAGCACAGGGGTTCTTACAAGGACACTGTGATATTTCTAATAAACCCAGCTGGTGAATATACGGTTCAACAAACAGATAAGTGAAAGGGCTCAAAATATAGTTTGAAATCTGCCAGCTTTGTTTGGAGTCCCACACAGTGGATATCAGGCACACAGGTGTCACAGAGATATTGCGAGATTGGTCAAGGCCAGAAATTCAATTCTTTGCTGAGACGCAAGACTACAAAGGAAATGATGCAATGTTAGCGCCGGGTTGCACCAAAGAAAGAACCTTGACATTGTATTTTCACACTATGTGAAATTCATTACGAAGCTTGTAAAGTCTGCCTCAGCTATAGCTGAATGCAGATGCTGCTGAAATCTGCTGATAGCATCTGCGTGAGCAAGCAGGAAATATGTGATAAAAACAAGTATTATCACTCGGCAGTGCCGCCTGAAAACGGAGATGATTTCTTTTCACACCAGGTGATATGATTCGGTGAACATGATATGAAACCAAGAGCGCAAGCACATCAGGATTATAATTATGTAAATATTACTGACCTTTTTTTCTTGATGTATTAAACATTATTGACTGCCTACACCAAAACTCAATCATGCGTCATGTATGTCACATATTTACGTATATTCAGTACTTTCAAACTCAAATGCAAAAGTTTCAATATGCCAATAAAAGTTCCATTAGCTAACTGCATTAGTTAACATTACCTAACAATAAACAAATCTATAAATCTTCTCTAATGTTCATGTCGAAAGTAGCAAAAGTAGTATGTGTTAATGTTAGTTAACAAATGTTAAATTAATGTTTTCTTATATAGTTCATTTTAGTTCATACATTGACTAATTATTGGACACCTTAAATAAAATAAAATGAATAAATAAATACAATAAAACAGAATAATAATAAAATAATAAGAAAAGAAAAAAACGAAAATAAAGAAATTAAATGTAAAAAAAATTATAAAAATTAAAGAAAATAGATTTTTTTAAATAAATAAAATAAATGAAATGAAATAAAATAATAATACAAATTTTATTTTATTATTATAAATTATATTTATATTTAATATTATTATTAAAACAAAATAAAATAAAATAAAAAATATAATAAAATAAAATAAATACAATTCAATAAATACAATGCAATAAAACAGAATAATACATAAAACAAAAAATTAAATAAGGACAAAATGTAATAATATAAATAAGAAAATAAATAAAATAATTAAATGATTTTTTTAAAATTATAATTATTAAATAATAATAATAATAATAAATAGAATACAATAAATACAATACAATAAAACAGAATAAGAAAAAAAGAAGAAATGTAATGTGAAATAAAATAAGATAAAATAAAATAAGGAAAAAAAATAATAATATAAATAAGAAAATAAATGAAATATAATAATAATAATAATAATAAAGCAAAATAAAACAAAATAATAAAAATAAAATAAAAAGAAATGAAAAGAAAAGAAATACAATGAAAAATAAAAAAATAAAAAAATGAAATAAAAAAATGAAGTAAAATAGCGGGGAACACACACACACACACAAAAAATAAGTCTGATCAAAACCGACCATCGACTTTAAAGAGATACTACCATAAATCTAAAAGGATAACAAACTGTAAATATTAAGGAGAAGAAAAATCAATCACCTAAAATCCTGTTAAATAAGTTATTACATAGCTCATGTACTGTAAACACAGAGCATTAAAATGACAACATCTGCTCAACCTCAAATAGTAAACTTATTTAAAATTCACCCCTACATTCAAAAATGGACATCAGTGTTTTGCTTATCGAATAAATATCATGTCATCCACATAATACCTGTCATTACCTTCATGGATTCCCACAAGTCTTGGAAGGACATCTGTTCTGCCGAAACCAATGACAGGCAAGACTAAGAAGTGGTGTGTGTCGATGGCAGTCTAAACTCCATGCATATGGATGCCCAACGCCATATGGAGACAAAGACAAGGACAACATCAAGGTATGCAACACCTGGCCACGAAAACCTCTCCTCCCTGTAAAATATTCAGTCATGCACTTCCACTAACACGCACGTCATTTTAGTACAATAATTAGACATCTGATGCATCGTAAGGGGTCCGGCGAACATGAACTCCGCAAGGCCCCTGGAGGTAAGACAATGTTCATCATTATGCATTAGATTGTTTCGAAAGGGCTTTTTCAGCGGGAACAATCTTCATTCGGCTCGTAAAAATGATCAGGGGAAGTTCATCCAGCTTGCCGCCTTGCAGTAATGAGAAATGGACACACATAATGGAGCACGAATGAGTTTAAGTGAGGGCTAGTGAGTCATATTATCAGAGAGCGCCCCGTCGACTGCCAATAACTTGAAGGATTCCTGCGCAGGTATCGATTTGTCCGTAGACGTGTTCGAGTTTTAGCACAGTAAAGTTTTATGTGCTCCACGCCGTGCTGATAAATTCAGGCCGATTGAAATGACTGGAAATCAAATGCATGATGAAGTAGCACACGAGCGTATTGTCTGAGAGGCGTTTTGGCTAGGATTATCTGGGCTGGGTAACATTATCGAATTCAGCATCAACATCCACCACATGCGAATGAGTTGTACACTGAGCTCTATGTTTTGTACACACACGGAGAAAGAGAGTTTTTGTGTCACTTTAGTAAGCAAAAAAACATAAGAAACGTTGTTACTGGAATGGTACACTTTGAAAAGGTCATACTATGTACCTTTGAGGTACTAAAAAGCAGTCTTTGGGTACAAAGGTGTACTTTTTGAAAGAGTACCACCTCAAAGACAACTTTTGTTCCTCTATGTGCAGTTAGTTACTTTTATTTAACCTGTAACATATAAAATGAAAGAACAGCCCTCTGCTTTCAAACAAACAATTAACAAACACACAAACAAAATGGGAAAAAAAGTTTCATCCTATATTTTTTTCTCGGCTTATTCTCTTAAATATGGGTATTTATAGTAAACATTTTTTGCAATAAATGCATTTTTGTAAACAATTTTTTTAAAGATTAGATTCAGAATGATGATCAAAACATATACAGCGATTAAAACTAGTAATTTTTTTTTGCTGCAATTTTTTATAAATTGGGTAAGTACGGTATTACACATTAACATACATTTTAACAGTTTTTATGTTAATCTGTAATACCGAGATACCACATTTACCCAATTTTTAAAAAACTGAGCAAAAAAAAAAAAAAAAAATTACTAATTGTATACTCTGTGTATGTTTTGATCATCATTCTGAATCTGATCTCTAAAAAAAAAAACCTCACAAAAATGCAATTATTTCAGCCTTTTCTAAATAAAATATAGATTTATATTTTTTTAAAGAAAAAAAAAAAATAGATAGGATAAAGTGGGTTTTTCCAGTTTTGTTTGTTTGTTTGGAAGCAGAGGGTCTGTTATTTAATTTTAATATATTTGTATGTTGATATATTTTTGGAATAACATTTTCCTGGAAGGCATTTTGTGAAACTTTTGTGAAAATCACAAAAAATGCTGGCGGGCAACTTAAAAAAAGGCTGGGGAGAAATGAGTTAATGTCATATATGGAGGTTTAGAGGTGAAAAAAAAACACTTGTGAATGTATGACAGTGATTAGAAAATTAGAGAATGTTTTGTTTTGTTTTGTTTTATTTAAAACAATGTTGGTGTATCACTAGAACTTATGGGACATGGTTTAACAAATATGTATTTAAGGACATTATGCAATGAATATGTATGATATCATCTTGTACTGGTTACAGTGTGAATTGTACAAATAATAAGCTTTTGCTTCTGCGAACGTAATGATATTTTTAAGATTTATGTAGAAACTTTTATTGATATTGTTTTCTGCGGACAAAATGTATTATGATAATTTATAAAAGGAGTTCTAAATAAAATAAAAAACAATAAAAAACAATGCTTAAAATGATTTAAAGGTCCCCTGTGTAGATTTTTTATTGCAACCAACAGCTCAGTCCACCGCTCACCCCTCCCTTTCAAAACGCATAGATAAGCTACGTTGGTCGCCACAGGACAAGCATGTCATCGTTTGAGACAATATAGTGAACAGAATGTGCTCTGTAGAGCAGTCTGTCCATTACGGGCTACTGTAGAAACATGGCGGTGCAAAATGCAGATTTTCAAGTAATGGGACCCTAAGTATATGTAGATAAAAACAACTTATTTTAAGGTAATAAAAATAATAGAGTTCATTACGTAAGGTCTTTGTACACCACTGATATAATAGTTTTGTATATTATAATGCATTTCTGTCAAGAGATCCTCCTAAAAGTCCCACATTGCACCTTTAATAATTGTCAATACGTGTATGCAGCACCAACACAATGATGTAAAAACGTGGTTATATCAATATTTACAATCATAGATTGGATTCCCGTGGAACACACATGAATGCACTGTAAGTCACTTTAGATCAAAGCAGATCCAGAATTTCTATGCACATTGAACATTGTGATTTGTTCTTATGGGAGTCTCAGGCACATTCATCACAACTGTTGCTGAGAGGTTGAAGCAGAGCAGTTGTGGGAAACTAATTAAAACACCTAGCTATTAATGTCAGGCACGCAGAGCCGAGCGTTTGATTATTCATTACTTGCTTGTGTGCAGAATAGCACAGATGCTTCATCAGTGTGCTGCTTTTACTCGCTTCCATCTGTTTAAATAGAGAGGATGTTGAGAAGATATTTCGTGGTGCTATGGCCGAGGACGGGAAATGCCGTTCCAAATAATAAGGAATGATAGGCCAATCTTAGATTTTGTGTACAGCAGAACTTGAAAAGTTACGGTTAAGGTGGTGACTTTTGCCAACTAAAAAATCTGCCATAGATATAAATCTAAAACATTGATTGTATTACAGTTTATTAGTGCTGCTTGAAGGGCTTTTTAAGCAGCATATAAAAATATGTTTAATCAGAAGAAATTATACATTTTACATTTAATTTCATTTATTCATTTTTTTTCAGGAGATGCTGATGCAGGAGACTTCCAGTTTCCATTTGCTCTCCATTTAGTCTCATTGATGTCTAGGAGAAACAACTGAGATCTCATCTATGATTTTTTATGGGTTTCTGTGTCTGCTGCTGCTCTGCCAATAACGCTATAAAAAAATGTATGGATGCACTGAAGATTCAATGCATTGTCTGAAATCCTCTCAAACGGCAAGCTGCAAAGGACTTCTATTGGTTTCCGCCTTCCGATTGGATGCCGCTAAACTGCGTCATAGCTCATTACCATAAAATTGAGCTAAATTCAGCTATTCTTGATCCTAACACCTTCCAACACGGGCCGCTGCTTGTGCCAACTCTCATTAAAAAATGAATGACTTCCGGACACTTTGACGCTTTTGCCATCGCCGGTGTGAACGCGCAGTTATACATCACAGTTGAGGATTCTCAGCTGAGGGTCCAGACCTGTAGGGGTTCTTTTGGTGCTATTAGCCAATTGGACAACGTATTCACATTGCATTTACTGTATTGTTCAGATAACCAAACTCACAAAAACAGATCTCCACCCACCAGAACGGATGACACCTTGAATGCTGCATAATGGATTTGTGTGCTTGTGTTATCCGAGTAACTGGCATTGAGATAAATGAGCACACATAGCTGTGTCCAGGTACAGTAGACATTCTCAGTCATGTTGGACTGAATCACATTAGTGTCGTTTAAGGACATTTTCAAATTCAGAGAATTTCCTTTTCACAACTCTACAACTTTTGTGTATATAAAAGATTTACCCTCTGTGTGTAACTTTAAGGAGGCAAGGTTTTATATAAAAGAACTCTTGTACCACCTCCACTGTGGATTTATATAAAAAGCGGGTATGTGCATGCTTGTCTGCACTTAGATAAGAAAAAATACTTCACTGCATGGTCTGATGTGGCTTGATATGTAGTTGTCAAAAGAAAAGTGTTCAAATGTATGTCCAGGCACCTGGATGTTGCTTAAGGCTCAATTTTATGGTGCACTGGACCTTACTTATTGTCTTGAGGTTATGGTCTTGCAGAATCTTTGATTTGAATTTTCACAAAGACACTTGCAGACCGACAGCAGTGTGCTGACCTATTTCCTCCGGTAGTTTTGGACCAACGCTGAATCACATTGGTCTGGTTAAGGCCAATTTGTTGGCTGCAGAACATCTTAGAAAGTTCAAATCTAACATTTACTTCTCATGATCTTCAACGGTGCGGACCGGAATCTTACGCTTTCGTATTGCTGCTTTATTGGGAAAAGTCCTTGAGGGGAATTTTGGGGACGTTGGAGGACATTTTGATTCTTTCTGGCAGACTTCCCAGACCCCCATGATGATCACACCTTATTGGTTTGTTTCTCTATCCCTGTGTTTAAAAAAGTATGCACTGTACGCGACAGTACGCACTGAATTAGTACTCATAATTCCATACTCCTAATGCATTTAGCAAACTGTTTTTCTATTTTAATTTTTCTTCAATATATTTAGGAGAAACAAATCAAATTACGTTTTTTTTTTTATTATTTAAACACAGCTAAAAGAAATCTCCTGAGCTATGAAAGAGCAACTTAGGCAGATTCAACTTGGTTTACCCTGCAGTTCAAAGTGCACGCTTTCGTTATATTAAACGTGTGATATTTTGATATTTCCCGCAGGAGCCACTATACAAGAGAAAAAACATTAAAGCATGTCTCTAAATATAGATAAAAGGCACTCTTAAGAAAATCACAGCCTCCTCCTGGCAGATGTATGATCAAAGTCACCGAGCTGGAAATATAAGCAACTGGCTGATCCATCATTTCACGAAAACACAGAGAACCGTTTGACCTGATAGTCTTTGTCAATAATTACTGTACGGCCCTAAGAAACGCACACGTTTATATCGAATGACTTCTGCGAGAACATTCAGATCTTGTCTGGAATAAAAGTAACTGTAAACATAATATATTTCAGGTCCAGCACCAGAGTAAAATGTCAAATGGTATCAAATATCAATAACAGTCTACAGTCAAAAGCTTATGACTAATTAACTGGCAGAATGGATAGCTGTTTTATTAACATCATATATCTGCTTGCTCTCAAGCTGTGAGACTCAGGCCCTCGCTATAAAATGAAAAAATAAAAATAAAAAAATAAAACGCATTCATGCAGGGAACCTTGTTAAATTGCATTTTGTGATTAATCTTTACAAGCCAATACATAAACCTCGGTGACCTGTATTTATAACGCTTGCTTTGTACTATGCTGGCTGGTCAGTAAAATAATTTGCTAACAATATTGCGTATGATTAGAAATTTAGAGTATCAGAATATAATGTTTATTACTACAGTATAAAACATGTCTATACATATACCCTAAATAGTTGTATTCATGATATACTTAAGGATGAAATGTAACAGTCCCTCGTCCCAAATGTTACAATAACATCGAAGTAGCCTAATGCTGCATTTACACCAACCGCGGTAGAGGCGTGAAGCGCGAGTGATTCCAATGTTAAGTCAATGCGAAGATGCCTGTGTGGACGTCTTGCCTCATTTGCGCGTCTAGCTCGCGCAAAGGACGCGAATTGAGCATTGTGCGCGGTACACGCAAATGTGTTTTTTGTGCATTTTGTGGTTCACGAGAATTAGCAGCTGACGCCCGAGTTGAAAAATTTGAACTTTGCCGGAATTTCGTGCCACGTTAACCAATCAGGAGCCTGCTTGCTGCTGTGGTGGCAGCCCCGCACAGAGTCACTCATTCAACGAACGCTTGATATTGTCCGTAAGCAGTCACCAGGAGCTATACGACACAAGTTCTTATTTCTATAGAGGAGACAGGAAAAAAAGGACCTCGCTTGGAAGAGTGTCAGTGAGGATACTGGGCAACCTGGTAAGTTGTAATACACACTCCACTTTTGAGTCACGTGACGTTTATCGACCCGCGTCGTTTATTTCCCCCCTATAGTAAGGTTACCAAATACAAACTGGTAACTTTCGATAAATGCACAATCAACATCAGTCATCTTGCAAGCAGACAACAGCATAGCACTTGCCCCTCCCACAAGAAGCGGAGTTTGCCTCTGACGCACATCAAATGCTTGCTTTTTCCGGGCGTCTACTCCGCTCTACACGCGCGGATGCATCCAAATTGTTCAAGCGGCAAACCACGCACGGTAGACGCAATTTTGACGCCTGAAATGCGGTTGGTGTAAACTCAGCATAATGCTGCAAACACACCAGAAGCGAAGCATCGTATTCCTCGTTTTAGATTACTCGCGGGATTTAACTTTGCATCATGCAAATTTTCTGCTTGAGTTGAATATTTTAAGTTTGTGCAGACAACGCATTTGAGGCAAATAGCGCATGTTCGCTGCAATTGTATTTCCAATCATTCACATCGCCCACGTAAATTTGCATCTCTTCGAGTCTTTGCATTGACTTTGTATGTAATGTACTTGCGCAAAATGTTCGCTTCGCTTCGAGTGAGTACGTCCTATAAAACACACCAAATGCAAAGGGTGTATTCGCATTGCATTCCTCGCTCGATATTACTCGCGGGATTTAACATCAGCTCAGACAAATTTTTCGCTCATGTTAAATTCTTTTTAATTTCACAGAAGACATGTTGTTGGCTAATAACACGTTCACTGCAGTCGCGCCACCCAATTTGCGTAATTCGCAGTGCCCAGTGCAAATTCGCATCTATTTACGTCTTTGCATTTGTATGTCATTCACTTGTGGAAATAGGTTAATAAGCTTCTGGTAAGTACGCATCAAAATGGGGTCATACACACCATATGCCAAGCGTGTATTCGCATTGCATTCCTCGCTCAAAATTACGATGATATTTAACATCTGGTTTGCGTTTGAGGCGAAAAGCGTGTGTTGGCTGCAATTGCGCCATCCAATTTGCATCATTCACATCACCCCATACAAACTTGCATCTATTTGTGTCTTTGCATTGACTTTGTATGTAATCTACTTGCGCAAATTGTTCAAATTGCTTCTGGTGAGTACGCGCTATAATGGTGTATTTGTATATGTAGTATATTTGCATCACATTCCTTGCTTAATATAACTTGCTGGTCAGGTGAATTTTTTCCTTGAGTTGCATTTTTTCAACTTGCACGTAAGACGCGTTTGAGGCGAATATTTCGCGCCAGTCACGAAACACAATTTGCATCATTTGCATCGCCCTGTGCGAATTCCCGTCTATTTGCATCTTAGCATTGACTTTGTATGTAATTTACCTGCACAAATAGTTTAATTTGCTTCTGGTGAGTATTATAAGGTGTACACACCAAACGCGAAGCGTGTGTTCGCAACACATCCCTCACGCAATATTACTTGCTAGATTTAAAGATTCAACAGAATAAAGAAGCTCATACAGGTTTTTAAGAGCATGAGTGTGAGTAAAAGATTTTTCATTTTCGGGTGAACTATATCTTTAACACAAGGTTTTACAATTGTTGGACAAATAGTGCTAGGGAACTACTCTGTAAAGCAGTAAAGCTACTAAAGTTACTAAAGCGATATTTTCAAGACACTGAAACTTTTCATTAAGTAGCATAACAAAATATTTTTCACTTCTTAGTTTATCTATTTTATACAAGTGCTATCTTAAATAATCGTATTACTTTATATGATGAGTAGCGTGGCAAACAACAGTTTTTAAAGTAACTTTCAACAGTGTTGTCAGCCTGACATTTATACAATTTTATACTGACATTTGCCAGACAAACAAAGTGAGATGTGATTCATCATAACAGACGTTGTACGAATGTCCTTTAAGAGCATGTGACGTAAGTTTATCTTCCCTGACTTGCCAACCAAGAAACGTACCAGAGCTCTGAAGACCCCATGGAGGATTTAATAACATAAACTGTGAGTGACTGAGCGAGTGCGGATGTATTTTGAGTACATGTAAGTGACAAACTGTGAATTGACTTGCAAACAAGGGAGGTTGTTGGTCATACTAATATGTTTCGGGAATAGCTGCCTTTGAACTTCACGAGTTCACTTTAAGACAACATTGCACAGCGTCAGAAATGTATTTTTTTTTACTATATGTGTACCTGACAGAGCATGCATCGCCACCTTGACAAGCTGACAAACGTCGACTCTAGCATGCATGCCTTTAGTATGCGTCGACATGTATTAGAAATGCCTTTAATATGAACTGATGCAAATATTTGCCTTCGCTGCCGTAGCACCTGCCTCGAAGAAGCCTCTCGGGGTGAAGTACGTGACGAAAGGCAACACATGCCCGTCCCAAGAGACAGAGCTGCATACCATAAAATATAAGAGCTCTTATACTTGGGTGGCAACAAATCAATTCTGAAGGCCTTTCGAGGAAACCGTAATCTAATTATTGTTTGTTAAAGCTCCCACTGAGAGACCAATCACAGAGTGCGATTCATTGTCAACAGGAAGCTTGTACTTCGCTACATTAAGGGTAGACAGTGCGACTTGATTAGCGATTAATTAGGCAAGCGCTCACATTAATAACATGCCAGGCAAAACAGATCTGGCAAGGTGTTACCTGCCCTCATCACTATTGCCAAAAATAATGAAGTTCATAACTGAGTGATGGCTGTTTTGATTCATACGTATGTTTTTTAGTTACTTGATGAGTAAAACGGTGGCGTCTATAGGACATAAAATCAAAATCAAAACAAAAATAAGCACACATCCACAAGCTCTTCACTATTGACCAAGCTGAGTGATGTAAGGGAGGCAGGCATGGAAAATAAACCATGTAAAACTTTTATCAGGCACTGGTAAATTTATGATATCTTCTCGGGTGTCATAAATGTTTTGCAATAGCCCAATAACAAACCAACAGACTATCATTTTCGCATTTGTATAATCTGCAATATCACTGTGTATTATATATATATATATATATATATATATATATATATATATATATATATATATATATATATATATGATATATATGCCATTCGGAATTTATACACTTAAAAAAAAACAAAAAACATAATTTACTTTTATTTCAGAATTGCCGTCATCAGAGAACGTTGCTTTTTGGCATCCACATCAAATAGGTTTGACGTTTGCCCTATCCACACAGAAAGAGAAAAACATTGGATCAGAACATATTTAAAGGACCCATAATATGCTAAATCCACTTTTACAAGATGTTTGTTGGCATTGTGTGGACACAACAAGCCTACTATGTTATAATCCACCCACTCTTTCTTTTATATTCCCCATTAAAGCAGAACATTCTCATTAGACATGCCATTTTGATTATCTTGTTAATGTGATGTCACATTGATAAAACCCTGCCCACAGCCACGGACGGACTGGGTAATTTAAAAATATTTTTTTTCCTAAATGTGTTTGCTAGCATGTTGTAGCGCTAATGAGGCTAAATATACTATTGTCTTATTCACAGGCATCAGATCTATTTGTAATCAAAAGCGATCCCTGTCTGTTGGTAAGTGAGTGAGAAGTGGTAGCTCATTTGCTTTCAAAGATACACACACAAAACAATACTTTTTAGGGACATTTCGCGCATACCTGAAACGTATATTACGGGCCCTATTTTAACTTCTAAGCACATAGTCTAAAGCGCACAGCACACAGTCTAAAGGTGTGTCTCCGAATCCACTTTTGCTAATTTAACAATGGGAAAAAAAAATTGTGCGCTAAGTGTACAGTCTAATAGGGTTGTTCCTATTCTCATAATGAGTAATGAGTCTCTTTTGGGAATAACGTGCAATAAACCTCCCTCTCCTCACCTCCCATCCCCTTTAAAAGCCAGTTGCGCTCGTGCCATGCCGATTCCCTATTTAGATGCCGAAATTTGTAAACTGAAAAACAAAGAAAGAAGACCACCAGTTTAAGACTGATGTTAAAAATTGCAATGTTTTTTATTTGTATTGAAATTGTTGGTTCCCCTTCGAGGGAACTCGAGCTGCGTCGCCGAAGCTACGCTATGGGAACGCCCTCTGCGTGATTGCGTCTGAAGCACGTATGTCAAATCAGTCCAATGGTCAAGTGACACGTCATAGGCGGGTGACGTGGGAACCAGGAAGCTATAAAAAGAGCACCCGGCAAGCCAACTTCAGCTCTTTGTGCCTCAGCAAGCGAGTGTGTTATTATCATGTCTAAGTCCAAACAAAGTTTTAAGGAGTGTGCTTCCCCGTGTCCTCGTTTCATTACGAGCGAGGACTCACATCGTCTCTGTGTTATGTGCCTCGGGGCACAACACGCACGATCATCTCTTGAGAGGGGTGGTTGTGCACATTGTGAAAGGATGCCGCTCCGTACGTTGCGCTCGCGGCTCGCACTCTTCGAGGAGGGTGGTGAGCCGCGTGTTCCCCACGGTTCTGGCCCCGCTGCTGCCGAGGCAGAGCGGAAGCTGCGATCGTGGGGATCACAACTAGATCTCGCGGACGAGCTTGAGACGGGTCTTCCCCTTTCTCAGCCTTCACCCGCGGGATCTAGTGCCCCGTCTCTGGATTCGGAAGCACGCGCTGCGGTTTCTTCCGCCCAGGGCGGGAGCCCAGATTTGCATTTATCGTCGTCTGAGGAAGTCGATATTATGTCTGTGGACGTGGTGGACGCTGAGGAGCCTTCTCATTCGTCCCCCGCGTTCGATGATTTGATGGAGGTTGTCACTAATGCCGTGGCTCGCTTAAAATTAGACTGGCCGGCGGAGACACAGAGCGCGCGTCCTCAGAGTATGTTAGATGAGCGCTTTTTAAAACAGAAACCTCAACCTTCGCGGCGCAACATGCCTTTCTTTCCTGATCTCCACAGCGAGCTGTCGAGATCATGGAAAGCTCCGTATTCAGCCCGTGTTCATACCCCTCACGCCACCATGTATTCCAACATTGTGGGGATGGGTGAGCACGGATATTTAACGATGCCCCGGGTGGAGCAGACGCTTGCGAGCTATCTCTCCCCCGCTGCGGCGTCATCATTAAAATCGCCTTCGCTTCCCACGAAACCGGTTAGGTTAACCTCATTTTTAGTGGGTAAAGCTTATAAGTCTGCAGGGCAGGCTGGGGATTCACTGCATACCCTAGCTGTCTTACAGGCGTACCAAGCAGAACTGCTTAAAGATTTAGATACCGAGGCGGGGGGTACGTCTGATGTATTTAAAGAGCTTCGTCGAGTCACTGATGTGTCACTCAGGGCGATTAAAGAAACTGCGAAAGCCGTGGGTAGATCGATGGGAGCTCTTGTAGCCACGGAACGCCATTTATGGCTTAATCTGTCTGAGCTTAAAACCTCAGATAGGGCTTTTCTCTTAGACGCGCCCGTTGCGCCCTCCGGTCTCTTCGGCGACGCCGTTAATACTGTCGTCGAGAGATTTGCGGAGGCTCGTAAGCAGTCGGCGGCGTTCGAACGCTATCTCCCCCGCCGTGCTCTTGATTATAGGGCTGCTGGGCGGGAGCAGCCATCGACATCATATAGAGCATCGCAAAAGCATAGTGTTGCCACTCGTGGTCCCCCTCAAAAAAACTGGGGTTCGGGCGGTCGCACTCAGACATCATCCAAGCAGAAAACAGACCTGAGGGCTGTTATTATGGCGAGGAAGGCGTCGGCTAAAAAGAAGTCCTGAGGGACGTAGTGTCATATTTCCGAGGGCAGCCCCCAATCGGGGAGAGCCGGCAGTCACCTCACAACACGGTGCCCGTCTCTCCTCGATGCCCTCGGGATGCCAGTGTGTTAACCCCGCCGCAGTGTGTGTTTCGGGGTACAGTGGCTTCATATTCTTGTGTGCCTCGTGCACGGGGCACGCAACACCTCTCTCCGAGGAGGGAGGCATTAATATCACCCAGGTTGAACCCTGCCAGTTTGGTTCAGGGCACCGGGAAAAGTTTAAGCAGTACACAAAAAGCCAGTCTCGAGAGGCTGGTACCCCTTATAGAAAATTTGGCAGCGTGGAAACTCCTGCCAAACGTGTCTCAGTGGGTTCTGCAAATAATAGAAAAGGGCTACAAAATTCAGTTTTGCAACCAGCCACCCCAATTCAACGGCGTGTTATCTACCATAGTGGGTGCTGGGCAGACTCTAACAATGGAACAAGAAGTAGAAACTCTCTTGTGCAAGGAAGCCATAGAATGTGTTCCTCCTCACAACAGGGAGTCAGGGTTTTACAGCCGCTATTTCATAGTTCCAAAGAAAGACGGGGGGTTACGTCCGATTTTAGATCTACGTCATCTGAACCGGTCTGTTGCAAAACTAAAGTTCAAGATGTTAACTATAAAGCAGATCGTCACACAAATCAGATCCGAGGACTGGTTTGTGACGATAGATCTAAAAGACGCGTATTTTCACATATCTATCCTCCCGCAACACAGGAGATTCCTGAGGTTCGCCTTCGGGGGCGTGGCTTACCAATATCGGGTTCTCCCTTTCGGTCTATCTCTCTCACCCCGTACATTTACAAAGTGCATGGATGCAGCGCTGGCTCCATTACGACTCAGGGGGCATCCGTGTCTTAAACTACATAGACGATTGGCTAATTTTAGCCCAATCAGAGAGTATGGCAGCGCAGCATCGAGATGCTGTGCTGACCCACATGAGAGAACTGGGGTTAAGGCTAAATGCAAAGAAAAGCATGCTCTCTCCAGTACAGAGGACAGCTTTTCTTGGCGTTATATGGGATTCAACAACAATGCAGGCACATCTGTCCCCTGCTCGTGTGGAATCCATTCTTTTGGCTGTAGACAGAGTGAAGTTAGGCCAGTCACACACTGTAAAACAATTTCAGAGGTTGTTGGGGCTCATGGCAGCAGCGTCCAATGTGATACCCCTTGGGCTGCTTCACATGAGACCGCTACAGTGGTGGCTCAAAACCAAAGGGTTTTCCCCGAGGGGCAACCCGTTCCGTCTGATCAAGGTCACGCGCAGATGTCTTCGTGCCTTAGATCTTTGGAAGAGACCATGGTTTCTCTCCCAAGGACTGATGTTGGTGGCTCAGTTCCGTCGAGTTACGCTGACAACGGATGCTTCCCTCACAGGCTGGGGAGCAACTATGGGGAGCCATCTGGCTCATGGATTATGGGGGGCCAGACAGCTCAGCTGGCACATAAATTGCCTAGAGATGATGGCAGTGTTCTACGCCCTGAGATGTTTCATCCCTCACCTGCGGGGCCATCACGTGTTAGTCCGGACAGACAACACGTCGGTAGTCGCGTACATCAACCACCAGGGGGGTTTGCGTTCACGCCCTTTGTACAAATTGGCGCGGCATATCCTTCTGTGGACACAGGGGAAGTTGCTGTCCCTCAGAGCAGTGTACATTCCCGGGTGTCTGAATCAGGGAGCAGACGTCCTGTCGAGACAGGGGCTGAGGCCCGGGGAGTGGAGGCTCCACCCTCAGGTGGTGGAGTCCATCTGGACGAGATTTTACCAGGCGGAAGTGGATCTGTTTGCGTCCAGAGAGACGACACACTGTCCGCTATGGTTTTCTCTCACACTTCCAGCACCGCTGGGACTGGATGCCATGGTTCAGCCGTGGCCGAGGCTACGGCTGTACGCTTTTCCCCCGATTGCTCTGCTCCCGGGAGTTCTGGAAAGGGTTCGTCGCAACAACGTCCGCTTGTTGTTGGTTGCCCCACTCTGGCCGAACCGAATATGGTTCTCGGACCTGGTGTCCCTCCTCGACGGCTCACCTTGGGAAATACCCGTCAGGAGGGATCTCCTCTCTCTGGCGGGTGGCTCGATTCTTCACCCCCGCCCAGAGTTATGGAAACTGTGGGTCTGGCCACTGAGGGGGCCAGACTGATAGAATCTGGTCTCTCAGCTGAGGCTGCTGAGACCATTCTTCACTCCAGAGCTCCCTCCACGAGGAAGCTTTATGCCTTTAAATGGAGAGTTTTTACTTCCTGGTGCAGCAAACACCTGCATGACCCTGTGAACTGCCCAATTGGTACAGTCTTGGAGTTTCTGCAGGAAAAGTTCACCGCAGGGTTATCTCCTTCTACACTGAAGGTGTATGTGGCGGCCATCTCGGCTTACCATGTTCCTTTGGTCGGGCAATCCCTTGGGAGAGACCCGCTGGTGGTTCGCTTCCTTCGTGGCACTCGGAGGCTGAGGCCTGTAGTCCGACCCAGGGTCCCAGCTTGGGACCTGGCTGTTGTGCTGGAAGGTCTGTCCATGGCTCCGTTTGAGCCCATTGAGACCGTTCCAGTCAAGTTTGTGGCACTTAAGACAGTACTTCTGTTGGCAGTCACTTCTCTGAGGAGAGTGGGTGACCTTCAGGCCCTGTCGGTTTCCCCTACGTGCCTTGAATTTGCCCCGGGGATGGTTAAGGCTTTCTTGTACCCAAGGCCCAGCTATGTGCCTAAGGTACCGACTAATGTGCCACGACCTGTCGTACTTCAGGCCCTCTGTCCTCCCCCATTTAGGGATAGGAATCAGGAAAAGCTTAACTTGGTGTGTCCAGTGCGAGCACTGGATGCCTACGTTCACAGATCTTCTTTGTGGAGGAGGTCTGAGCAACTGTTTGTGTGCTTTGGCTCGCCCAAGAAAGGCCTGCCGGCGACCAAGCAGACACTCAGTAAGTGGATAGTTGAGACTATCTCTCTGGCTTATGAGACCACTGGACGGCCTTCACCTATCGCCGTCAGGGCTCATTCTACTCGGGGTATGGCAGCCTCCAAGGCCTTGTGGCTAGGGGCTTCAATGCAGGATGTCTGTGATGCGGCAGGCTGGTCCTCTCCGCTCACATTCGTTCGGTTTTACGAGTTAGATGTTGGTGCTACGCCTGGAGCCCAGGTGCTCATGTCTTAAGCTGTGCGCGTTTTTACACACAGACAGGCATTTGGTAGTATGGTGTTTTGGTACATCGTTCCCATAGCGTAGCTTCGGCGACGCAGCTCGAGTTCCCTCGAAGGGGAACGTCTCGGGTTACGAATGTAACCATTGTTCCCCGAGAAGGGAACGAGACGCTGCGTCTCCCTGCCATACTCCCTGCATCCCTGTCTCGCCTTGCTTCGGCACAATTTAGCTGAAGTTGGCTTGCCGGGTGCTCTTTTTATAGCTTCCTGGTTCCCACGTCACCCACCTATGACGTGTCACTTGACCATTGGACTGATTTGACATACGTGCTTCAGACGCAATCACGCAGAGGGCGTTCCCATAGCGTAGCTTCGGCGACGCAGCGTCTCGTTCCCTTCTCGGGGAACAATGGTTACATTCGTAACCCGAGACGTTTTTTTTTGGATTAAAACTTTTAGTTTTCTTTCAAAGTTTTCTTTCTTTTCAAGCGAGCATGCCTATGGGCACACAAATGTGCACAAATGCATTTGCCATTTAAACAGTATGACGCTGGACGTGAAAATGATAACTAGCAAAAAAGACTTGGGTCACTCATTGTGCTGGGTGTATGATAGGGCCCTACATCTTGTAAAAATATGCATAATATTGGCTCTTTAATATTTATCTGATAGGTACATGATGTGTGATTTTAGACCAGTCAGATTTCAATTGGTGGTGCTACCAAACCCAATGTCACTCCTCCTGTCAGTCACGAATGGTTAGGGCCAGTGTTGGGTGTAACTAGTTACAAAGTAACTAGTTACTGTAATAATATTACTTTTTTCAGTAACTAGTAGTGTAAGGCATTACCCGTCTGAAAATGGTAATATTATTACAGTTTTCCTGAGCTAGTTACTTGAGTTACATTCGCCAGTAGCACCTTCATCACACAAGGCACAAAACACAGAGAACAAAAGGGAAGGGGAGGTGGGCGTGAATGGAACAGTGATTGGTCTAAGTTTGGCACGAGATATCATTTACCATCACCGATTGGTCGACACCCGGCAGCCAGCAGCACAGAGCGGCAGCGGCACACTCAAAGACAGATCGGGAAAATGGAAGCGTCAACAACGGCAAGCTCTTTTTCAGAGGAAGGTTCCCAGCAACAGAAAGCTAGTTTCGACGGGTGGAGATTCAGTCATATTTTATTACGTTCAACGGAAGGAAAATAACTTGACGGTGAAGTGCACACTCTTTAATGTTTCTCCGAACGCTGTGCCCCACGTCCGGTAGCGGGTAAGGAAGCCAGCATTTTCTTGGCCGTGGCTTGCCCAAATAAACATTCTTGTCCAGAAAAACTAATTTATTTAAACTAATATATTACTAAGTAATATAACTAGTAATATAACTAGTTACTTTTTCCAGGGAATAATAAAGTAAAGTAAGGCATTACTATTTTTGAGAGTAATATGTAATACGTAATATATTACTTTTTTGAGTAACTAGCCCCAACACTGGTTAGGGCAAAGTTAGACTGAAAGATTTGAATTTTTTATTTACTGTACCTTATTTATCACATTGATTGATTGATTGATTGAATAATTTATTGAACAACAACAAGTTCAAAAGGATAAAAACACAAAAAAGCCCATAGGCTTGTTACCATTGTGGTCCTTTAGATGGAAATGAGGACACTGTTGTTTATGTTTAAACACTTATATGTTTACCTTACATTCATTACATTACAAATACTTTGCAATCTTCTTTTATGCTGTCAATTAAAATGAAAAATTTCCATACATGAAGAAACAGGCAAAGATGATACAGCACGTGTAAGATTATCCATGTAACTCAATCCAACTGTATTCAAGTGGAAGATTCAGCCGGAGACCCGGATGACGGCGTTTCTGTAAAGCCATAAGCTGTTTCTAAACCCCACCTTTCCAATTTCCCAGCGTACATGTATCAAGACACACAAACCCAATGACTACGCCAATCCTTTCACACTAGGAAATGGCTTTGCATGCTCCGGACCCGAAAGCACAAGGCATTCTGGTGTCGGAAAATGAAATATTTAAAACTCCCCACTAGCTTTCGTAACTGGATTGATGTGGCCATACATTTTCCTCTTATCATCACAAGCCACACTTTATTGCCTGGCTTACCTCAACGAAAATTAAAAGCACCTGGAGCCCTTTGATATTTTCATGGTTGTTTTAATATATACACACTATATAATGGATATCATATATATAAAGCAAAATATGCAAATGTTTGACCCGGTCTGTGAAATCCAGGCTAAAGTTTCAATTAAAATACGAGACTAGAAGAATCAAAGTCTGATTTCAATTATCAATTTCATTTTAATTTCAATCTTTGCCATAACCTTACTCAGTCAATATTAAAAATATCAATAATATATTTCACAGAAAGATATTTACATTACGCACTGTAGGTTAATTTTAGCAAACCGTAAAATTACTTTAGCTGTGTTTTTACAGGCAGGGTCATGCATTTTCAAAAGTTTCCACTGGCATCATATTTTCTTGTCTCTTTAATTATGAATACTTTTATTTTTCATGTTCAATGTCAATGTCAATCTAAAAGCAGTGGGTGCACAATAAAAAAGATGCAATTAAATTGATTCACATGGACATGTTTTTAATAATGGGGTGCTGGGGGGAGGTGGGTCTTATCTTTTTTGACAAATGCAAAAATAAAGCAACAATACACACTAACTAAGACATGCACTGCACATCCATAATCACAACTAGTACTTTTTTACTTGAACTATTACTTTTGCCCTTTACTTCTGCGTAAACTTTTGACCAGTTAAAGAGTAACATTTATATTTTAACTTGTGGCTATGCTAGTAACTGATGGCAAACAGCCTACTGGACATAAACTGTTTACCTGTTAACCATATGGGGAACTCAGATGCAAAAGCGGCTAAACGCTACTTCCATCAAAAATGAGAAAATGATATCAACCGGAAGCTCTCTGCATGTATTATGCGCTCATTCAATATTTTCAGTTCAAATCCGTTTAATGCCTTAATGCAAAGTCCATTAAAGGGGACATGTCACAATAATTTTTTTAAGATGTCAAATAAATCTTTGGTGTTCCCAGAGCACATATGTGAAGTTTTAGCTCAAAATACCCTATAGATAATTTATTATAGCATGTTAAAATTGACACTTTGTAGGTGTGTGCAAAAATGTGCCGTTTTGGGTGTGTCCTTTAAAATGCAAATGAGCTGATGATAATGCAAACACTGATCACAATGATGGTGGTTTGTTGCAATTGAAACTCAATTTCGCTGTGAATTATTTTCTCTCTCTTTCTCTCTCTGCACTAAATGGCAGTGCTGTGGTTGGATAATGCAGATAAAGGGGTGGTATTATTATAATAAGAGCTCCTCGTGACATCATAAGGAGAGCCAAATTTCAATAACCTAATTTTTCACGTGCTTGAAGAGAATGGTTTAAGAAAACTAAATTACTGGGTTGATCTTTTTCACATTTTGGAGGTTGATAGAAGCAATGGGGACCCAATTATAGCACTTAAACATGGGAAAGTCTGATTTTCATGCTATGGCCCCTTTAAGAGTCTGACTTACAATAAAATCGTGTCAGATTCACTTTTTGTATGGAGGGTTTTGCATCTTAGCTCTACTTAAAAAACTATTCTGTTGACAAGTATGTCACAAATGTTGGCTTATCGGCTAGCGACAGCGTAGCATTTTCTGTGTACATGTAAATCATACAAGAACAACTGTTAACCTAATATCAGCAGTCACTTTCAGTGTTTGCACAGTGAAGCTTATTTAATAAAACTGCATGGACACTTATATGAATATGCATGCTCATATGACATGTCATCTGTTTTAATCTGATAGGTAGAGCGGGAACATCTGCTTTCAATACATTTCCTTTACACGATTTAACTGTGCTGTGATATATCCATGACTCTTCAAAATGGGATATGCACCTTGCACAAATTACAGTATCTTTTCAACTGTGAAATAAACTTTTACGTTTCCAGCCCGAGGGCACGGGCAGGTGATCGTCACCTTCATTAGCTTTTCTGTAAAGTCACTAAAATACTTCAGTGTTTCCTTAAAGTTTGATTTTGCAGTAATCACATCATTAATATTCAGATTTACAAGCTGTTATGACACATCGGTACTCTTGTAAATTACTTTTCTCGGTTTACAGTTCGATGTAGTAAGTAGTGTGGATTCGTTTTGACAAATTTTGCAAACGTGTTTCATTTTGCATTTTCAACACTCGGTCCCGTCGAGCTGCCAGAGAGATTTCATTATTACATAACTTATAATACCTACTAAAAAATATTATAACACTTTAAGAATATTTTTTCTTTATTTGATCTTTTGTCAAGAGTCACTTTCAGAAAAACAAACTAAGTGCGTAAAGTTTCAAGTACTTTAGGGTTAGATATTTTTTTTCTTTGTGACTTGTCAGTTGCGATACAAAACTACTGGATTTTATTCTTCATGTTTTTGAATAAATTGTGAATATTTTAACTGACCCTATATTTATATAAACTAAAAACATATTTATCTTTCTTTCATGAAGAATGTGTTTGTCACCCATATTAAACAGTGAAGTGTAGTCACAGTCACGTAAATTAAGCAGCGCAGCAGTGAAGCGTTGATTACGTTACATGTTCCTGAGAGAAGCCTTTAATGTATTCTGTGCTTTAGGGACGAGGGTTCGAAAATTAAGATTTCTTGGCTGATGACTTAGATTTAGATAAGCCCTAATCCCTATTTAATTCCACCATAATGACTTCACTATTGCACCTTATTGTATTTATTATTTAAGCACCACGCGTCTCGCCTCAGAACTAAAGCGGCGAGTTTTTAAACTAAAGTTCACAAAAGTCATGTAACACTGTAATAGGAACTGCTGGATCATTTAAACAAAGCCCGAAGACTGATATCTAGAGCTCAGATCTTAATAAAGTCTATTGAATTAGTGCTGTGGCATAAATCTCATCAGTTCCATATAGACTAGCATGCAGAGTGCAGAGTATGCATGTATTTTTAAGCATGCATCTGTCTCTCTTTTGGCCCTTTAACAACATTTCAATAAAAGCAATCAGTTTTTGTGTCACAGGTTAGGGCTATTGGGACAGTCCACTCGTAGGGTAGGTGACAAGTTAACTTGAGACCAAAGTAGGCAGGATAATAAAATGGATATTCTTTGATAAATGATTCACACGTTATTATCACCCTGCTATTCTGATTTGCCCTTAATATTGCCATAGAGCTGTGTAACAGACATTTATAAAAAAAAATCCAAATAACAACAGAAATTACATAAATGATCCAGCCAAAGTGCTTAAACACCATTAAATCTAAAAAACATTGTTCCTTCTTTAATGAGCTACAATGACAACTTTGAGCTATTTATGACAATAGGCTAGTTGCACGAAGCCGCCATTTTGGATTTCCGGTCAGCGTCTGTGGGCGTGTTTACTTCCGGTCGTAATAGCTCCGCCAGGACAGAGGTGAAGAGATCAAACATGAGCGTGTTTAAGGTAAAAAATAGTAGATTAATCTATCAGCGACAGGAAAAAAAATCAAAGTTACACTGTTGTGTACCTCACTGCGCAAATTCATCTCGTTACAATGCCGAGATTAGTTTTCATTCGTTCCCGAAAGACATAGAAGTTCGTGCTCAGTGGTTAGTAAAAATCCGCAGGGACCATTTCAGTCCTACAAATAACACAAGAGTGTGCAGTATACATTTTAAACGAGAAGATTTTGTCTCAACGACCGGGATACTTAGAAAACTAAAGAAAGGAACTGTCCCTTCTCTTTTTGCCTGGAACCAATACACTGTACCAAACCCAAGAGAAAATGTTTGGGATCGTCGACCAAGATGCCCCCCGCCTGAGACATCTCCGTCAGACTCCGAGATGAATGAAATACAAACGGCCCACGATCACGACTACTCTGTAACTCTAGTAACATCAGAGATGGCAGGGGAACTTGCTGTGAGCTACGAGGAGCTACAAATGAAAGTCGATGAACTACAACACCAACTGGAAACGATGCAGTTGCAGTGTCGCTTTGGTTTACAACGCATCGCTGGATCCGACGAGAATATTCGTTTTTACACAAGGTTTGTTTCTATTGATGTTGGATACCCTTATTAACCCGTTTTCATTCACGTCTATTTGTCAGTAGGATATATGTTAACTGTGGGATATATATGTTGACTGTAGGATATTGTTTATACATCATTAAATGGATATGAATGTCTGTCAAATTTGATTATGACTGACCATATATTTACATATCAACTATCATTTTATTCTTAGGTTTGCCTCATACAAGCATTTGATGGCATTTTGGGAACTGATTGAGCCTGCTGCAAAAACCAAGATGGTGCGAATAACCAGGGCCAAGGTTGCCAACTTTGAGGAACTCACCCAAACAAGAACAACGGTATGGAACTAAATAGTGGTAAAATAGTAGGTCACAATACTCAATACAATAAGGTATTATGTGACCCCGTTAATGCAAACCCAGCTAAAGTTTTTGAAATTTCCTGTTTTCTACATAAAATAATTCTACATAGTGTAAAGAACATTCTGTGAAAGTATAATTTTGATATGTTTAATATCGGATGAGTAAAACCATGTCAAAGATTGTAATCATTGTGAAAATAATGTTTAAAATCAAATGTGTTGCATAGTCGTGACTTGTACTCACAAAGTTATTCTGTATCTAAATCTTACATTATTTTCACAGAAACTTGCACCCATAGATGAGCTACTGCTGTTTCTGATGCACCTCTCTGTGGGCCTGCCTCTCAGGGATCTAGGCGAGCGGTTTGGTATTCATCGCACCACAGCTAGCAGAATCATTGTGACATGGTCACACTTTCTGTACATTCTGCTTGGCTCCATCCGCTTGTGGATACCAAAGGAAGAGGTCAAAGCTTTGTTACCACCAGAGTTTTCTGCATTCCCCGACACTCAAGTGATACTGGACTGCACTGAATTAAACTGCCAAACACCTTCCTCTCTACTTCTTCAAAGTGAGGTGTTTTCTCAATATAAATCGCACACTACACTGAAGGCCATGATTGGCATTGCACCACATGGTGCCATTACCTTTGTTTCAGGGCTTTACGCAGGCTCCATTAGCGACCGGGAAATTTTTAAACTTTCTGGAATAATCAAATGCCTTACCTCAGACACAGCTATTATGGTTGACAAGGGCTTTTTAGTAGATGATCTGGTCCCTTGCAAGGTGTACCGACCTGCCTTCCGGTCAAGAAATTCTCAGATGTCCAGGGAGGATGTCCAGCATACACAATCCATTGCAAGATTGAGGGTACATGTTGAGAGGTGTATCCGGAGGGTGAAAGAGAACAAACTCTTTGACAAACCCATACCATTGTCTGTGTGCGGAAGCATCGACCAGCTATTTAGTGTAGCTTGCTTTCTGGTCAACTACCAGAATGGACCACTGGTAAAGTCATGGTCAGTTAAATGCTAAATGAAAAAGTAATTTACAACCATCTTTGCATTTAGAATATCAATAAAATATGAAGTGTTTACTGACATTTAAACTGGCAAACTTTTAAAAATTATTACAGGAATGTTCAGCCCTGCTTCTGGAGGACCACTGTCTTGCACATTTCAGTTGCAAACCCAATTAAGCCCATCTGCATTAAATTGTAAAATCACTAAATCGTTTACTTGGTTAAGGTATGTTTAATGTTGGAGCTGAACCATGTGGGGCAGTAGCTCTATAGAAGCAGCACTGAACACCCTGGAATTAAAATAAAGACCACCTTTTAGTCACCCTGTGTAGTAGTCTGTATATAAAACACTGTGCACCTCAAATGAGTTTTCAATGTTTTGTTACAAAGTTTATTGTACAAATGTTATTATTTTAATAGTATTTATGTCACATAAAATAATCTCAATATAATAAATGCACACTATGCAACATTCACTGTACATTGTTTACATGTAATAATAATAAAAAAAGTAATCTCCCTTCTCTCTAATGATTTTGAATACTTCATTGTCTCTGTAAATACGCTGAATCAACATGTCATCTTCTGCAAAAACAACAAAATCACACCATTCCATTCCTGTGATCAAAAGCTGTCCTTGGACCTGCCAGTAGTAGCTGTGCTGCGATTTTAATTTCATGTTGCCACAGTGCAATTTTAGATAGGTACAATCAACATAGCTTTTTGCATTCGGACATTTTATTTCAACCAGGCCAAAGGGTGCTCTTTCAGTTGGATCAAAGACCACACCATCAGGTGACGACCCTAACCAGGGAGCATCAGGGTGGATGACAAACCCACAAGGCCAGTAGTTAATGTTTTTTGATTTGCAGTACTCCTGAATGGCTACAGGTTCCAGTGAAAGGCCCCTTTTCATTGCTGCTGTCTGTGCTGTTCCTCTACGAATTCGGTCAGCAAGGTGTTCTGATGAGCTGTTTCCACGAACATGGCAGACCTCCCTGAAGCGAGAAGAGGTGATCCGAGTCTTTCTTAATCTGTGCCATTCTACAGAGTCACTCTGTTCCCTTGTGGCTGCCTCTATTTTTCTGGCCATGTCCAATGTAGTCTCCAGTGATTGCAGATGTAAGTGTTGTTGTTGACTGCATACAAACGTGCAGCTGGTAGGCTCAAGCCTGTAGCCATCTAGGGGTAGAAGTGGTGGAGGAGGGGCATCTGGATGAAAAATTACTATCCGACTCACTGGCAGTGGATGTCGGAAGGAGATGGGACTGCCTTCTTGGACTTTTCCAAGAAAAGATTCAACTAATGGAATGTCAGCATTAATTGCCATCATGGTAATGAGTGGTGCAATCTCTGTTGAGAAGTCTTTGTAAACATCTGCTACTTTAAGAACATCCTGATCAGGCAGGTCTCCTTGCACTGCTTTGTAAAGTGTGCTCCTGGAAAAAAAATAGATGGACAAAATAAGGATAAGGAATGAAAATTCAGTTGCTGTTTTTTAACACAACAGGTCACTAGAGTATAAAGAATAAATTAAGATTTAAACATTACTCCTGTCAAAACTAAAAATAAAACAAGGCATGACATCATCCCTCACTGACAGAATTAAAACCGCAAAATATTTAAAATCACATTTACATTAAAATTAGGAAATAATCATGCAAGTAAAATACATTAAGTCGATATTACATTGTTGAATAAACTATTTTGTGCAAAAACAATAAAACATTACCTTACGCCACATGCAACAGTCTGCTGCTTTGGCTTGGCCGATACAACAACCATGTCACTCACTCGACCTGGCTTCACACCCTAAGAAATAAAATAGACAAATTTTAAAAGTGACATGATGAAATGTGTCTAATGAAATGTTTGAAATGTAATTTTTTAACGCTCAGAGACTTACCATTATTCTTGGCTTGTGCCAGCTTTGCTCTGTCTCTGTGCAACTCAAAACTGGAGGGACTGCACGAAGGTTTAGCTGGGAATAGTGTGCAGTTTGATACAGCAGTGCAACATTATGATTGCATAGTGCTGTTCCAGCCACACACGAACACTCAGCATCACACATCTCAACAGGGGATCTATCCACTAAGCTAATCTTCAAAAAAATATATACATATTAATATATGAGACATCGCTTATCAGATAACCCTAAATGGTCATGACAATAAGCTAGTCTATAATGACCATCTTGAATAACATTTAATAAATGTTTGTATAAAAATGAACACTGAACAGGTTTAGGTGGAACAGAACACCTCTGAACAGAGAAGTTGAACATCAACATCCATGGTACATTTAATAAATGTTTGTATAAAAATGAACACTGAACAGGTTTAGGTGGAACAGAACACCTCTGAACAGAGAACATCAACCGTCACATCCATGGTCAGGGGTTTCCATGAGAGCTAGATACCTGAAATCTCTGATAATGCAAGAATTAAATTGTTTACGATACATTTACTATGTAACTTGCTAACGTGAGCTAGCTTACTTGATAGCGTGAATGTAAGCTAGCTAACTCGTTACTGTGAAAGCTTGTTAGTTAATTGGTAGATTTCCAGTATATATTATGATCACGAACAATTTTCAACAGAATTTACACTAGCCACATAAAAACCCCTGAACAAGACTGACGCTAAACTGACTCTAAGGCTGTGAGGTTTTTCGTGTTTCCTCATAGATCTGTAGCAAATTGCCCGGACGTTCACTTTTCCTGCGTCATCTTTGTTTGAAACTACAAATATGTCATAACATATTAACACAATTCAGACAAGGACACTGTGTAATTACACAAATCACTCAGAAAGTTATTTAGGTTAATATTTATCTAACTGGTAGTGGTCGTTAGCTAGGCTAGCCATATTTAGCTTCAACTGCCATGTCATATATTTATCACTTACCTTCATAGTTATCGATGTAACTAGACACATACATTTTAAATCCCTTTTCGCGCTTACTTTTTGGTGCCGCCGAGGAGGTTTGTATGATGCGATGTACATCGTTTATAGTGATTTTTGGCAGATCCATCAGACACCTTGTGTAAAACGCCATTGCGGTTAGTGAAACCGGAAGTATCCCCGCCCACAGACGCTGGCCGGAAATCCAATATGGCGGCTTCGTGCAACTAGCCTATTCTGTATGAAAACTCAAAAGGGCAGAAAATGTGCAGTTTTAAATGATAGATAGATAGATAGATAGATAGATAGATAGATAGATAGATAGATAGATAGATAGATAGATAGATAGATAGATAGATAGATAGATAGATAGATAGATGAAGGAAAGAAGGAATGGAAGGAAGAACAAAAGAAAGAAAGAACAAAAGGAAGTAAAGTACGAAAGAAAGAAAGTAAAGAATGGAAGAAGAAAGAAAAAAAGGAAGGAAGGAATGGAGGAGGAGGAGGAGGAAGAAGGAAAGAAAGAAAGAAAGGGAGAACAAAAGAAAGGAAGAATGAAAGGAAGGATGGAAGAAAAGAAGAAGGAATGAAGGATGGAAGCAAGGAAGAAGGAAGGAAGGAAGAATGAAAGAAAGGAAGGAAGAACAAAAGAAGGGAAGATCAAAATAAAGGAAGAAGGGAAGAAAGAAAGAAAGAAAGGAAGGAAGCAAGGAAAAAAGGAAGGAGGAAGGAGCAGGATGAGGAGGATGGAAGGAAGAAAGAAAGGAATGAATGATGGAAGAAAGGAAGGAAGGAGGAGGTAGGAGGAGGAGGAGGAGAAGGAGGAGGAGGAAGGGATGAAGGAAGGAAGGAAGAAGATAAGAAAGAAAGAAAGAAAACACATCCAGTGAAACAAGTCTCAAGATAGATGGATGGATGGACTGACAGAGACAGACAGACAGACAGACAGATAGACAGGCAGACAGACAGACAGACAGACAGGCAGATAGATAGATAGATAGATAGATAGATAGATAGACAGACAGACAGACAGACAGACAGATAGATAGAACGAAAAGGAAGAAGAAAGAAAGAAAGAAAGACCAACAGAAAGGAAGGAAGAAAGAAAAGAAAAGAAGAAGAAGGAATGAAGAAAGAAAGAAAGGAAGGAAGGAAGGAGGGAGGAAGAAAGAAAGAAAGAAAAAAGGAAGGAAGGATGGAAGGAATAAATGACTGAAGGATGGAAGAAAGGAAGGAAGAAAGGACGAAAGAACGAAAGAAACAAAGAAGGAAGGAAGGAAGAATGAAAGGAAGGAAGGAAGAACGAAAGAAAGAAATGAAGTAAGGAAGAAGAAAGAAAGGAAGGAAGGAAGAAGAAAGGAAGGAAGGAAGAAAGAAGGAGGATAGGGACGGAAGGAAGGAAGGATGGAAGAAAGGAAGAAAAAAGGAAGGAAGGATGGAAGGAATAAATGAATGAAGGATGGAAACAAGGAAGGAAGAAATGAAGAACGTAAGAAAAGAAGGAAGAAAGGACGAAAGAACGAAAGAAACAAAGAAGCAAGGAAGGAAGAATGAAAGAAAGGAAGGAAGGAAGAACGAAAGAAAGAAATGAAGGAAGGAAGAAGAAAGAAAGGAAGGAACGAAGAAGAAAGG
This sequence comes from Paramisgurnus dabryanus, assembly GCF_030506205.2. Lineage (NCBI taxonomy): Eukaryota > Metazoa > Chordata > Actinopteri > Cypriniformes > Cobitidae > Paramisgurnus > Paramisgurnus dabryanus. The sequence continues at coordinate 27,260,183 of NC_133340.1, read as the reverse complement.
AAGGAAGGAAGAAAGAAGGAGGAGGGGGAAGGAAGGAAGGAAGAAAGGAAGGAAGGATGGAAGAAAGGAAGGAAGGAAGGAAGGAAGGAAGGAGGAGGACGAGGACGAAGGAAGAAGGAAAGAAAGAAGGAAAACACATCCAGTGAAACACAAGCCACAAAGATAGATGGATGGATGGATGGACGGACAGATGGACAGAGACAGACAGACAGACAAAAAGAAAGATAGATAGGCAGCCAGACAGACAGATCCATAGATATACAGAAAGATCCATAGACCAACAGACAAACAGACACAGATAGATTCCAAAGACAGACAGACAGACAGACAGACAGACAGACAGACAGACAGACAGACAGACAGATCCATAGACAGACAGACAGACAGACAGACAGACAGATAGATTCATAGACAGACAGACAGACAGATAGATTCATAGACAGGCAGACAGATTCATAGATAGATTCTTAGATAGATAAGTTCATCCCTAATAGTGTATATTCATTTATTAAAAATCAACTTCTTGCAGTGCTTCTTAATGTTTATAGATTTTCTTTCTGTAGAGAACGATAAAGTCAACACTGTACAAAGAACATTTCTGCTCAGGTAGCAAAAGTCTCTGACCAATAACAATTGATTTTGGTCAGTAAGAAAAAGCAACAGAGAAAAAAACTGCCTGGTAGTAAATTCACCTCCACATTTTTATTTTTTACTTTGGAAACAACACAAAAGAAGTTGTAGTACTTGTTTATGAGAGAGTCACTGGCTGAAACGTGTACATTTTCTGGTGTATATTTCAGGAAAGAAAGCGATTGGGGACACTCGGACTGCAAAACCGAAAGCTGAAAACAGATTGCTTAAGCCACTCCTACGTATTTGATCACGAAGGGTCTATTCATGAAAATAAAAATGGCTTCTTTGACAGTTTTGAGGATAAGTTTGCCCGACGTGGCGTCTCGTCTTTCAAAAGGCACAACAATGCCTTTCAGGACGGCTTTACCTCAGCAGCTGGGCTTGTAAATTATTCGTCAGACTTACACCACGTACTGGCTTCTCTCCACTTTCCGAGCCCTCTGTTCTCTTCGTGGGTTTCTGTTCTTCGAACAAAACCCTCGTCAGCAGCCTGGCAGAGATCACAGGTGGGGAGGTAATGAGATACATTTGCTTTCCTCTGCTCAGCTACCTGGCGTGGAGAGAGATGTAATTCATTATTGACTCGGCCCAGGAGACTGTTGTTGGGGTGGGAAACTGCGTGAGTGAGCGCCGAGACAAGAAAGAGAGAGACAGAGCATCCTTTTAAAAGAGGTGACAATTACGACAGACGCAGACATACAGATAGACAAATAGCTCGATTAAAAGGAAACAAAAATAGCTAAGTATCAGCAAAGCATGATATATTTACACGAGAAACCATAATTAATCAGATTTATTACTTTTGGGAACTGAAAGTGTAAATGTTGTTATACTGTGAATGCTTAGCATGAATAATCAATGTGATCTGATGATAATATGTGTGCATTTTTACGTAAAGTGGGTGTGTACCGCACGTACATTTACTTAAGTTTTGAACACACTGTAACATATAACATCGATGTGTTGGCAGGACTAATACATTAATTATTTACGTAATAACAGCTTTACAGATGTACAAATTACTACCTTTATATATAATTATTAAAATAGAAGGCATTGGCTTTCTTACTCATATTAACTCTTTCACCGCCAGCGTTTTTTTTAAAAAAAGTTGCCAGCCAGCGCCAGCGTTTTTCATGATTTTCACCAAAGTTTAATGCCTTCCAGAAAATGTTCTTCTTTAAATATATAAACATACAATATACCAAATGAAAGAACAGACCCTCTGCTTTCAAACAACAACAACAAAAAAACGTTTCATCCTACCTTCAGTGGTTCTTTTGTAATCAGCTTTTGAATATGGGTAGGTTTCTGCAAAAACACCACATTTTGAGCAAAAAGCAGAGATAATTCAATTTTTGTGACGGACTTTTCATAGAGATCCCATTCAGAGCGATCTTTAAAACAGACACGGACATGCAGCCGCTTGCCATAGGGCAATACTTCCGGGTATAAAAAGTTGTAGAAGTACGCCACCTGGTGGATAATAGCGGTATTGCGGAAATACGGAAAATCTCTTCATTGGCGGGGAAGCGTTTTCTCTTAATTGGCGAGATATCTCGTCAATTAGAGATATCTCGTCAATGGCGGGGAAAGAGTTAAAGACTTTTGTAATATATAGTTTGTTTGCAATGACACAAAAACACTTTTCTCCAATGCAACAATAATTACACCAAAACACAACATAAGTTGATGATCATTTTATTAATTTGCTTTAAAAGTCATACAATTGTGAGAAACAGATACAAATTTAGCTCTTTATTCATCGATCATATTTCCAGTTCTCATCACAACTGTAAAAACAAAATTGTGTGTTCGTTATGGATTTTAATTCAAATATTGCGGCTTAAGAAGCAGTACGACACATTTGCTGCATCCGAAACCGCCTACTTCTATACTATATAGTAGGCAAAAAGCAGTAGGCAAGGCGAGTAGTATGTCAGAATACATAGTAAAGTACCCGGATTACCTACTACTTCCAGTTAGATTTTGCAGCGTGCATACGATGGACACTTCACTATCCCATGATGCCCTGGGAGCGGAGTTATGCAACGAAGAAGAACAGGTAAAAGCGGCAATGCGGCTGTTTTCGCGCTGGTATGACATGATGTGATGATGACGTTTGTCACATGATGTATCAACATGGCGGATGTAGTACGTCTGAATCGCATTCATACTACCAGCATTCATACAGTACCTACTGTTTTAACGGTCAGTAAGTAGATACTGTAAATACTGTACATACTGTACATACTGCGGTTTCAGATGCAGCCATTGACTTATGGCACTGATATCAAACGCTCATTGGCTCTTGCGTGTAACGTCACAGATTTGTGACATTTTCATCTTTCATTTTATTTATATGTAAAAAAATATTTTTTTATTTATATATATTTCATGTTTATGTAATTGATTAAATATGGTATTTTTTGTTTTCACTCTTTGTTTAACAGATCTTCCGTTGTGAACTCTGATTCTTAGGCCCTGTTGTTTTGCTTAAAAGAATTAGACCGTTTTCTTAAAAAAATACAGATAATTTATTCACATGTCATCCAAAATGTTGATGTCTTTCTTTGTTCAGTCGAGAAAAATGTATGTTTTTTGAGAAAAACATTCCAGGATTTTTTAATTTAAATGGACTTTTATGGACCCCAACAAGCAAAACATCTTGAATTTTTCATGAATTTAGTGTTTATTTAGTTTTTGCTTACCCCATTGGCAGATTTTTTTTGCTTGTTTTATGCACAAAATCCCTTAAATGTGATTTTTTTTGTATAATAACTACTGTAGGGTCGTTTTGCTCATCAAGAAAAAACATCTTAATTTTAGAATTTTAAGATATTTTTACTGAAAACAAGACAAAAATACAAAGATTTTTTTTCTTGAAAATCGTTTTTTTTTGCAGATTTTTTCAATTGTGTAGTTTGTTTAGTGTGTTGTGATTCGACAGCAACTCAGCTTAGCCAGAGCCGTTTGAGCTTAGCTGGCGACTGACGTATTCCTGTGGGCAGAGTTTAGTCCAACATGATCTCACAAAGTTCCGTGGCATAGTCACAGAATTTTTTTAGCTCATTTTTCCGTGGCATTCTCACGGATCGCCGCATATTTCCGTGGCCGTGCCACGGACTTTCTTTTCCGTGGCATTCTCACAGATTGGTTACTCAACTGCTTTTTCCTATTTTCAAACCATTGTCACTTCGGTTTAGGGTTAGATTTGGTGTTCGCATTAGTATGGACTTTAAGTATTGGTTTATACTATTTTTTCTGATGTATTCTTTTATATTTTCTAAACTTTAATCAATTGTCGCCTGGCGTTGGGGTTAGAGTTGGGTTTGGATGTCATTTTATGTAAATCTAACTCTAAACTGAAGTGACAATGGTAAGAAAATAGGACAAAACAGTTGAGGAACCAATCCGTGAGAATGCCACGGAAAAATGAGCAAAAAATTCTGTGAATATGCCACGGAAATTCGTGAGATCAGGTTGCAACACCCTTTTTTGAGTGTTTGACCAGGCTGGTTCATTTGAAAAGTAGATAAACGAATTGATAGAAAGACAAAAATATAGATTTTGATAACTTGATTGACTGGATTACGAATTGATTCTGAGGATAGAAACTGAAGACTGATGATGTCACTGCAGAACAGATGCAAACTTCATCCTGAGAGAAGATTCAGCCAATGAAATTAATCAACCTCCAGACCCTCACAGGTGTGATCCAGCCCAGTCCATTAACATCTTGAGATACGAGAGAGAGAGTGAGATGGATGAATATATGGCGATCGCCCATGCCAGCCTTCCATCCAAATGAAGGTATTTTTGTATGTGAATGACTCTCCACAGGCTGCCCTAAATTACTCTTAGGGGGCAGTGTTAGGTTTTGTGTGTTTACCAGCCAAAAAGGAGGTAATACGTGCTTATGTATTCCAGAAGGCCTCTGTCCCTTGGCCACGCTTTATTCATGAGATAGCGTGAGCACTTATAAATGGATCAAAGGACAGAATCAAAGGCAAAGCTCTGAAAAACATCTTCTGTTCACAAGTTGAGTGCCTCATCTGCACATTTACCATGACCTGCACAAAAGCACACACCTGATTAAGGTGCTTGTCATGAATGGGGACCAGTCGTGTCACGGAGATGTGCCAAATAACACAAATGAGATCAATTTAATATCTCAGATGATTCTCAAAGAAACTGGAGAGCTAAAAGATCATGTTTGAAATTTGTAAATTGTTGTATAACAGTATTTCATCATTTTTTTCCAAAGAAGGTTGGATTAAGCAGGTCAGTCAATGATAATGAAACATTCACGTTGAAAGAAATAATTCATTAAATGCAATGTAACCGAAAGTGCAACCTCTGAAATCATCCACTGGAAATGTTCATGTAATGAAGGATTTGATAAATGCCTATGACTAAATTGCGACAACAGCTGAATCACGCACACTTTGGGTGGAAAGCTTGTGGCTGTGTGGGCTTGTTTCTGCCAGTATGAATGACTTATAAGACTCAAGGAACAGATGGGTTGTGGGAGACGTTTTCAAGAATCCAGAGTGAGAAATAACAAGAAACGCTAAATGAGTGGGACACTAGCAAGACAAACCATCCTTAAAGGCAGAAAACAACCGGCGTCTTGCTCACAGTGCACCTTGTTTTCATTGTCACCGTGGGTAGAAAATACCTCTAAACTAGCAGCTTGGATCTATCTGACGGCACAAAAATACTGTGGCTTTCTGAAGCAGGACAGAAGAACAGCGATGTACTGTATGTACTGTAGAGAGGACATGTCAAGGATATAAATCTAAGGGGAGAAGAATTGTGAGAAGATCCGAGACGCTGACAGTCAAAAGGGAAAACAAACATAAAGAGTAGCAGCCGAGTCTGTAGCAAAGCATCATGGGAGATGGCTGACAGGACGTAGAGGGAGATCATTAGAGATGGTAGAACAATAGAAGTCTGGAACTAAGATGGAAGACGGGGAAGGAAAAGAGAAAGTTTTCGGATCAGACATTTTCATGCATCTGTATGAGATTGTTGTGTATGTAGATGTGTGTGTGATGGTGAGGTTACTGTCACAGAGGTGTCTGAACCGTGACTTGGTAAACACGTTTCTTGAGAGAATCAATTGGACTCGGTCTCTCTGGCTCACATCAAAGGACTAGCCTGGAGCAAGATCGCAGCCCAATACGGACGAAAGATGTGGGAACTCTTCGCTTTTCTGGCTTGTTTCTTGTCCTTTATTAACACGGGTCACAAAGTCCATTTCATGATGGTTTTAAATCTTTTGTTTTGTTTTAACTTCGGGTAAACAAGTTCCTATACTATAACTACTGCATAATTAGTCACATTTTAACCATGAACATGTACAAAACAACCATTATCTTCCTCTGAGACTAAACATCCAGTAAACATTTTAAAATAAATACATTAACACATGCATGAACTACAAAGAACCATTTTTTTATTATTTCTGTTTGTACTTTATCATTACAGATGTGAAAAGGCTTTTTTGGTGTATATAAATAATCATACATTTTCCCTTTTGGATCAGCTGGGATCCAAGTAAAAGTAAAAATGATTATTAGATGGAAAAAATCACGGTAACTATTTAGCTGTACAATTACAAGTCTCTTTAAAAGGTGCCAAATAATACATTGAAATAATCTGTTAAATTGTTTGCTGATATCTACATAGAAGGTGGCTTTATTAACAGGGTTCCCACACCTTAGTTAAAGGTTCTCTAAGCGAATTCACGCGTTTTAGACCATAAAACATTTTTTGTTACATACAGCACACATCTCCTCACTATCTGCTTGCTACCTGACCGCTGATCAAACTGTAAAAAAACGTGATCTCTGTAGACAAGCCCAGGCTCTACAAACTTCAATATACACACAGTGGCCAAACCTGCACCACGAAACAAAACAAAGTTTTACAGCCAATAAACGCCAAGAAGGATTTGGGGGTGGTGGGGGTTGGTCGCGTTCATGAAAGCACGGAAGGGAGGGGGAGGGGGAGGAGTTAGCTACGCTCCGTTTGTTTGAAAACAGTTCAAATATCAACAACAAATGATGTCGAACATATTCGCTTAGAGAGCCTTTAACTTCAAATTCAAGGACCTTTCAAGGACTTTCCAGGTCCAATACCCTCAAATTGAAGGACTAATTGTGGGGACACGTTTTAAGTAAGAGCAAAGTTACATCGTGTTACCTTTTAAGATACATTATTACAGTTCCCTTTTGAGGGAACTTGCGCTGCGTCACTGCAGTGACACTTTGGGGGATGCCTCCAGGGGTAAGTGCGTCTGAATGTGTATATCAATTTCAACCAATGGTGAGGCTTAATGACAAAGACAGGGAGACGCCAGAGCCAGGAAGTATATCGCTATCTGAAATATTGCCAAAGACGGTGTTACAGGGACACAGGAAGTATGGCAAGGGAGATGCACCGTCTCGTTCCCTTCTCAGGGAACAACAGTTTCATACATAACCCAAGACGTTTTCATGTGTCAAACACAACTTTGCAAAAAAGCATTTTGGTATGAATCAACAATTGCATACAGAAGACAGTGTTTCCTCTAGGATTTTTTCCAGCTGTGGCGGCAGGGGGCGCCCATGATGATTATAAATGTACATTATTTTTTTAAATGTAGAAAATAGGGTACAGTAAACTAACATGTTTTTTTTTTATAATTTTCATGCTGTCATTTACTTTTCCTTTTATTTATAGCATATTGCTTTTCTATGTTTGATCTAAATTGTATTTTCTTAAAAAATACGTTTTATAGCTTCGTACGGATCTTTCATTGTAGTTTTAATGTAGTGTGCAAGTTCGTGCTCGTGTTTAGCGTTACAGAGCTGTAGCAAAGTCACGCACAAACCTGTTTGATAATCCGCACCGCTGTGATTGACAGAACATCCGAACAGTTATCCGACATCAGCAGCAATTTTATTCCACACCCGGCCTGTTTGACATAAAGACCCCGACCCGGTCACACCGCAAATCGCGTAGTTAAATATAAACCTTTAACGGTCTAACCTTTTGGTGTTGGATGTAAGACCCGCAATTAACTCTATTGAGTCCCGACCTGCATCTACAACGCAAATGACACGTTAATATTATTACACTCGTTATCTCAAATATTATGCGTTTTACCCGCGGGTACCCCGACCCTCCTATCTGAAACAGATGAAACAGTCTTACCTTCTGCCTCAAGTTTTTATTACCAACGTACTTCTCTTCCCACAGGAATAATGTAAGTTTCCTTCCAAACAGATTCGACTATTAATGTCTTAAAGTCCCATATAAGTAGTATTCAGTATTTAGCCTTTTGTTTTTAGACAAAATTTCTTATAATTTAATGTGAAACTTTGTGAGTGTCGATCTAAAGCACAGAAGATTGACAGCTGAGCGGTCAGCAGTGCGCTGCGTTTATAGCCTATATTCTGAATAACTAATGGCCTGATAAGTTGATAATATGAGTACAGTGATTACAAATGAATGTCCAAAAAACTCGTAATATGTTAAATCGAAAGTTTAATTATGTCATTTCTCGCAGCCCTGCGCTGCGTCAGTGTACATGCGCCGGTGAACATCATACGCGTGATGACCTTGCACCTTAAATTACCCTAAATTTATTGTCATACAGATAAAAGTAAAACAACATTCGAAACTGTAAATGTTGTATTTTTATTTGGGTAAACTCACAATAAGGAGAAAACATTGTGCTTATTTATAATCATTAAAAACATGACGTGCTTTCTGCTGCTTTGGTTTTAGAGCGCGTCACAAAAAAGAACAGAAACTCAAATACTTTTTTATTCGTTTTGTCAATCTGATAATTATTTAAGTGTAACATATTTCGTGTAGGCTTATTTATTTTATTATCATTTCTCAAAACAGAGACATAGCCTAATCATCATCTGTTGATTTAAATCTATTTGTGCATTAAACTAAACCCATGGGGGAAATTATGATATTTTAGGCGATTTATTTATAAATGAGTTTACAACGCGAATCCAGAAAGGAATTTATTTATTTTTAAAGACAGCCAGTCTGACAGGGCTATTTATTTTGCGAGCTGCCGCGGGTTTTGTCTAGAAGGGATACAGCAAATGCTAATGAAAAGTTAGCATTTGCTAACTTTTAAAAAAGTTAAAGATTAGATTTGGAGGTAGGATTATTAGGATGAAAACAGCGGCTCTGGCTAAATGAGATACAAATACATCCTACAATCGTGTGAAATTTTGTGTTTAGAGTTGGGTTTGGGTGAAGGATTAGGATAAAACAGTGCTCATCCAGCAATATTTCGTTTGCTGTATACCTTCTATCCCCAACCGAAGGCGTGGCGGGGATGTTTTAGGCGTGGCAGGCCGCCACGGTTGAATGTATATAGCGGAAACACTGGAAGATATTAAGCATTGAAAGCTAGCAGTTTAGCACGCGTGATTTAAAAGTCTAGAATTTTATGATATGATCCTACACTACACAGGGAATAATATGGATTTTTTTCCCAGAAACATTCTTGCATGAAACAGATTCAAGCACTTTCATGCACAAGGTTTAAGAAGGAGGAAACAGTCATGTTTGAGGCTCACAATATGTTATTACCATGAACAAGACTCTTATTATTCATCTATGCCTATGTAAATACATTTTATATTCTATGACACCTTTAATATTGATCTCAAATACTGCACAATGGTCAAATGACAGTAAAAGGGGTTGGGTTTCAAACTTTGCTTTCCCTATTTCTTCCCTACTTCATTGCGAGTGTACCATTACTTTTATACAGTAGTTAAAGATTAGGGCCTATGATTGTTTGTGCCAGAAATAAGTAATACATCACACTGCAGTATCTCATGCGCACAACATTGTGACAAGTGGCAACATCCTTTGGTAGGAGGCAGAAATGAGAGTTGCATCATCGTCTAAAACATTAATCGCAATCAACAACAGATGCACGACACCTCCCCTTCTGATTGCTTTCCAAATCTGGATTCATTCGGACTCATCATCTATGTCTTTCGTTTAAAGGGACGGTCACTCTGTGGGAATCTGTGATGAAGGCGTTTACATTGATGCTTTTATCCAAAGTGACAACAAGGAAGACTACACATTTGTATCAATATGTGTGGGAATCGAACTCATACTTTTCTTTTGCTAACACATTGCTCGGCCAGTTGAGCTACAGGAACATTTGCTCGCTGTTTCATTTTAAAGCCTGTGTTCCAATGGCATTAACATACACAACCACACTATGGATGTAGACAAGTGTAGTGAATTAGTGTGAAGTCGAACATAATCTCATAAACTGTGGCCTGCTGTTTAAGCGTCCGTCTTCATTTAGCCTTAGACATGTGACATGCTTGAAAAACTATAAGTGCATTCACAATGCGTGGCTGGACGAAATAGGGCAGAATACAGATTAGCTACCATTGCAAAAAAAAAAAAAAAAAAAACAATTGCTTTAGCAAAACATGATTGGAAAAACACTTTAACAAAGCAAAACTAAATTTTGCTTTAAACATCTCTCGAAGGGTAGAGGGACTGTATCTTTTCTGTCACTGGGGTGATACCCTCAAAGGTTCATTTTGTACAATATTATACCCTGAGGACCCATTGTGTACCTTTAAGGACCAATTTTGTACAAATTAAATGTTTTTTTTTTTAATACCTTTAAAAGGTACGCAATAGGTCCTTAAGGTACAGTAATGTACCCAAAAATGTACAACATTTTACTATGTTTTGTATATATATAAAGGTACAAAACGACACCTCAGGGTACCACCCCAAGGAAGTTTTGAACCATTTTTCAGACAGTGTACATCTCACAGAAATGTGTCTAGAGCCTTATTCGGACGGGAAATGTTTCTTGTGGGGACGTAAAGTATTTACAGAGGGGTAGTCAGTGATTTTATTGCTGTCCGAATCCAGAATGTCAGTGTTTTTTCTCAGACCACCCGCGTAAAAATTTCGAGCAGAATTACTGAATTAAAAACCAAGGTCGTGTGGTAATTTAATTGCCGTCCGAATCCAGATCTCTGAGTTTATAAAAGGGGATCAATGCAAAAGTCTTTCTGCACTTCCTTTTAAACCACTGAAAAGCACCGGGTGTCACGCGCTTCGCATTTATTCTGCATCAGTGAAGCGTCTTTCTTTGCGAGCATTTTAAACAACTTTATAACTCAAATGATAAGAAGTATGGGCACAATCTTTTATCGCTTTTCTACAGTGCTAAATACAATTTTAAAACTTAATGAAATTGCACAATATATAATTAAGTATCCGGGTCATGTGAATGATTATATAATTAACAATGTCCATTCGAATAGGGCTAAGGTCACCTTTCACCAATTTATAATGGCCACCCCTTATCTCCCTCCAGATAATATTATATTATCATATATATAGTTTAGAGAAAGGGTTTTGAATAACACTAAAATAAAAATTAATCCAAACATATCAATTCTGATCTCTTATAGGCTGAGATATTTCAAATGATATATACAGTAAAATTCAACTGGTTACTCACATTTCACATGCTATGACATTGCCTCAATTCACCTTCATACAGAGACCATAGTCTGGAAATCAATCAATCTATATAAACCATAGTATTTTTCATTAACATTCATGCATTTGGTAGATGCTTTTCTCCAAAGCGACTTGTAGTGCATTCGATTTTTATGTGTGTTCCCTTGAGATCGAATACATGATCTTTAGCACTGCTAACTTTACCCATCTTCAGAATATGCACAGACGTCAGAAATTCATTTTCTTGTGTGATAGTAATCTGCTGGCCAGTGCTGTCTGATGCATAGTGCTCTACAGGGACAAGAGCTTCAAACGCGTGTAAATGAAATATGTGACATTTCCCAAGGGCCATTGGAGGAAGTTGTCTTAGAAGAGCAATCAATTTTTCCTTCAATCCAACAACAAAAGTACTCACTCATCGTCTTCAGCTTAATTAAGCAATCCATCATGTGACTGCCTGAAGAAGAAAACGTACAAAACAAACACAGTTTGTTAAACAGTAGTTAGTTAAAGAATATACAGCATAGTGATGCACGACTGCTCCATTTAATGCTATGCATGCATAAGCAATTTTTAAGATTTTCTATTGCAACGTTTTCTGAGTTCATAATGCCTCTGCAATAGGTTTTGTAGATGGAGAATAAAATGCTGATATAATAATAATAAAATGCATTAATTATATTATACATTTATTTTTTTCTTCACTCTCTATTCTTTCAGAAAGGTCACAACAAAAACGTCGGATCTACTGGATTCAGATCAAGGGTGGGTCTGACCTCTATATAGGTCAGGTCACCTTTCAGTTCTTTTAGATACAGTGGTGTAAAAATGACCTTGTGTTTATAATCTTAAAAGAAAATCTTGCAGGAGGACAGAAACCGATTTTTTTCCAGCATTTGCACCATACATTCTTGCTTCTGATGACACTCATCTCTCCAGCCCCTCGGGAAATGTTGCAACCATTATACTTCAAAGTAGATACGGTGCTTTTTGAGGTATGACCGGTGTCAAATTTGCACCACATGGAAGTTCGGAGGTTTTTTAAAGTATGACCGGTGTCAGATTTGCACCACATGTACAGTAGGTACAGATGTTTTTGAGGTATGGCCAGTGTCAGCTTTGCAAATTACACAATCTATCTGAAATAGCATATCTTTATACTATATCTACAGAAAACTGAAAGTATGCTATTCACAGAGTATGCAAAATACTGCATACAATTTGCACATCTGCGTTATTGGTTCGATAATGCTGAACTTATTTCCAAAATGATAAATGATACATATCAGGTAATAAATAAGCACAATTAGTCAAAGTTAATGATGTAATTATTTGTTTTGTGGTTGACTAATAAAATTTCTCTGTTGCATGACTGTGTAGAGTCAATTGAATAAATGTATTTTCCCATCAATTATGTAAGAAATAATTGACACTCAAAAATTATGCACACTCAAAGGGCTAAAGAGGCATGTCGCGCATTATTAAAATTTTAACTCATGCATCTAACAGGAGATATTTAAAATGTACTCTTTTGCATAGTATTTTAGTATGCATCCCACTAGAATCCTATTTCGAACATGGCTCATATGACTACAGAACCATTTATTTCAATGCAACTGGGTCACCGTTATGGTTTTTGGCACTTCCAGATGGGCCTTCATATGGTTCTTTTTGATTAATGGCTTCTTTTGTGGCACCCTCCAATACAGGCTGCCGTGTGTTGCTGGGCTCTTTATGTGCTTGACTGTTGCGTTTTACTCCATTTTTAGTCACTGAACTGTGTAGCTCCTTCAAAGTGATGGCTGGACTCTCTGTGCTTTCCATCACAAGTCTCATCTTTGTTCACGCTGGGAGTTTTAAATCGTGACCTTTTCTCGACGGTGTCTGGGTGTTTTGATATAGCTTCTTTTTCCGATAACACAGCCAGGATTGTGTATTGGGACATTTGAACACTTTTCTTAAAAATAAATAAATGATTTATCGTCCAGTTGACTTGATTTTTTTGCAAAACAACTGGCATTTACAAAGCAAGCAGTGCATGAAGTGTCATGCTCTGAATTCATTTCACTATACAGTAATATATAGTCACTAGTTTTGTAGAGATAATGTACTGTAGGCACGACCATAACAAATATCAGGCAAATTACGATCGAGCGTATGTGAAAAAGCACAACAATAACACGCTTGGTAATTAGTGTGTATTTTACGATATGGCTGGCGAGTCGTGTTATAGTAACGAAAATGTTTTTTTTTTCGTGACTTTTTCCTCCTTCCCAACACGAATTTCTATCAATGGCTTTTCGTGTCTGTGCCACGACTTTCTTTATCGTTTATTTTTTTTCTACTTTTTTCTCATCGTTCTTTCCTATTTTTAAATCATTGTCGCTTGGGGTTAGGGTTAGATTCGGGGTTTGCATTAGGATGGCATTTTAAGCATTGGTTTCTACATGTTTTTCATCCACTTTTAAAACTATTTTGGGGTTAGAGTTGTGGTTTGGGTTAGGAAGTCGCAGAAAGTGATTCTAACCCAAGTGACAATGGTCAAAAAATAGGAAACAACTATAAGAAAATAATATATATAAAATGACACAAAGTCGAGGCACAGACACGAAAAGCCATTAAAAAAAATTTGTGCTGGGAAGGACGAAAAAGACATTTGTCTCCAGAGACACGAAAAACAGCGGAATTCGTGTCAGCAAACGTTAATAAATTAACAAAAATGTACATTACTTTTAAACGATTTGCCGTGAGATTGGGTTGGGCTTAATTGTAAGAGTCTGACCACAATCTTCGATTTGCTTTCGCCCCGTGACGTTGGGGTGGGGTTTCGTTATTGTTTGTTATGAAATTGCATGTTTTCGTACGATTCGCTTAGTACGAATTAGTCAACTCGTTAAATACATAAAAATTCTTGTAAGATCAGACTTTGCTTTCTCACTCTCACATGCAATTAAACCACAGCAACAGTGGATCAGTAGTTTGCTTTAGTTTATTACATAAATCAATGCAGAGGGTGTTAGGTTTAATAAATAAAAGATCTTTATTTTACTACCGATCAAGATAAACTAAAGCTATACCAATTAGGTGTTCACTCCTGAAGCCTGAAACTTTTGACAGGGTTGTGCTCCCTGTTTTTTCGTGTTTTTTCGTGATTTAGGGTTGTGCTCCTAGCCACAAATCTTTAAAATGCTAAACGAGTCATACATAATTGGTCAAATATCGACTTTTAGTCGAATAATTTATTTTTTATAAAGCAAGTTTTTGTGTCAAAATGTTTTCTGTAAAGCTGCTTTGAGACAACGCACATTGTGAAAGTGGTGCATGATAAATTAAATTGATGAATAATGAGACCACATTCTAGACACAAACAAGAACTTTAATTTTACCCCCCCCCCCACTAAATTTATTCAATGCATTTTGGTTGAAGTGAATCTGTGTAAAGGGACAGCAAGTTTTCTGTCACAACATACAATGTATGCGTGTTGGGTTTTGGTAACTCACAGAGACAGATTTATGAGTTTGTGTCACATGAGTTTTGGATCCAGTCGCCGTAGCCGCTCACAGTTATTCATTTATACAGCGAATATTCCAGCCGCTCCTGTAAGCTGTTATATGAACAATTTAAGAGTCACAGTTGTTAGTAAATACAGTTGACAATTCAAAACACAGACCGTGCTAACACAACCAAAGTGCCTTTTAAGCAGAGGTGTCAAGTAACGAAGTACAAATACTTCGTTACCTTACTTAAGTAGCTATTTTGGGTATCTATACTTTACTGGAGTAATTATTTTTCAGAGGACTTTTTACTTCTACTCCTTACATTTTTATGCAATTATCTGTACTTTCTACTCCTTACATTTTAAAAATCGCCTCGTTACTTCTATTATTTCGGCTTGTTTCCTTTTTTTCATTACGGCTTGTCATCGTTAAAAAAACCTATCTTGATAAATTGCATCATCCAGATAAATGCGATTGTGGTTGGATGAGAAATATAAACATACACCATTCCGACACCCTATTGGTTTGTACGCAATCCCCGCCCCCCAGCTGACTGCAGATGATCAAAAGTTTGTTCGATGCTGCTGCACAGAGAACATAAAAGAACCGCGAGAGCGATTAGAAAGCATGCGGAGCAGTTTGCTCACGCGATGCTTTGATATCATCCGCCATTCGTTTGTACAGTAACAGAACGCGGCATTCTGTCTTCAAATGGAAAAGTACGAAATAAAACTCGCGCATCACTTTCAGGTCAGTTCACATTCACAAGCCTGTGTAAATATATAGCTGTCTGCTGACACCAACTCATCTGTGTGATTTAAATAGTGTAACAATACCAATTTATATCATATAACTTCAGTTGTTCAACTTAAATGACATTGTGCTGCGTTGCGTTTTGAAGCATGGCAAAGATATCTATGCTAAAGACATCTGTTGTTTTGTATATGCTTATAACTACCCTAAATTTTATTTGCATTAACAAAACCTACTTAGCTGAATGCTTGAGTGTTAAATCAATCAAACACATAACCATAAATACCAACTTTTGCTTTTGTTAATAGACATCAGCTGTTTCCTTAAACCTGACTTTTTGAATTTACTTACAAGAAAGACATTTAGTAATTCTCCTTAATTGCTTGGATTTATACTGACTAAAGTAAAGTATACTAAAGTCCATTAGCTACACAAGTACAGATACAGAGGCTATAATATAGGCCTATAATTGCATATTTGTATAATTGTAGTTTGTGTTGCTGTCAAAATAAAATTTTAAATGAAAACAATAATAGCATATTTCTATTGAGATTTTGTTGTTTTTTAACTAAAGAGGGCACCACTGTAGAAGTTTTGCCAGCAGCGGCCCTGCTCTGAAGTTTGACTTTTTGCACCATTACAATATTTATAGGCAACTAGTCATCATATCTTCCTCTCTATGGAACACATGTTAATGCTCAGTAGTACACATATGTGGTTCTTTAATGCAGTGGTTATCAAACCTTTTTTTTTTCGCGCCTCCCTTGTGTACAGTGGATTCCTTCACGACCCCCCAAAGAAAATGTATGACATAAACATTCTAAAACTTACTATTTGAATTAAACAAAACATATTAAATTATACAATGTATTGCTTTTGTTTAGTAGCCTTATGTTTTGAGATTTAATTACACAGAATTTATTATAAAGTAATGTATTTCATAAAATATTATAAAACTGGGGCCCCTGGCACCATCTCGCGGCCCCCAGTTTGAGAACCACTGCTTTAATGTATTTGTTCGCATTGTATTGAAATGCGTTCATTTTTAATGGGCATATACCGTATGTGGTTGAAACAGATAGCCTAGTGCAGGGGTAGGGTGCCGACATGGAGTGCGGATGTCCTGCAGTGTTTAGCTCCAGGTCTAAACAAGCAGACCTGAACAAACTAATAAAGGTCTATAAAGTCACCTGAAACTACAGGTAGCCAAGGTTTTATAAGGGTTGGAGCTAAAATCTGCAGGACATCGGCACTCCAGGACTGATGTTGCCTACCCCTGGCCCTAGTGCATCCCAAATTGTTTAACATTAACATTTTTAATATAACACTATAGTTATTATGGCCTTTAGAAACATGTTTTAGAGGAGATAGGGTAGTGCACAAAAAGCCCCTGTGGTGCGGCCTTGGCTTTTTTCCGTAATGAAATTTTTTCCTTACATCCTTACATTACTTTTACTTTTATACTTTAAGTAGTTTTGAAACCAGTACTTTTTTACTTTTACTTGAGTAAAAAGCTTGAGTTGATACTTCAACTTCTACAAAAGTCTTTTTTAACCCTAGTATCTATACTTCTACTTGAGTAATGAATATGAATACTTTTGACACCACTGCTTTTAAGACAAGCATCCTACTCACTGGTAGTCTTGGGAACGCTTTCTGACCATTTACAGTCATGCATTTAAAGCTCAAATCCACTTAAATAGAAAAGGACCGAAAACTGCATGACTAGGCTAACAATAATGTTTCAATTCAGATACTAACAAGAATGGAGCCATAAACCGTAAAAATGTCAGATTTGTGTCAACTTTACTTGTGGTCAGGCTTGACAGATTTTGTTTATCAATAAACTTGATTGATGCTGAGAGAGTTATTGAATAGGAAGTGTGGTCGTAAAGCCCAGTCGAAGATGTTGACGATTGCCGTCAGGGTCTTTTCCTTCTTTATTACAGCCATATTGAGTGTATCAATGTTTCATGTTCATTTTAATAAAGGTGGCCTATACTGAATATGCATACCGTCTTGGACAGGATCTCTGATATATAGCCTATATCTCTAATGTCTTTGGAATGCTCTTTAGTATTCATATTCGCAGCTGTCCTTCAGTTTCACAACATGAATAATAATCGCTCAACTGCCATGAATTTACCCAGAAAATGTGGGAGTTAGTTTAATGGTTTACGAGTAGAGGACAAATGTAAGGCAACCGTGTCCTCCTCAGTTGTTTATCGTTTGTGTACAGCTGCATTGTGAGCTATTGCAATACTGGATTACTGGATTTTCAGCTATAGACAAACGGCAAATTGTTACTTTCTTTTTGAACATAACTTGTGTTTATATTTAAAGTCATCATAAAACGGAAGTAGCGTTTCATGCTTTTCTTATTTTCTCTGTCATGATGTATATTTAAGTGAAAAGGCTTATGAAACCAGAAAAAATGTAGGGTGGGACTTGATTTCGTACAACAAGAACTGATTGGATTGTTGTTAGGCCTAGTCCACACGGACACGGGTATTTTGATAACCGTGAATTTTTTAACGCAGTTCGGCCGTTCGTCCACTTGGAAACTCAGTATCACGTCATTGAAACCAAATTTTTTTTAAACCCCTGCCAGGGTGAGGTTTTTCAGAAATGCCGGTTGCAGTGTTGCAGTTTTTGCTTCTGATTGGCCAACGTGTCTTTACGATTAGGGTTATATCACAGTTTGTGCGTGTTCATGTAGGACGAGATTTCTTTTAAACTGGGCATGTGCGGAGGGGATTTTTTTTAAACCGCAGGCGGAAAAACTGCAGTTATAAAAATACCCGTGTCCGTGTGGACTCCCTACTGAAGCTGGTTTTAGCTGGTTTAAGGTGGCACTAACTGGTTTTAGCTGGTCCTCCCAGTCTGGCAAAGCTGGTCATGATGGTGGGACAGCTGGTCTTCCAGCCTAAGTCCAGCTAGACCATCTTAAAAAGTGACCAAAACACAGCTAGACCAGCTTGCTACATCAGCAAAACCAGCTTAAACCAAGCTGGGAGACCAGGTAAAACCAGCTCACTATCTTATACTGGTCTTAGCTGGATTTTTCAGTAGGGCTAGGCCTTAGTTGGGTCATGTTGCTATTTTTTTTAAATATTTATTGCGCCATTCCTCATTACAGGAAATAAAGAGAGGTTGTTTAAGAAGGGGGATTAGCATTTTTGATTAAATATTATGATGGCACATTAATACAAAAAATGAAGTTTACAGATAAGTAATTTATAAAACCCACAATATTCCTTAAAACAGTTTTTAATTTAAATTCATGATGACTTTAACAATTATAAAAAAAAAACTATACAGAAAATGTACATAATGTATATATACTGGCCAAATAGACATGTTCACAGTTTACTATTAGACACTGGTTGTCAAATGTTGGAGTTCACTTCGTGTTGTGGGGCTTTCTCGCCTCTATGGGACTTTTAAGGTCAATAGATTTAAAAGTAGTTGAATTAAAAAGTCAACATTTTAAGAAAATCTGCATCATTATTTGTTTGCAGATTTGCCACTTGGATTGATAATATGTTGTGTTTGTTATATACGTAAGGCTACAGAATGTAGATATGTTATGACATACACAGATATATTCCCCATTGACTCTTTTACTACTCCACATGATATTTTCTCTTCTGAAAGTTGTGCTTATGTGCTCATCACACACGCTGATGTTCATGAGACTATTTTCGTCTGCTGTGTTTTGTTATCATGTTGTTCGCTGTCTGTTTTCACTTGCTATACAGAGATACAATATGGCAGGATTTACAAGCAATGCGATTCAACGATTTAAACACGCTGGAGTCATGTTGTCACGCTGATGAGCTCCCCAGAGACACAAGTCGCTCTTTGATCCTCTTTCAGCGTCCAAAAGAATGCTGAGAGTCAATGCCTGTGTCCTGAAATAATTTCAGCGTTCCTTTCTCATCCACCTTTTCAATCCCTGCCAGTCGCCATGCAAATGTGCCTGATTCTGCATACGTGGCATATGTATTGTTTTGTATATTTGAAACTCAAAATAAAAGTTTTAACCAAAGGTTGCGTGCATTGCTGTCTTGCTGATGTCGTTTGCTGATCTTCAGGATAAAAAACAAGTACATTTTGAGTGTACTTTTAAATTTAAATGAGCTGATCTCTGTAAAAAATGGCAGTGTCATGGTTGGATAGTGCAGATTAAGGGGCGGTATTATCCCATGTTGACATCATTGTAATTTTGAAAAAGGCTATTGCACACAAAATAATTTAAGACAATTACGCACAGAAATGCACGATCGCACAAACTGTGACTTGGTTGCTTTTATGTAACAAAAACATCAAACATCAAAAGAAATATTTATGTATACATATTTCAAAAGCACACTCATGCAAACACATAGATAATGGATGTCAACACCATCTGACGATGCCACACATATTGTGTGTGACTATCAGGTAAAGTGATGTGAAACTAAAAAAGAATCATTACCTTGTTCAGTCCTTGCAGAATCTGTTTAAATCAGAAGGTGTTTTTTAACATTCCTCTTGGGGACCAAAATCAATTAGTCGAAACAATGAACGTTTCTCACAAAGAGTTATGTGAGGGCATATTTGAATTCCCTACTTGTCCTTTCCCTTCATTGTATTGTGTATCTCCCCACCCTCAACTATATAAAAGCACTAGAGTGTTCATTTCCTGAGAAGAGCAGTCATCCTCTTCACTACAAGAATCACCCTCAGCAAAAATGAAGCCTTGCAGAATCTCAGGGATACAGTAATAACCATATAACCGCTCGGCTGTGCCTAATACAGACAAAAGAGGGCCAGATAAACAAAAGGTCAAGAGCATCACTCTTTCCAATTTACTCTTCCCACTGCGCTTATACCGAAACCTGTAATCTTGAGATCCTCAATACAATCAAAAGATTTAACAGAATTCCAGTGAATAAAAAATAAAATTCCGGTTTCATAGACAAGGCTTACATTAAAGATAGAGTCTGTGATATGGAAAATGCTAATTTTAGCCTGATAGCACTGAAGAAATACGATACCAACCTCCCTGCAAATTGCCATCCAAAGCCACGCCTCCTCCAAATGCATGAATGTGCAGTGAACCAGAGACAATAGGCTTGCTTGAGATGAGCAAATTCTGCGCAGATTCGATCACCGGTGATCGCCGCGAGATGCATGCCAGTTGAAAAGTTTCCGAGGGTGGTCCATCTTGCTCTGATGTCACGCTGACGTGTGCCAAAAAACTCTCGCGATGGCGAGGCGGGATTGTCGGATTCTGCAGTCGGGCGCAGTTGCTCTCCACCGACTGCGTAGATGAAAAGCACGATGGGAAAAGACTTGCTGACGACACAGCTGAATGCTCATTGGCCGAGGGATGTCAGCTGATGACTTTTTAATTCTAAAAACTCCAATTCCTGTAGTAGTTTTAAATTTTTTTCAACCTGTTCTTGACTTATGACATTTATATTTTTTATGAATTCCTGTAAAATTTTGTATTGGTGTTGAATTATTTGTACTGTGTGCTGTTTATATTTCAAACAGAAACGAATTTGTATGACCACTAGACTTAGATTACATCCCAACATTTACTAAGTAGCCTTTTCCAGTAAGGAACAGTTCACCTTGTGTTGATTCTCCTTATAAACATCTTAATGTAAATGCATTTGTTGGTATTTCAGTTGCATCTATTTAATCCGCGATAAAATCCGCGAACGAGATCTCTTCTATTGCCAGAGGTGTAAAGTACTTGAGTAATTTTACTTGATTACTGTACTTAAGTATTATTTTTGGGGATTTTTACTTTACTTGAGTACAATTTAAAATCAGTACTTTTACTTTTACTTCATTACATTTTTTAAGAAAAAAAAGTACTTTTTACTCCTTACAATTTTATTTACAGTCAAAAAGTACTTATTTTTTAGAGATCACTTTATTCTATTTTCCCTTACTCTTACCAAACCAATTGAATTGTGCTGACGGCCAGTTATTTATTTTCCTTGGGCGAGAAACAGCGTGCCACTCCCTGAAATTCATAGGGTCGTAGCTCAGGCACCTTCAGTCCGGGGTGTTCGCCCTTCGGGTCCCTTATCTTACCCGAGTGGGCCTTTTCAACGAGCCAACCCCCGACTCTCTAACCCTTTCTGTAGCCGACGGTCTCCTGAATTTCAAACGTCCGTGGCTCGGTCGCTTTAAGTCCTAGGCATTCGCCCTTGGCGTCCCTTATCCTACATGAGAGGGCCTTTCAAACAAGCCAACCCTGACGCTAACCCTTTCCCCGGCTGAGATACAGCAGTCATTCCCCTGATTTTCCCACGACTGTAGTTGGGATGCCTTTGGGTCGCTTATACCCGACGGGACTTAAGGTGCCCGAGCTACAGACGTGGAAAAAATCGGGGAAAGGACCACCGTATCTCGGCCGGGGAAAGGGCTAGAGACTCGTGGGTGGCTTGTTGTAAAGGCCCTCTTGGGTAGGATAAGGGACCTGAAGGGCGAACGCCCTGGACTTAAGGTGCCTGAGCTAAGGCCAAGGAAAAATCCGGGAAGGGTTGACCATATCTCGGCCCGAGAAAGGGCTAGAGACTCGCGAGTGGGCTCGTCGGATAAAGATTTTTTTGCTTCTTTGAAACCGACAACACATTAAGCCAGCAAAGAGTTGGATGGATATCTGGCCTGAGTTTCAGACACCAGGAAGTCTCTGCTCACATTCCCTGCTATTTGCAGCCTCTCTATCAAGACTAAGACCTTGTTCACGCTGTCAGTCCAAAACTGATTTTGTTGCATGTCTGACTGGACAGACTCACTGTCCACATTGTGTATCACAACTGTTAAGATCCGATCTGTGCGTCCTGTAGGGTTTTGCCATTTTCTGGATTATCTGCACTGTTTCTATGGCAATGACGTCACACTGGCACAACAATCGTGTTTACATTTTACGTGACGCAAACACCATGACGTAACCGAAAAGCTACAAAAATACGATCAGAGCAGTCAGACTTAATGTATTTCTGGAAATGTGATTTGAAAAGTATTTCAAACCACCTCTGGATATAGCTTGAAGCAGAAAAGAAAAAAACAGATTTCATGTGGTTTTTAGCCGTTCACACGTTCTAAATGTGATTGGGTTCCAATCGAATATGCACCAAAATCAGATTTGGACTGACAGTGTGAACAAGAACTAATACAACTCTTTCTGCACTGGCTGTCTGTGAGATGCTTGATTCTCAATTTTGAAAATCAGCTTCTGCTTTAGTTAAATTCGAGTAGCATGTTGCATACTGAAATTAGGTCGTTTTATAGTTTGATAATTAAATACAAACTGTTGTAAAGCAGGATAAAACCCTGTATGTGGTGCATTCACTTCATGTTTTTAGAGATTAAAAGGTTAAACAAGAATCTCTAGTTTAAATTTTTCCTGTTACTTTTACTTTTTTAATACTCAAGTACAATTTTAATGTGGTACTTATTACTTTTACTCAAGTAAAATTCTGGCCAGATACTTTTACTTTTAATTGAGTAAAATTTACACTCAGTACTTGTACTTTCACTTGAGTAACATTTTTGAGTACTTTTTACACCTCTGTCTATTGCTGACGTTCGCAGTCCACAACACAGCAAGATTCATGAAGTGTCCGGCTTGCCTGCACTTTTTGCACTCCTCCCCTCACTGCAGCGGGCTACTCTCGCCTATATTTCAGGCAAGGTAAGCTGCATCTCAAACAAGCCTAACAGGTGTGTTCGAGATCATGCGGCTCTGCGCAGACCGTTCGGCGAGGTTTGGCGCTTGCAATCGAGGAAGGAGCTGAAGACGGAGCCGTCAATCCGGACACCTGCTGCTTGCCGTAGTGACGTGTGCGCTGTGTTTCCTTTTTGATCATCTAATGAGGTGAATTAGATGGTGAATTTGTAAAAAAAAAAACTTTTAATAAAAAGTTGCAACCAGAAACATTTTATATCGAATATCTTTATTGCTGTTAATACTGTGTGCCTGAAAATTACGGGAAACAAGTCTATATTATCACCCCTAGAATTTGGTATTTTCATTTTTATTTTATTATACAATACGATATCACATATGTATGCATATTTCCCGTTTTTACCTGTTAGAAAAACATGAATTTATAACTGGAACTGAACTGAAGGTTGGATTAAACTTGAAACACACGTGAGGCGTGTCATCAGTGAGGCGACCAATCACGAAGAGCTGTGTCGTCATCACAACTCTGTGCAGTCGCTCTGGAGATATTTCGTGGGCTGAGCCAGTCGGCTACTCTCGAAACACTCTCGTGGTACTTTAATAAACCATATCACACAGTCTCGTGCCTTCAGCGCCAGCTCAAGTCGGACAAAATTACTAACCGGCATGCACTGCTTCAAGTCAGCCACTGATCGGTCTGCGCAGCGCCGCATGAAGTCAAACATTTACTGGTGAGAAAACGTTATTGTCAATTCAGAAGTAAAGTTAGGTAGTTGCTGTTTGCCCGCCATAGTAGCTTTGTCTGCACAGCGTACGTTAATGCGCAGGCACTACATGGCATCTGCGCAGTGAACACACGCTGTAGTATCATAACATTTGGACCGAATGCAATGACTGAACAAATGTTTTAAAATCCTATGCCTTGGTCATGGGTTTCTTTAGTGGTTTGCATGGGTATTGCAGGGGGGTTGTGAGTTGATGAAAAAATGAGTCAATTATACAGGTATTTAAATCATACAATTGAAATAATTTATTAATAAAAAATAAATAAAACACTTTACAAAAATATGTATTTTATTTGTTTATTTTTATGTCATGTGACCATTACAACACTACAATATATCAGAAAGCTGCAAACTCATGTGAAATGGACAGATACAGTTTTTTGGGGGGTGGTTTCCCGGACAGGGATTAGTTTAAACCAGGACTAGGCCTTAGTTTATTTATTAAATATAACTAGGTTTAACAAACATGCCTTACTAAAAACATTGCTCGTGTGCATTTTGAGGCAAAACAAAGGGCACGGATTTTTTTTAAATATATGTCAGTGCAAGCTGTTTTCAGTTTGGACAGCTCTTACATTTATTTTAGGACTAGTCTAATCCCTGTCCGGGAAATCGCCCCTTTATGTACCAATAAAAGAAAATTACCAGATGGAGGTCCAATAACAGGTAATAATAACAATAATTATGTAAAATACTACTGATATTAACTTTTAAATGGATGAAAAATAAATGTTAAACAAGTTAAACATGCAAATGCGCTTTTAAATTATTGAAATATTTACTTAAAATCTCAGAGAGTACTTTAAATAAATAATTTAGATTTAGTTTGAAAGCCCTGCCTTATGAAATCTATTTCTAAAAATACATTAACATAACTTTCAGGATATGAGGAGAAATTTAACCAGCATACCCAAAGTGTTTTTGTAGAGAATAACCTACCAGCTTTAAGCCAGGATTAGGCCTTAGTTAAATCATGGCATTTAAGTAGTTTTATAAATGTCACTTACTGTAGCAAAAACACATTTTTGTGCATCAAAACAATGCTACTGATGTATTTAAAAAATGTGTTATCAGTTCAGTCAACTCCATCATGTACTTAAAGGCAGGGTGCGTGATTTAAAAAAAAAAACACTTTGGAAAAGGGAGTTGGCCCGAGTACCAAAACACACTTGTAGCCAATCAGTACCAACCCACATTGTTGCCTGGGTTGCACATGTGTGGGGCGGGTCTATCAAAAGAAGGCTCAGAATCTATTGGGGTGGGGCGGTGTCTTTAGGTGATTTCAAATATCAACATTGGCTTTCAGAGATCATGTACCCTTCCTTTAATTCTGGGGCTATATACACAATATGGACATTTATTAGGTTATTTAAACCAACTGTGGGGTTTGCCAACATTTCATCCAACCATTTTTAGACTCTAGAGACAGCTCTTACAATAACAATGTAATTCTGCATTAATAATAAAACAAGTAACTGGCAAAGAAAATTGGAGCATTTGTCGCTATTTTAAACTACGACCACTTTGGTTTAAGCTGCCAAGAAACTGAATTTGAATAAGCTGAAAATTGAGTATCTAGGCTGCGAGGCACCATATGCTACTGATACGCAAGACTGTCTGAATAAATAAGGTAACAAGACCTCTCATATGAGTCATTTTACCTGTTTAATTGAAATATCCTAGCAAGTCGGATTAGACTTCTTGCAACAACATTTTTCCAACATCGGTTTTAAGAGGAATGGATTTGTACATGATCAAACCTTGAGGTGTGCAGTGTATGACCTGATTTTTTCTGCAAGTAAAGGCCATAAATGAGCTGAAATCCATCACAAACTCGTACAGATTCACATCCACTTAACATTTCCATCGTATACGGGTGGCACTTTACCATGCCAAGGATTTTTCCCTCAAGTTTTGTTTGAAATGAAAAAGGCACAAATGAAGCATGCATTTTGGATTTACAGTAGGGTACACATTTAATTATAGCACAACATTTAGTTTAATTTATACCCTAAAATCTCTTACTTCATTACAGACTTTCTCATTAGCACAATCACACATTAAGTCCCATTTAATATCTCAGCGATTTCTCCTAGAGAGAGCAAATTGAAAAGAACAGAAATCTCACATATTTCTTGGCTTAAAGTTCAGAAGAGATTTTAGCAATATCTAAATCTTAAAGTTTTGTCAAGCCTGCATTAAAAATCAAATATTATTAAAAACTTCAATTATGATCTTAAATATTTCTCATCATCTTGAGCAATAAAATAAATGCATTTTGTACAGTGAATACTCCCAAATGTATTTCAACATCTATGTCTGTCATTTAAGCAATTTTCTAAGAAATATCTAAGACAAGGACATGAATTCCTGAGGCATAAAATTGTTAGTAACTTGCCAAATCTGAGCGCAGTTTAAGTGAATGTAAAGATTTTTTCTAGAACTGCTAAATACAAAAGGGATCTTTTCCTATTTGGAGATTTAGGGCTCTATCTTACACCCAGCCCAATGCAGCGCAATGCGCGACGCAAGTGTCTTTTGCTAGTTTCCACCCTGCGCAAATATCATTTTCACATTTAGCGCCACGTTGTTTACGTAGCAAATGCATTTGCGCCCCCTTCTGCGCCCATGGGCATTCTGGTCTGAAAACGAGGTGTGTTCAGGCGCATTGTTGGCACGTTGCTATTTCGAGGCAACTAAAATAGACTACGCAAAAAAAAAACATTGACCAACAAAAACCTGGTCTAAAGTCTAAAGTCAATGGCGCAATATGTTTTTTTGTTATTTAAAGAGCGCATTAGTAATATGCGCCTATAAACTGGACGGCGCGGGTTTGCTTATCACATACATGAATGCGCAGCAGCACAAAAGAGAGCCGTTTGTAAATTCTTTATCTCCTGTTTATTACAAATAAAGCATTTTTAGAGTACAAACCTTTTCTTACATACTTCTACATACGTCCTCTAAATAGGGATTATACATAGCATCAGCGCAACTGACTTTTTAAGGGGATGAGAGCTGGGACTCTCATTGGTTTATTGCACGTTACGCCCAAAATACTCCCATTACTCATTAAATAAAAAGGACCAACCCTTTTCGACCATGCCCTCGGCGCACAAACCATTTTTCCCGTCGTTAAATGAGCAAAAGTGGATTCGGACACGCCTATTTAGACGTTGCGCCGTGCGCTTTAGACAATGCGCTTAGATCGTTAAAATAGGGCCCTTAAAATAAAACTTTCAATTTACTCCCATTCAATGAATGGACCCAGTGACATAAGAATTATTTTACATTATTACTCCCCAGTACTATGTTTAAATGCCCTTCTACAGTATGTTTCTTTTTTAACTTCCTCTCTGAGCTAAAGGGGTTTCATCTCTGTGAGCAGCTAAGCCAGTGTGACACTCCCTTTATGCTGGCCAAAGACATTCAATAATTTTGGCCAGATTCTGAAGGGATAGAGGGGAAATATATTGGCTGTGGTAGATGGAGTCATAGGCGGTTGATGTACACCCTGTGGTTTTCATCCATCTCTTTGCCTGAGCAAACTACAGTCCAACAAACTGAACAGAGCGCTAACCTGTGACTCAGGTTTAGTACGTTCAATCTTACACTTGACTATACAGAATGATTGATAAAACCTGCCACAGAGATGCTGGAAAGCAACTGTGATAGAGGTACAAACTGACCTCCCCGTTCCACACCTTTACCCCTATTTTTACTATTTATATATTTTTTTACTTTTACATTATATACTTTTATATTCTTTTTATACTTTTATACATTATATATTATTATAATTATTATTGTGTAAATAATCAACACATGTATTTTGGTATAGCACCAACTGTAATGCAGAGCTCTTAAACTTTTTGTGTTTATAACTGTTTAACTTTCATATATTGTTATATTTAAAAACATATAGCCAGTCTTCTCCTAATAACTAAAATTGCACTTCATGCATTCTTGTTCAATATTTTAAAGATATAAAGCTCTATTGTAAACTACATTTGGACACAACTGTTGGAGTTCGCCCCCTAGTGGCAATCGTAATGAAATTTCAGTTTAATCGTAAATCTGTGCCAACATGGGAGAGAAGCTCATTCCTATAATCTACGGATATATTTATACTTAATAATGTACTTATCAGTAACTAATCATTTTAAAGGATTCAAGTTTTACTGATAAAGTTAAACAAAAAAGGATTCATATTTTTCACTTGCAAAAGTACGCACCCACAGATGGTTGGCACCCCACGCAGCTACTATGTACAGTGGAAAGGCGGCTTTAAAATAACCGTGCTGATTTTAAATCAGACAAAGATGACCAGATAAAGATGATTGGAGGGCCGCATTTGGCCCGTGGGCCCCCGTTGACTAGCCCTGCTTTATATCTATAAGCCTGAAGGGACAGTTTCCTGGACAGGGATTAGACTAGTCCTAAACTAAAATAAATGTAAGAGCTGTCCAAACTAAAAACATCTTGCACTGACATATCTTAAAATATATCAGTGCCCTTTGTTTCGCCTCAAAATGCACACAAGTAACATTTATAGTAAGGCATGTTTGTTAAAACTAGTTATATATCCTAATTAAACTAAGGCTTAGTCCTGGTTTAAGATAATCCTTGTCCAGTAAACCACCCCTAATTTGTCTGAATTCATACAATCTCATTTATACGTTTTAGTACGATCTGCCTTTGCCCCAGTGACGCTGTGGATAAAGTTTCTTTTAGGCTTTTCTACATAGTTGTACACTCTTAAAAATTTTGGTCAAAAAGAGACAAACTCAACCTGTTGGGTTGTTATTTAACCTATGCTGGGTTGTTTATTTGTTTTTTGTTTTTTATCCACTGTTGGGTCAAATATAAACATGTTTGTGTTGATTTAACCCAAAGGCTGGGTTTGTCTCTTTTTGACCCATTGCTGGGTTGAAAATAGTTCAGCATTTTTTGTTTCAGTACGCATAATAAAAAGCTCTTTATAAAAAAATTGAATTAATTAAAATAAAAAGAATACAAAATCAATAATATATATATATATAATACACTGTCTAAAAATACAGCATGAAGTTATTATGCAAGTTAATTTAACCTACTTGTGAGTAGTTGACATAACTCAGAAAAACAAGTTAAAATTATTTAACGTATATTTTAAGTTAAGGTAACATAAAAAATATATTGATATGATATCATTTTTGTGTAAGTATGTTTTTTCCGTAGGTTCCTGTACCACATCAGGTTGTTTATATTCAATACAACAATTGATTCTTTCACTCGAACACTTTTGACTATAAGTCCTGTGTTAACCTCTAAATAAGAGACTTCCATTGATTGTCTCGGGTTCTGAATTGAAGACCTCGTTCTACAATGTGTGTCAAAAGGGCTTGAAAAATTGAAGAACCTGGTCTAAGTGCACTCCACAGCTCACCTGAAGGTCAAGCGTTGAAAGCCCATCACAATAGAAAAGTGTCGGATGAAATTATCATATCGTTCGCTGGGTGTTTCGATGGAGGCGTTCAAAGTTAAACAAGTGAGATGAGAGGTTCTCGAAAAGCCCATCCTTGCAGGCATTTGCAAATAAGCATGCTTCAGTGAGCCTTGAGTGGTTGACTGCAAATTGTGGGATTACCTTACGTAAAAAAAAAGACAAAATATATAAGAAAAACTTACTTCATGTGGAATATGAATAGATATTCTTTGTTGGGAAGCTCAACAAAATAGCAAAACATTGTGCTGAGACGTATGAGAGATGTATGATCTTTAAGTGAACATTAAACATTCGTTCCAAAGTTAAACGGCTCCATTTGCATAACTCATCACCCTTTCAGTAAGACTAATCGGAGAAAGGGATGACTACGTAGAAACAAGTCAATTATCTTTACTAACAGTTGCAATTACCTGCCCTGGGCGCATTGTTCTATGCATGCACAAAAGATGACATATTTATGGTATTTCTATGGAAAGCACTTTCATCATAGGTCCTTGGGGCCAAAACACTTCTCACCAGCTCGGTTTTCTCATACAAGACTCAATGCAGCAAAACCCAGCGCACAGCTGGAGATACATTTATAAATGCCCCAGCACAACCTCAGTGTTATAAGAACAGACCTAATCAACCCAGGACACAAAACAACTGCAAACTCTTTGGCCTCTGATGGGAATAAACATCCCACGATTTTAAATAAGCGAGGTTGGTTTTAGAAAGTAAAATTGAGTGCATATTCTCCATTTCCCATAAATTATTCGAAATATCCCTATGGAACAAACGGAGACTTCTGCTTTTCATACTGCATGAAGATAAAGTGAATAGCAGTCATGTGATCTCAGCATGTCGGCTCCCACTAGACGACCCGCTTCGTGCAAAATAAAACAGCTTATATTTGGCTACTGACATGACACGCAAGCATATCTGATTTAAACAGCACTATATTTTCTCTAATGAAGGAATTACTGAACGCAAATATACAAGATTTCAATACTGAGCATCATAACACGTTTTCCCAATGGGTTATTGGATAGCAATATGCATTATGATTTATCATTACCCATCATTTTATGAAACCCACGAAGGCCTTATATGGCCAGTGAGACTAAAAAGTACTTTATCCATAAAGCATATTTTCTTTCTGAAAATTCACCACAACTAGGTTTTCGCTTCCAACACCTTACATTATACGTGATAAATGAATTACCACTAGCATTGAAAGCTTTGTCCTCACCCTGCCTGCTCTGTACATTATCTATTATCTGTCTCTCTCTTATTCTATTGTAAAAACACCGTCAATATGTTTTCAGAGGCAACAGGACAAACGGGCTTTGAATTCACAACTTGAATAAATGTCTTCAGAAATAATTATTTACAAACCATCTTGCTAAAATACGAGTATAAAGAGCTTGAATGAATTTAATGCTCATCTTGTACATTGTACTCTAGTGGATAAATATGGCACTTCTATAAATAATCCACATGAAGGCCTGATTTCCAAGAAAAAAAATGACGCATGTTTAATAGAAAAACCTGTATTAAATGACTATATTCATTTCAATCTTGCTAAGCTTCTGATGGAGGCTGTCACATGCTGATCTTTTATTATACCTTTGGTCACGTCACAAGAGATTTGCTCACTAGATCCATTTATAGATTTTCAATCCATGTTAAGAACGAAAGCCAGGAGCAAGTAACAAAACAAAATATCTGATAAAAATGGCCCATATTATGCAAAATCCACTTTTACAAGGTGTTTGGACATAAATGTGTGTGGGCAGTGTGTGAACACAAACAGCCCAAAATAAAAATTATAACTTTTTTAATCACCATTAATCCAACGCTATTAGACGTGCTGTTTTGATTCTCTTGTTAATGTGATGTCACACAAACAAAGCACCGCCCACAGCCACTGAGTGGTTAATTTTTCACAAAATATAAATGTGTTTATCTTAAACTGTATTCATCTGATCAATTTTTAACTAAAAGTGATCATGGTCTGTTGGTAACGCGGTGAAGAGCTGTACCTTTATGAAAATTAACCATGATTTTAATGTGGTAAAAGTGTAGTAACCATTTTTTATTTCTTATCAGCAAAACCATAGTTTTAGTGCACCAGCCATGGCTTAACTATCGTTTTTGAAAACCTTGGTTGTCAAAACCATGGTTATTTTGTGGTTACTAGTAACCATGTTTTTTTATTGTAGTAAAACCATGCTTAATTTTCATAAGGGTAGCTCATTTGCATTGTACAGACGTGAAAACAGAATTTTTTTCAGTGATTAAATCATAAAATAACACTCTATAGTTTAAACAAGGATGTTGCATGTCTGTAGAAGATAACACCAGTTGTTTTGTAATATTTTAATACATGTAATGCATTAAAAAGTGACATAGATGGGTGCTGATCAAATGTCAATATGTGACGAGTCGGGAGTAAGAAACGCATTGTCTAGGTTAACTATGAATACGACATACTGTAGTCCAGCCATTAGTAACCCACTTCTAACCAAAATAAACATATGGGATGTATATCCATGCATTTAAGGGTACAGACGTGAAAACAGCTCCCACACAAATAGGGGAATTTAAGACATGCTATAACAAATGATCTGTGGGGTATTTCATGAGCTGAATGGTCTAATCTGCTCATTGTTTTAAATTCCACAATATTATACTTGGCAGGTTCTGTTAAAATGGGTTGAAGCTTTTTAAGAAAACTCTTTTGTCCACAGTGACATTAAGCTCAGAACATGAGTGGTACATGTTCTACCCACTTATCCCAATCCATTAAACCTTCCAGACTGCCGTGTTTCTGTTGTCACCACACCTGACAGTAAAAACAAAAGCGGATTTATTTTCATAAAAGAGCATTATTTGTATTCCATGCGGCAATAAGCCATCAGATTATCTTGAAAAAACAGAAGTGCAAAACTTGCTGTCTGTAAAAATCTAATATTAAAGTGTGACTCACAGTTCAGAATTTTGAGTACCTGGTTCGGTGACACTTCCCCTAAAGAGAAAAGCAAGCAATAGCAGTCCTTTCATTGTCTAGGTCAGTGGTTCCCAAACTTTTTCAGCGTGTGGCCCCCCTTGCGTACGGTGCATTCCTTTGCGGCCCCCCAATGAAAATTTGTGACAAAAAACTGTTTTAAAACTCAACATTTTAATAAAAAAACATTAAATTATACAAAAGAGTAGTGCTTTTGGTTAGTAGCCTTATTTTTTTAGGTTTAATTACACAGAATTCATGATAAATTAATGTATTTCATAAAATGTCATAAAACTGGGGCCCCCCTGGCACCATCTCGCGGCCCCCCTGGGGGCCCCGGCCACCAGTTTGAAAACCACTGGTCTAGGTCAACACATTCTTACTCCGAATTCATTCATGTTTGGTCAGCCCCCATCAGCTTCGCTTTGTTAAGCGTAGGGTACTTCATTGTTTTTAACGAGAAACCTTTGATGTCAATGCGTGAATTTCATAATGAAATTTTACCGTCATTATGAAATTATGTGTTTAAATTTCTCATTATCATTATGACATGTATGTTGGGGCATGATTTTTATTCAAACAGCCAGCATAAATATATTTATATATCACTATTCATAAGCATCTAAGCCAACTCATACCCCTAAACTATCCCTGGATATATAAAATTAAAAACATAATAATATAGACGGTTTCATCAGACGCACGTGCGCTGACGTGACGCACATGCGCTGACGTGATACACGTCTGGATCCGAACTTAGTTCCAGTTTAGTTTTTTTAATCGTCTGACTAGTTGCTAAACTGATCTCTTGAACAAATGCCTCGTCGAAAATAACAAATGTTTTGGTTTCCTAGGTAATCTATGTGTTGTTTTTTGCTTGTTATATAAATAAACTACATTTAAAGAACTTTGTTTTTATTTATTCTTAGCGGAGTTAACCGGAAGTTGGGTGCGGACCACGACAGCCGCTTGTTTATGTTGTTAATGCTGAAACCTCTATATTTTTACAATTTATTCAAAAAGTACAAATATTCCAAGCGTTTTTACTCCAAACAACGGATGCAAACGCGGTCTCTGTTTGCTGTAAAACTGCGCACTCACATAGTCAAAAACTGCCGCCAGAAGAGCCGTTACTTTGCTTTTCTCTGTGTCTTTTGACTGACTGCGTCAGGACCTCAGGAACAATGGCTGCCATGTGTTTTGTGATAGGATGTGTCATGCTAATTCAGGTGTATTTTTGAATCTGATATGATCATTTTCTGTGAGTAAATCATTAAATTATACTATTGTTCATATAAGGTTATTGCATGACTGTAGAAGACAAAACCAGGCCAGACAGCGGATCTCTCCGGGCCGGATCTGCACCGGAGCTGCCAACTTTGGTTTAAATCCGGTGCCGATCTGGCCCAGAGTCGTCTGCTATCTGCTTGTAATATTTTAATCCTGAGTTTTAATTGTCAGTTTTTGCAATAAATGTGTTTGACTGTACTTTATTTGGCTGTTAGGTTTTTCAATGTCGAGAATATTTTAACTCTTTTACCGCCAGAGTTTTTTTTTTAAAAAAGTTGCCAGCCAGTGCTTGCATTTTTTATGATTTTCACAAAAGTTACAGAAAATGTTCTTCTTTAAAGAACACCTATTTCATTGCTATGATAAAGTTATTTTGTGTATTTGGTATAATACAATGTATTTGCGTGGTTTATGGTTAAAATACACATATTTTCCACAAACCGTAAATTTTTGAAGCTCCAGATTTCTCTTCCTAAACGTACAGATGTTGTACAAAGCTCTCAAAATCACTTGTCCCTGATTGGCTAGCTAATCTGTACATTGTGATTGGCTTTAATACCTTTGATGTCAGCCGGAAATGTGGCGCTCCTTACCATGTTTGAAAGATTCGCTCACAATGCAATGCTAACAGGAGTTAACTTATAAGACGTGACTCCAAGCGGGAGGAATTTTGATAATGTCGGTCTTGTCTACATCACCAATCCCAGGAAGTAAACTGTCGCCAATTAAACAACAACAACATTGGTGCTCTTTAACTATATAAACATGCAATATGTCAAATAAAAGAAAAGACTATTTGCTTTCAAACAAAAAAAGTTTATCCTACTTTTATTTTTTCTCTTTTATCACCTTTCAAATATGGGTAGGTTTCTTTAAAAATCCAACATTTTGAGCAAAAAACTAATGACTTTTGATCAGATTCAGAGCAATTATCAAAACGTACACAGAGTTTGGCTTTAGCGGTTGCTTCCAAACACATCATTGGCAGAGAATAATTTTCTCTTAATAAACAAGTTAAAGGCGGAGTCCATGATGCTTGAAAGCCAATGTTGATATTTGAAATCACCTAAACAAACACGCCCCTACCCCAATAGAATCTGGACCTTCTGTTGATAGACCCGCCCCACACATACGCAACCCGGCATTTGATTTGATTTGATTGGCTATAAGTGTGTTTTGGTAGTCGGCCCGTCTCCTTTTCCAAACCGTTTTTCAAACATCGTGGACTCCGCCTTTAACTCATCGATGGCGGGGAAAGAGTTAAACTTTAAATATTTATAATATATCATATTTATACATTTCTACTCTACAAATGCAAAGAGTTAACTTTGCGTTGATCTGACACATAAGACAAACAAATTCATGCCCTGCACATTGAAAAACGCAGCCAGATGGGTTCCCTGTGCGTTAAAAAGTGACACAGATGGGAGCCGACCAAACGTCAATATGTGAAGAGCTGGGAGTAAGAAACACATTGTCTAGGTTAACTATAGATCTGATATAGTTTCCAACTAAAATAAACTTATGAGTATGATAATCTATAATGTAAGCAGTTGTCACAAGTCTTTGGTTTTATTTATTCATTTTATTATAATTATGTTGTCCTATGGTTAGACATCTATTAAATTTTAAGAGTCCAAATTTTGCCTAGTTTTACCCTAGACATCTGGACTATGTTTGAATGACTATTACACGTCTTTTAAAATGCCAAAATTGCTTGCTGGGATAATTTCAGTGTTCACACATGATTGCTGTGGCAACTATAAGCAGGCACTTTGATTTGCCATTGAAAGTTTCATGGGAATTATTTTAGTACAGACGAGACTTTCCAATGATCTGTTTATTCCACTAGAGACTGATGCAGCTGGATTTTTTCAATTTAAGCTTTCATAGTTTTATTCATTTGTGGATGGGGGTTTGATTATTGTACCTAAGGCATCGTTAAATCAAGAAACAAATCAAATCAGGCCATTACAATTATATTTGGATACGATTTGAATACCCTGATGCAAAATTTCAAATTTGGATCGTATCAGAAAATTATAACAGATAATCAACACCTTTATTACTTGGCTCTCTAGTATACCTGATTCGAATACATTTCAAGGTCTCCTGATAAGACACTGCTCATCCGGGTACCGCGAGTCATCTGAACCTGTACTATATATGTTTAATGTATCGCTCAGCTTTGTCTTTTTTGATGTAAGGTTTGAATTAGACACACATAAGCTAATAAAATATTGCAAATACATTTTTTGTGTCCATTTGACAAGCAGCTGTGTAATAAGCGGGATCATGTACATCCAGTCGGTTGTTGTTGAACCCTTACGTATCAAAAACTCTGACACACCCACATTGATCAAACTCATTTTAGTTAAGCGAGATGCTCATCTTTGTAATTCTCCTGCTGTCATCATTACTCAACAGAAAGGATAAAATCAATCATTCCTTTGAGAATGAATGATGTCCATTTGACAGGGAGGCGACATTAGTCAGTCAGCTTTTTGTTTACGCCACACGACGCTGCCTGCCAAGCCTTCGCCCTCGAGAGCACCACTTGTTTTAGTTGGAATAGTTGGATGTGGAATTTCAATCCATTAGTGAGCTGGCCAGCCCTCCCACCCGCTTTATTGAGAGTAGCAACCATGAGATAAATGTGCATTCATTATCACTACTGGACATTTTCAAAAGCACGAGCTCCTTGTTAATGTCCAGTCTTTCGTTTGAGGCCTTCCGATTGCTACATGAATAAAATGACGCTTCTTCAAATCGAAGATGTTAAGTGCAAGCCTGAGGGAAACTTCATTACTCAGCTCTTTTATAGCTTAAGAGTTTTCATCTGCGGAGTACTCAAATGTTCAAATGTTTTCCTGTCAGCATCAAATGCATTTAAAATTACATATGAATAATAAAAATAGACACAAATTAGGCAACAAAGCAGAGAAACGTGGAGTGGCTTCATAAAAATAAACAATAAACATAACATTTCTCGAAAGAACGTTTTTGAATGGGATACAAATAATACAGCCAAAATTTGATGTGTAAGGATTTGTGCACACAGAGAAAGGCTTTACTACTATGAAGTTTGAGCCATCAGATGGGGTTGGTCCTCACCCCCCCCCCCCCCCCACAATTTCTGCCTATGGGTGGCTTTGCTCAGAACGTTTGGTTTTCAAGAATTTGGCAAACACATTTACATTCACATTGAAATCAAAGTCCCTTTAGGGAAGTTGCACAACTGGGTGGCCATGTTTGTATTGTCTCCAGGCAGTTGTTTTAGTAATGCAATTATATATTCCTGTCTACTTGAATGGGGAAAGATCTCTAAAATCTTTACCTAAAATATCTTTAAGTCATTTCAGCTACTGCATATGTACACAGTACAGAGCTCCTCCCCTAAAGATTCATCCATCTTTATCGACTGATGATTGGTTCATTAAACTGGTAGGCAGGATTTTTGTCACCATAGCGGCCATATTGAGAGATGCTTTCTTCCCTACAGACTAGGGGTGAGCATTCTGGGTCATGGAGGGCCACTGTCCTGCAAAGTTTAGCTTCGACCCTAATCAAACACAACTGAAAATCCCAATCAAATCCCAATGTGTTTGATTAGGGTTGGAGCTAAACTTTGCAGGACAGTGGCCCTCCAGGACCAGGAATGCCCACCCCTGCTATAGACAATTTCATTGAATGCATGCACGTTGCAGCGGTTACGTGTCTGGACAGATAACTTGTGGTCTGTGGTTGTTTAATGGTCTGGCTAGTTGCTAAACTGAACTCTGGAATAAATACTGTGTCGAAAATAAAAACAATTTTGGTTTCCTTAAAACGAGGGAAGAAGACAATCATGGATCACCGCTATGTGAAGATAGGTTTGGCAGCGGTTCTGTAGCTAACATTGTATACAGTACATCAATTTTACACAGTAATGTTAGCTCAGTGTCGTTTTTTTTGAAACACTTTATCTATTTGTTAGCTTGTTATCAGATATAAACAACCCTAATAGCACTCAAAAGGTTGTTATTGGTTCCATGCGAACATCTACCGGAAGTTACATTTGTTTCACGAAAGCCGTTTGTTTATGTTGTTACTGCTGAGACCATTAATAGCAGTGCTCGATCTTGTTATGACCAATATCTTTTTTTAAATGAAATAGTTTTGACCACTGACAGATCTGAATTTAATGAGCAATTGTTACAATTTCCTCAAAAACTCAGGAGAGACAAGTAAGATTAATGGGGGAACTGAGAAACTTTAGCAAGAGTCTCCATCTAATAAAATGCTGAAACAATTAATATCTTAAAGATCTCATGTGTTATTTATCATTTTTATAGGAAGACTGCTCATTTAAGTAGAGGCTGGTTGGCCAAATGTTGCACCAGATGGATTTTAATTTTTGTATGCAATGAATAGCCAATGTGCCTTTGTAATTTATTAACATAGCTATGGAAATGTTTAGTGTAACACAGTCTCACCCCATGTCGTCAATATTTGACGACACTTGACCATTCGTCATATGTTGACGCGAAGGGTATACCTTTCGCATCATTTTTTGACGAACTGGGGACTTCAATACTATTACGTCCGTTCCATTCTCTTTCCTATTTTCTTACCATTTTCGCGTCGGTTTAGGGTTAGATTACGCAAAATTAAACAGTCTACGCGAAATTAAACAGTTGTCACCTGGCGTTGGGGTTAGAGTTAGGTACGCGAAATGAAACAGTTGTCACCTGGCGTTGGGGTTAGAGTTAGGTTTGGGTAGGGATGTCATTATGTAAATCTAACCCTAAACCGACGCGGAAATGGTAAGAAAATAG
The DNA here is from genome assembly GCF_030506205.2 of Paramisgurnus dabryanus. Taxonomy (NCBI): domain Eukaryota; kingdom Metazoa; phylum Chordata; class Actinopteri; order Cypriniformes; family Cobitidae; genus Paramisgurnus; species Paramisgurnus dabryanus. Next base: position 27,221,698 of record NC_133340.1, on the reverse strand, counting down.
GAAAGAGAATGCAACGGACGTAATAGTATTGAAGTCCCCAGTTCGTCAAAAAATGACGCGAAAGGTATACCCTCCGCGTCAACATATTGACGCATGGTCAAGTGTCGTCAAACATTGATGACATGGGGTGAGACTGGGTTGTTTAGTGGCAATCTAAACTAACATCTGAATCTTAAGATGTTCCTTAGGAACTGGATGTGTCAGTAAACTTAGAAATGTTATGCTATTTACTAAAAAAAAAAATGATTTCATAAATTAACCCTTTAATTAATCCGTCAATGAACATATTGTATCCGAAGACATTTTGTACAATTAAACAACAGAAATATGAGGAATGCTTCAAATAATGAATTAGTTTTAAACAAAGCTGTTTTGGTTACTTTTCTTAAGAAGTTTATTCAACCAATCAGCGCAAAGCAGACAGTTTTTGCAGCATCACTCTTCCACCCTATCACCTCACTCTTAGCTAGTTAAAGGGGGGGTACTCTGGGTTTGGGCTAAAATTCAGAGTTCGGAGCCCCCCCCCCCACACACAGATAGTAGGGCTGTGAGTCTGTCATTATGAGTCTGAGTCGTTTATAACGTGCATTTAAAAAAGCTACACTTGTTTAATAACATCATTCAAAATATTTTTTATTATCACGAAAACAATACATTTTCTTGGAATAGCGATTATAATGGTATCTTTTGTGGCACGATAACATCTTTTGGTTTTGGATGTGCCGGGATTTTACCGTAATTCATTAAAATTCATTAATTGAGAAAATGTCCATTTGCATGATTAATCGTCGCAGCCCTAATGGACAGCATGCCAAATATGCTTTATCTCATTCCCTATTGATTACATGTTAATGAGAACTCGTGAAACAAGCCTTGGGTAACTAACTTCACACATTCAAAGGTGCCAAATAATGCATTGAAATGTTACATTGTTCTTTGATCAAAATGGTCTATTTTTGCCCTATTTGGAAGGGTCATGAATAATAATTTGAGCTCTGCTCTGCTCTGCTCTGAGGCTCATGTCAGTAGCTCACATTAGTAAACAGATCTTATATGTTTGAGACTGTATCAGACGAAAATACAGATTTTGGGAACAACTTATTTTTGGAGTTTTTTAATGGATATTTCTGAGTGGTAAGTTTGTGTTTTTTTCACTAGGGACCTGCAAAACGTATCTGTAATGTCAACAGTCGAACTTCAGCCTAAACACTAGCATATAGCATTAATTAGCATGTAGCGCTAACTCAGCAGTCACAACTTAGTTTTTAATGTAGCATTTTAACAACTTTGTAATTAATTTAATGTGTTATTTAATGTTGGGAATGTACATCTTGACTGTGATGACTGTTATGTTGAGATTTTCCAGCAGTCTTTTGCATGCACGAGGTTTACATAAAATAAGGAAACAAACGCATATGTCATTAACACGAGACTCATGATATGTCATTACCATGTATAGAGCTCTTATTATTCATCTGTGCCTAGGGATTTTTTGTATTCTATGGCACCTTTAAAAATTACCTTGAAACCAAAATTAAATGGTGAGAAAGACATTTGGTTACAGAAAGCATTTGCTTTTTTTATTCTAATGCAATCACATTGACACATTTCAAATGTGACTTCATTCTCCAAATACGTTTCGTGTGTCGTTCATAAATCACATGCCTGCATTTCAGTGGATAATAATACAGTATAATGTAAATGCAGAATAAAATCTGGGCCCTTATTATATTACGAGAGGAACCAAGGATATATTATCACCCATTTATGATAGCAATTGTACCCCTGATGTGAAAACAACAGTATGTCCATTTGGATTTTTTTCATCTGATGATCATGTTAGAGAAATTGTGAATCTGAAAAATATAAAGGTTTAACCAGACAGTACTGCTGTGAGGTGATACTGATTTATTGTTACCAACTGGCCTTGGCCAGTATTGTTTTGAGCCACATATCTGTCATCATTTCCAGCACAGGTTTATTATCAATGCACTACTTACTGTAAGTCAACATGGTTAATGACAACGAGAAAACATAGGCTACTAACTTTTGAATAAACATGATTATACAGTACAAAACAGAAAGGCCAAATAACTTCACAAAGAAAAGAGGTAATTAAAAGCACCAACATCAGGAATAGATCAATCTTCTGTCGAGCCGAAGGCCCTCTGGGATTGATGTTAAGCTACGTGCTGTCTGTGAAGTGTCCTGTCTATAGCTTATTAAAATCATTACAAACGCTGTTTGTCAAAACACCTTCCCTTCATGCCATAGTTAATTTAATGCCTGAACTCTCTGTCTGTTTCCCTTCTTTTCTTACCTGTTCGTTTATTAAGTCTCTTGTCAGTTACCGTTGTCAAACACGTTTCCCCTCACAGGCGCATACGTTCGTGATGACGTCACACGTTTCCCTCAAGTAAAGGTAAATAACATATCCAATAAACAACGAAATCTATGCTAACGTGATAACGTTGACATTTAAATCATCTGCTTACTAACCATTTTCATGTTAAGCATCTTTGATAATCCAGACGGCTAGGCGGAAAGGAAATTGACAGGACTTTGTAACGGAGCTAAATAAATGATAATAAAAAAATTAATGAAACGAAGGTCGAAACTGGAATTCAGAATGAAACTGTTTTAATCCCATGTAATAATATTGTGTAAATGTGTTAACTGAGTTACGTGTGATGACGTCGTTTAATCTAAGCATTTACTTTTGTAGATGATGTAAAACAACTAAAGGAAACAACTGATATTTTAAGGATTTAAAAAAGTAAAAAAAATAAATAAAGATAAATAATTTATTTTAATTTATTAATTTGCACGTTTTAATTAATAAGTAACAACTTTTAGAAATCGTTTTCTTTTTGTTTGGTCTATATAAGGCACTTGAAATACTATGCCTTGCCTAACAAGTTTGTATACAGTATATCATAATATCATAGTAGTATTAATATCATATATACAACATGCAGCATACATTTAAAACCTAATGTTTACAATTTCAGCATATCAAGACATCAAGTTAGCATCAAGCAGCAGTCCGGTGCTTTTTACTTTATGGGGATTGTAATGCTGTAATGATCCTGTAATAAATTATGTACAATACAATAATAAAATCATTGGGTCTTTGAAATATATGTGGTGCCAAATATTTTCAAAATAAGCTTAATGTGCTTTTTACTGTAAATTGTAAATGATATAAAGTGTCTCTCTTTTAAGAGAATGGATACAGAAAATATGCAACACATTTTAGATAAAGTTTGATGCAAACAATAATATGAAAAAGTTATCCAAAACATTAATTACTCTTAAATGTGATCTGCTCTTCTCAGAATAAGACTCATAAATGAACAATTTGCATTACAACTCTGTCAAAATTCAAACTTTTAATGTAAAAAGATCTGTTGTTTTCCATCAAAAACTCTTTATAATTACTCATAATGTTGCATAATGTTCTCGCAGTTGGGAACAGAGAGAAATGTGGGGGGCCGACACAGATTGACTAAGAATTATGCAAGCGATGATATGAAACACATTAAAGCTTTTGATCTCTCTACAGACCTGCGTCCCTACAAACTTTACATGTTTGTCTAATTAGGTTTTATGTACGATTCAGACAAAAATTAAAGGGTAACATTAAGGTTGTATTTGTTACGATGCATCTGCTACATTTATAATTTTAGTGCATGCTACGTGAACATTAACAAATGCAGTAAATTCATATTAAAATATGTCATATTTCTTGTCATCTTGTGATCATTTTGTCACCTTATAAACTTGCATACTATAAACAGAGAGAAATTTTAAGAATTTCCACAGCTCCTTTTTAAACAATGACAGTTCATAGTACTCAAAGCTTTGAAACGAGAATGGTGGCAGATTTTTATTATTCCCTAAGAATTCGGATTCAAGCCGAGGAAACTGCTCATGGCTTGACATTAAAGCACATTATTTAAGGAAAGGCCGGTGCTTGACGTCTTTTAAACTCGATCTGAAGGCTTGCTTCAATCCGACAGACTGAGGGTACAGTTTGAGAGGATGTGAGTCTGTGATCAGCTAAAGCAGTTGAGTTCAGTGCTGCATCTGTGATTGGCAGGATTAGGGTGAGGCGTCTCCGAAGCATCCGTGTTGACAGACAAGCTGAGGAAGGACTTTAGTGCTTAGCACACTGAGGTTCAATGAGAAAAACATGATTGTCGGACTTCAGAGAAGGCCCAAAGATCACAGGCACTGAGCAAATGAGTATAATTATCCATTTATGATGCCCTGCATTCCCAGAAAGCCATTATGACAGCGCATGAACCAGAGATCCCTTTGAAAACATTAGAGAAATAAAAGTGTGATAATGATGAAAATCTGTTAACGGGCCAAGATGATAATACTTACAGGAAGAGCAAGTCTTAAACACAGGTTGACATATACCTGCCCACTCGATACACCTTACATCAGTGTATTTTGTGAATACAGTATTGTGCAAATGCCTTAGGCTACCATGCCACGATTAAATTAGTTGTTTTTGCATTAGTATAGTGAGCATATATAATTAGTTGAAAATACAGGAGATTTGTATGTGGTATTGAGAATAAATAACAGAATAAAACTAGAAGTTAAAGTTTCAAGTATTTAATGTGAGTTCTTTTCAATAGCAGGAACTTGCAGGATCCCTTAAACCAGTGGTTCTCAAACTGGGGTCCGGGGCCCCCAGGGGGGTCGTGAGATGGTGCCAGGGGGGCCCCAGTTTTATGACATTTTATAAAATACATTTATTTATCATGAATTCTGTGTAATTAAACCTAAAAAAATAAGGCTACTAACCAACAGCACTACTTTGTATAACTTAATATGTTTTGTGTAATTAAAATGTTAAATTTTAGAACAGTTTTTGTCATAAATTTTCTTTGGGGGGCCGCGAAGGAATGCACCGTACACAAGGGGGGCCGCACGCAGAAAAAGTTTGAGAACCACTGCCTTAAACGTGAATTTAATGGACAATAATTTTTCTGGACAATAACAAACACAGGGATTGTAGGCAACAGTTTACTGCCTGGAATTGGTAGACAACATCGACAAAATTTCATAATTTCTCCCGCTTCGGACTCACAGCCTGTAAATGAACTCCTGTCTGCATTGCATTGTGACCGAATCTTTCAAACATGGTAAGGAGCGTCACATTTTCGGCTGACATCAGAGGTATTCAGGCCAATGACAATTTACAGATTAGCTGGCCAATCAGGGACACAGCGCTTTTCAAATCGATGAGGTTTGTACAAAATCCGTGTTTTAACCATAAACCACGTGAACACATCGTATTATACCAAATACACAAAATAACATTGTTTTTAAGCAATGAAATAGGTGGCCTTTAATAAAAAGAAAGGAAATAAATAAAGATGGTCATTAAAACTGTGCTAAAACAGCAAAGCTGTTGGTGACCTACGACTGTTTAAAGATTGAACAAACACTTTTTAATAACACATTGGAAACTGTCTGAAACAAAGTCAAGTCACAATTAAGTCAGTGCTGGCAAAAATTGTTTTGTTTCTGGGTGAACTATTTCCTTACTTTCTGCTATTTTGAGAGGAAATCAGGGCTGGTCAGAGGTGAAAACTTTCTCAACATTGGTTGGCAAGATGAAATAGTTTACATTCGCATTGAATTAGTTTTCAAATTGCTTCTGGTAAACAAACATGTCTGTTCATTTTTAAAGCAGAGTGAAATTTTCTTTTGCAATAAAGACACATAAAAATAGTCATAAAAGACAAGAACATTTTTATAACAAACTGCTATCAAAAATGTATTAATATGAAGCAATTATAATCATCAACCAACAGAAAATACATGTTGAACGAAAAAATAATTACATCCTAGCAAGAAATTTGAAATATGCAATCCATATCTAACACGTGATGAATATGGTTGTGTTTGTTCAAACTTGAGCCGGATCAATGACTCATTAGTCTTAGGCCACATTCACCATTCGATCATCTTTTTTTTCTCCATAGAAATCATTCCAAGAAATGTGTAAGGTGTGACCAAATTGCAGAAACAATTTATAGATAAATCTATGTGGACAGGCTCTTTTCAATGGTTATCCTCCCTTCACTGACTCCCAGTGAACCAAAGAGTTGGTTTTAAGGTCCTAGTTTTTGTATTTAAAGCCCTGTATGGACTTGCTTCTATTTATATATCACAAGTTAAGTTAAGTTTTCACTCTATTTTCAGAGAAATAAAAATTACAAAAGTTGTCACTGAGATGGTACCTTTTAAAAAGGTACAGACTGGTACCCTTGAGGTACCAGTATGTACCTCTAAGATACCAATGTGTACCTTTAATACAACTTGGGTACAAAAAGGTACCACCCAAGTAACAACGTTTGTACCTTCTTGTACCTTTTTTTTTAGAGTGTACTAAATCAAAAACCCTGTTTAAAAACTAAAGGTGACATGGATTTCTGAGGCCAAGCTCCAAAACTGACTTTTTTTAAAGCATCACTTAAAACATCTATTTCTATTTTATTATATTTATTTATGATGTAGTTTTGTACTCCCAGGGATAGTTGTGTAGGAAGTCTATTGATATTTTGATAATTGATATTTTTTTTATATAAGTGGTCAAGCCCCAAAGGTTAATCCAGTGCTGCTAAATAGAGCTTAAAAACAATCGGGAGATTGTTGAAAACTACTATTTTTCACATATACATGTAGCTTTTGGACGATATACTAATGATGATTGTCAAAATATCCATCGGAAATGGATGAAAATTGCACAAAATGAATAGTTATGTAAGTTTTTTGACTTATGTTTATAACGCCTCAACAATATTATACATTTTTTAATATTTGCCACACTGATTTATGGGCATTGTCTGTGGCCAGAAAAAAGTTGTCCTTTCTAATTGAACAAAACCAGAAAGCACCTATATCTCTTCATCAGAACAATGTAGACACTTGGGTCGGCTCGATCCATTTGTGGTTTGTAGTATATTAATTGATGGATGCCATTTTACTCCCTAGCAGCCAAATGGAGTACCCTGTCAACTGTTTAGCAGGACCTATATCTCTGCATCAGAACATTGTTGGCTCTTTTGACTTGTTAACATTGTTGTAACATTTTGAAACTCGTGTTTTGCCACAGCAAACACCAGTCATGTTTTCTTAAGTGATTTAGATGTCCATACTCCTCAAGAAGGGAGGGAGAGATTTCAGTGAACTAGAAAATAGCTTTTTTGCTGATAACTTTTGTATTTTTTATCTGCAATCATGAGGTTTTCTTTCCTAAGCGCATGCAAATTCTGCTTTATTTTCTTTTGTGCCCTTGTTCAGCTTGACCCCAGTATTGCTGCTTGCAGCTATATTTTTAAGTTGTTTTATATAATCCTCATACATTATTCTGTTATTGATGTTTTTCTGATGTGTTTTTCTGTGGTTCTGTCTGTACATCCTTTTGGTGTTGTCTTAAGGTGCATATAAATAAACTTTGACCTCGACCTTGACCATTTTACAGTTGTTTCCAAAATACACCACTCACACATACATATATTCAAAAAAAAAAAAAAAAAAAAAAAAATAGTGCGCTTTGGTTTATAATATTGTGTGTAACTTTTTTGAGCATCCGTGAAATAGTTGTCCTCGACTGTTTTTTAAAGTCATGTCCACCGTGAGAGGTGCATAATGTGCAGAAAGTGCTTGAAAACCAAAGAACGCACTGAACCAGGAGGATTTATCTTACGAAGAGTCGAGAGCTTCACTATTCAGGACAAAACAGAGACAACTATCACAAAACAAGCAGTCATTAATAATAGATACACACCATAATAATGGGATTTAGTTACAATAAATGGAAATGTGTTATTTAAAACATCAAGGCAGTACTCAATAAAAGCAAAATACCATTTTAGGATCCCTTATTTTTGACATAACCAGTCATTAGCATCATGGGTTTGAACCTAGGGAAAATACACGCTAATAAATTCTGTAATGCACCATAAAAAAAAGGTGTCTGCATAAATGTAAACATAAAAATATGTGACCCAGTCTGTGAAAACACAACTAAAAGTCAAATGTTTGTATTTGACTGTTTTCTACATAAAATCATTATATATATAATATAAAGAACATTCTGTGAAAAGATAACATTAATATCTTTAAAATGAAATGAGTAAGGCCATGTCAAAAGATTGAAATCAAACTTTGATGCTTCTAATCTCATAGTTAAATGATGAGACATAAGCCTGGATTTCACAGACAGGGTCACACATATGGAAATACACACAGAAATGTAAAAATTGAAAATAACAAAAGCAACATTAGAGAAGCTGATTTAAAGAAAGCACTGAAACTATGCCAAAAGAAAAGGCAAGAATCACAGGAAAACCCACATATGTAAATTTATGCAAATGTAACATACAGTATAAGATCTCATCTTTGATATGCACTTACGAGATTACATAAAGTAAATGAAAGCAAACACAAAATAACTTCGCAGTCAAACGTGGCACCCGGTACATAAGCACAGAACAGGCCAAACATGGTTATTGCTGATATATCTTTTGCTTTGTCTTTCCTGCAGCATCTTCATTAAGACAACATCGGTCGCACACAAGCAGGAAATTACAAGTCTGTCTTCCCCAGCAGCTCATTACACATGCTATCTCATGCATCCTGTTCCTTCCAGAGAGCTTCAATTTGGAACAACATCGCAAGCGTCTCGCTGTGAATTCTGCTGGAGACAGCAAAACTAGGACGACACCAAAAAAAAAAGTACGAGATGAACTTCATCGCAAACAGAGCTTCAATTAAAAGGTATTCTACGTAAATAAATCGCATTCGTGTTGACGAAGGATAAAATAGCAAGAGAATGGCAAAGAGCTAGAACTCTTCCTCCCACAGAGAAACTGAGAAATATACAGCATAGGAAAATAATCTCTGCGTAATGGGCATGAGTCATGCATGAAATCATATTGTTATGTATTGAGATTACATTGCAAACTTGCACGATATGCATGCATTAATGAGTGTGAGCATGCATGCATTGGACGTCTGCATGTGTGGTCATCTAGCCAATAGACGAGGGATAGTTCACGCAAAAAAATAAAACTTTGCACCCTGATGTCATTTGATGACAATGTCTCTTTGAACCCAAATATAGATTTTGAAAGTGAGGTTTTTTTTGTTACTTTGTGAGTAGATTGTGCGGGCTCCAAAAGGACCTAAAAGTAGTAAGCAAAGAACTCCACTCGAAAATGCAATATAGCTATTTTAAAAGTCCTGAACGGACAAGGGGTTTCGTGTAAAAAATACTAAAATATAAGGATGAAAGTCTAGACCTGTACCTCTCTTTTAGTGAACATATGTATCTAAACTGTTGTTTTAGGAGTAGTTTTGGCAGTTTTAGGAGGTTTAGTTTTAAATAATGCAACAACTAAAACAATAGCGATATTCACAACAAGAAAGAGAGGGAGTAAGTCGTGACACAATATGAGTAAAGTTATTTATTTATCACTTTTGGGTCTGTTTAAATCTTCAAGTGTTTTCTGTTTACTATGAGACTTGATAGAGACGCCTCAGGCACCATCCACTCCTATAGTAACCAGAAAACCCAAAATCACACATCTGTAAGACATTGGGAGTTCAAACGACATGAGGGAGAGTAAATAATGACAAAGTTTTCATTTTGGGGTGAACTTTGACTTTACAACAAACAAAACCTTGTGTCGTAGCATAACTGCATAGCATGATCTCGCCATAGATTCACTGCAAGACATGTTTAACACAAAAAAATAATGCGTGCATGCATGTGCAGACCGTGTTTTTTTTTCGGCAGTTCAACCAATGTGACTTTAGCCGTGGCTATCTGACTGTGATGTAAGGCCTGCAGTTAAAAGGCGCCAAGCACTCAAGCGGTGATGTATCAGCCTGTTGTATTTTTTCTTTTCTGGCCAGACATCATGAGGGCGGGGAAGCAGGGTGCCCGTAACGTTACTCTTGCCATTTATCACACGACAGGGGTTACTGTGACCGCCTATCGCTCGGTGCAGTTTTGTAAACAAACAAACAACAAACAAAACGAATCAAGCAATAATAAATACAGCATGGTGCCTGCACCAATACAAATCTCATCAGGGTGTCACAGAATGTTCAACCCTAAAACTTTTTTATAAGGCCTACAGGAAAAGTGAAACACTAGTTGACCACTAACCTACAGTATATTTATATACCATAAACCTAAATAAAATATGTACTCTATCAAAAGGTCCTAACATGTACCCTTACATTTGGTACCACTATGTACCTCTGAGGGTGCAAAGGTGTATTATATACCTATACTGAGGTAAACATACTGTACGAGGAGCTCCGATGCAAAAGCCACTAAATGCCACTTCCGATAAAAATGTGATAATGATATTAACCGAACTCTCTCTGCATGCATTATATGTTTATTAAATACTTTCGTTTTAAATCCCATTAATCACGGCCTCAGTGCATTCAGAAATCTCATTTTTGGCTAAATCTATCAAGAAAAATGCTAATTTACAAGACAACAGTAAGAGTGTTTTGCACCGGAGCTCTTCATATATTTTTTACAATGTACTGCAATAAATGTTTCCAAACAACTTTTCTCATGTACAATATTAAGATACTTTTTTTGCTAATCTTAATAAACACAATAAAAATATCATTAAGGTATGAATTGTGTTAATTCAATTTTCTACAAACCTTTTGGACATTTATCGGTTTGATATATAAAAGGGCTCATGGGCCGGAAGCAAAAAAATAATAATAACAATTGGGTAGGTCAAAAACATTTACTTTATTTTTAATAAAACAACTGCTTTTTTACCCAAAAATATTTATTAGCCTTGTACTGTTGCAGGAGCGCAGCAGGCAAAAGTAGTGAAAACATGGAGTGGAGATTAATTTAATTAATTTTAAATTTAATTAATTTCTTCAGCTGAGCGCTTTGGTAGCTACTTCAGCTGTGAGCCAGTTGGTTGTTGTGATACTTGTCCTGCACCTCCTCCACTGTGATTGGACGGCCGTATGAGAACTGACATTGACGGGAGGAGCTTTTCACCCAAAGCTGAATCTCTTTCATTTCTCGAGCCTCAGCGTTGAGCGTGGAAAAAACGTCAAGCGCCGGCTTTCAGCGCGGAAAAAAATAGCCAGCTGCTGGCTGTTTTGAAAAACGCAGCGCTTTCATTAAAAACAATTGAAAACATGCGCCGGCCGCGGGCGTAAAAGCTTTGGTGTGCAGAGCGGAATAACTTCGAGGAAGCAGCAGCTTGGAAGTCAAAGACTGAGGTGGAGCTAACTTTTGGAGCCAGTCTCTAGGGCCAGTAGATATTTTTTTTAAAAAGTTTAAATCACTTCCATGTTGGCTTCACAATAGAGATTGAAAGGTTGCCCCCTTGATCTAATATAATTGGTCTTAAAAAGTGGGTGGGTCTTGTCATATAATGTTTCTGGCTGTCAGTATATTTATATTAAACATTTCGGTGTCAAACGTACAAAAATGAATGTGTGCTTGAAACATATTTAACATATTTAAATAATGGCATTACTGTGCCCATACACTGAATAAAAGAAGAGCCATTCCTATTACATAACAGTAAAAAAAGAAAAATGAGTGAAAATCATATTTAAGTGCCAAAGATAAAAATAGCACAGAATACATTAAACACATTGGTATGGTCCAACATCATTTTAAAGTTATGCATATCCCATTAATTCCCTGTACTTTTTGTCTGTGGAAAGAAAGGCTTGTTTTAGGACCACTCTTGAAACTTATCTTAGCAATTGCGAATGGACACACTGCCGACAGACCAAGATTTAATTACGAATAAGCTTTCAGACTCATCCTTTGTCTCATACATAATGATTTAGGTAAAACAGACATCCCCAAAATCATCACAGCTTGCACGAAATTATATTTGAAACACTGACATCAACATCATGATTTTTTTTGCTTCAGTTGTTGCCATAGCCCATGAAATCCAAAGGGAGTTGGAAGGAAAACAAATGTGCTGCTTTTCACTGCCTGCAGCTCTTAGAAACTGGCCTTTTCAGTGTCTCTTTTGTTATGCTGTTTAGTTTGCGACTGCTAATTTACCAAAAATACACTAATTAGAATAATTTTACACAATGACCTAGCGGTTGAAGGTACACCGGATGTCATTTAAAATACACGATTGTAGCCGAAAGAAAGGCAGTTAGCTATGTTTATGCTAATTTCCATCGGATCAGCCAGTAACCAACAGGTGTCTAGTTGCTATGGCAACCCTTGGCAGTTACCAGCCCATAAGCATGGCTAACTGTGTTTCTCACAGCATCCTGAACTTGGCTATGATCAGGCCTCTTTATTATTTGTTTAAGGGGATGCAATCCAAATACTTGAATGTTATAAACCGCTTTATTTGCCTCTGGGGCTCGTTGAAGCCCAAATCAGGTCTGGTCTACAATCCAAATCTATTGGATAACATCGAACACTTGATTTTTAAGATACACATGGGCAGAAACAAACCCCTAAACCATCCAATGCATAATTGCCTACATTAGCTCTTGGCATTATATGACAAAGCAATAGCTTTTGCGATTTTGTATTGTTTCACATGCCCTGCATCACATATAAAATAACAACGTCCAAAATAATACAGATTTAACCAAATTAAAAATGCAGAAACAATATCAGAGAACACAAACAACATTAGATGCAGCATTGATAGCCCACGGAAATTGAAGTCGTCCACAAATTTCCATTAGCTTGGTTGTTATAATCACATATAAATATAAAGATATATGAAATATATAAATAGACGAATAAAGAAATACACAAAAACTCAACAACATTCAGGTGACAAATATGACTGTATTAGACATAAAAGATGTGCAAACAAATCATAAACAAGACTTTGAACATCTCCAGGCCACATTGCAAACAAGCATCGCTACAGAGGCTCAAAATGACTCCCAACCTGTGAAATTATCACACGTTACCGTTTCCCCACGGCTCAAGGAGTTTCATTAAATACCATGATTAAACTAATCAACAGACTCATTGGTGCCTGTCAGATATCAGAGCTGCCTTCTCAATTAGCCAAAGATCCTTGAACTCAATCGCAAGCCATCGCCCTCCCAGATCCTCCCCGCCGCACTGACCCCCCCACCCAAAATAAGATAAATGAAATGATCAGTAGGGAAATTAAACACCGTTGCTTCCTCCAACGCCCCTCCCAAAACCCCTCGTGCCGATTAAGAAGCATCATTTGTGATTTGTGGATTCAGATAATTTTTTTTTGCGGTAACAGTTCAGTGGATAGATATATATCAATGCAGTAATAACATCAGGTGGTAAAATATAGCCTATATATCATTTTGTAACACTTTACAATAAGGTTGTATTTGTTAACATTAGTGCAAAGATGAACTTACAACGAACAAGCATTTATTAATCATATTTTGTGTTAATTTGGGCATTTACTAATACACAGTACACTGTAAAAAAAAAATGCATCATGAAGTTAAAACAATTTGGTTTTGCATTATAACATTTTATTTCAAGCTTTGACCTGTGATAAGTTGACATAATTTATAAAAACAAGTTGAAGCGGTTTAACTTATGTTTTTATGTCACTTTAACTTAAAATATATATATATATATATATATATATATATATATATATATATATATATATATATATATATATATATATATATATATATATAATGTGTTAATTTGACAAAAATGCTGCTTTTTACAGTGTATGTGACCATAAACAATATAAAATAAATGAGCTTTCCAATGATGTATGGTTTGTAAGAATAGGACAATATTTGGCCGAGAAGCAACTATTTGAAAATCTGGAGGTGCAAAATTTTTTTTAAATTTAAAGTTGTCCAAATGAAGTCCTGAGCAACACATATTAACAATTTAAAAAAGAATAATAATATTTATTTTAAAAAAATACTAAAAATCTTCCTGAAACAGTATCTTTACTTAATATCTGAATATTTTTTGTCAAAAAAAAAAAAAGAAATTTGATCATTTTGACCCATACATATATTGTTGGCAATTGCAACAAATACACCCGTGCAACTCATGACGGTTGGGTGCTCCAGAGTCACATATATTTATATAAAAAATAACGCATAACATTACTTAATCTCCTTAAACCCGAACTTTGGTTTGGCTTGCATTTTAGATTTTTTTTTCAGCTATTTGGGGTTAGTAAGAACCAATAAATATAATAACCAAATATTTTCCTTTAAACATGAAGCAGTAATTGTCCACGTTTGTGTACAACAGGTTCTAGTTACAAAGAATTAAGCATCATGGTGAAAACAACAAAAAATGTGATGTCCACGTATGTGAACACATCAGGTCTTAGGAGGTTAATGCACTAACATGAACTAACATGAACAATTGTATTGGCTTTAACAAAAACTATTAAATGCTGAAATACATGTTCCTAGTAGCCCATGCATCAACTAATGTTAACAAATAAAATCTTAATGTAAAGTGTTGCCAATCATTTTGGTGATAGGGCAAAAACCCTTTACTAAGACATCCCTAAAATGTGTTTTGGACAACAAGGCCTCTTTGATGATACAATACTCTTGGATTTAAGATTGAGTCCAGTTACTTTACAGTAAGTTTACAATAAATGATCCAGATGAAAGTTATAATGTTCTTTAAGGATTTCTAAAGAATTAGCTTAATGCCAAACATTTCTTTCTTTCCGTTTCTTTTCCTAAAAATGAAACACAGTCATTAAAACGCAACCAATGACATAACATTCATCAAGAAAAAAACTTCAGACCACTTCATAACCGATACGATTTAAATAAGCACACCTGGATTAAATGTGCCGTCACCTGACAATCAACCTTTCCACATTAATTACATTAACATCCCCGAGCAGCGAATCAGTATGCAACACTATGCCAAGGTCTGTCCTCTCATAATAGCCCTTTGTGGCGGTACAACTTCGTGACTCAGACTCTTCATGCCACGAAGACAAGTTGTCAGGTCGCCCGAATTATTCAAGCCCCTCATCCTCGGACGGAGCCTTCATTTTCCACCGCTATAAAAAGATCCACATCAAGCTTAAAGTGGAATAGGACCCTTGAGTCTAGTGAAGCATTGGGTACAAAGCAGAGCTCTTTATCATTGAGTAGAGAGCCAGGTCAGCTTCCTCTCTCAATACTTCACACAGCAATTTAAAATCCACCGGCAGAAAAAGCTTTACCAATATATTAGTCCGTCACGGTCCGGAGGGCAAATGAGTGCGGGCGGAGAAGTTCTTTTAAACCACTTTTAAAGTAGCATGAAGTTATTTGACAGGGTTTAACCAATTGTTTATTTAATGCAAATCCTAATGTCAAGTCCTCTTTGAACTCATCTTTAAGAATAATTGGTGTAAGATTACTGATTATTTGTACCCTTATTTACTATGGCCTGGTGTTAACTGCTCACCTGCCACAAAACCAACACATAAACACCACCTGAGTTGAGAGGTTCACTCACTATTGACTCGGCATATTGATTCAAGCTATTGAATTATCTTCCGTGGACTTACACCAGTCCCGCAACTATTGGTTACCAGGTGTCAGATGTAATTAAACCCCGTTTGAATTCCCAACAAAGGTCTATAAGAACCGGACATCATATTTATTGATGACATAAACATATTTTGGTCAATATAGTGCAATAAGTGCAAAGCAATCGAAACAATGAAACCGATAAGGGAAAAGGATTTGCGAATGCTTGTATAAAAATAGGTGTTACATTAAAATATCAGTATTACACAACATAATTATTACTTCAATTATTATTTATGAATTTCGATAAGATATTAAAAATACATATTAAGAATGAATACACAGATTCATTTTTAATATATAATATTTCTTCTAATGTTAGCTGGGAAGACCCCCACGGCCTTCCATCTTCCAAAAAAGTGCAGAACAGCATACAAAGACACTTTTCCTTTTCAAATCGTCGAATGATGCAAAGTCTCTCTTTCACATTGGGGTGTGCCACCGCTTAAAGAAAGCCACTTGTACAATGCAAGCTACAGTAAGTGATCTGAAACCACAAACAAAATGCTCGTACAGAGAATCATGGGACGTGACACACATAATATCGATGAGCGTTGAAAAAATGTCGAAAATACATGGCAAAGAGTATACCAATAAATACAGTACTTACTTACAGACTAAAGCAGAGAAATTGTCCTGCCCGGTTGGATGCGCTGACATAGTGTTTATTTTTTCTCTTTTGCTCTTGTATGTAAACCCCTTTCCCCATCACCAAACCCAAAGAAATTCACACCGTTTGTATGATTATATTCCTGAAAATGTATTTGGGTGAGATTAACCTGTACACTTAGATTTACGTGTATTCAATCTTCGGCTTAAAAAAATAGATTTTGCTTTGCCAGTTTTAAATTGCACCTCGTGCTTTCATCCAAGTTCCTCGAGCTCTATTTCCTTCCTATTTATTTCTGTAATGCCATGTGATTCTGAAATTAAAGTAACGTAGTTCGGCACACCCCACTGAAGGTTAGGATTTTATTCGTGTTTTTTTTAAGTTGGTGTATGTCGTGCCAAGGCACCCTCCAGTTTTAGTCAGTACAAGGGGGGAAAATGCTTTCACTGCATTTATATATGGGCCAAGCTTTAAAACTGGCTCTGTGTCGTCTGTTTCTCAAGAACTTCGAGGTAGTCCGGCTCTATTTGAAGTTTTGCTTTTAGTTCCAAATAGTCGTTTCTATTGGGCTCCACAAAAACAGTACTTGGTGCCGTACCATACAGCATAGTCTCTCGTATTCCATCGGGATGCAAGTACTGGCGCCTGACGTCGAAGTTTGGTTGGTACGTGTACGGTACTGGGCCAGTGTATTTATATTCAAATCTGTTGCCAGCCGTTGATGGAGATTTATCCGGCTCCAAAATCCCTCGGAAGAAATGTTCTGCATCCTGAACAGGAGACGGCTGCTCACGTGGTTCAATGGTGCTAACTGTGTAAGCTGAACTTCTCAAGGTGACCTCCTGGTCCTCATCTGCATTACTCCTGTATGTGACCTTTAGTTCATGAAGGTCGGGATAATCCTCAACAGTGTTGCCCTCTCTGGACCTGTAGATTGGGTTTTTGCACATATGACCCAACGGATGCGGGATGTACTCGTAGACGTGCCCTGCAGGGGCTTTGACCTTGGGGACGGACCGATTGCTATAGAGATTGTACTGCAAGTTGAAGGAGCTCACGTCCGAGTTATTCGTGCTGGCACGGTCGCTCTGAGACTTTTTGCGTCTTTTCATCACCACAACAAACAGGCCGGCGGCCACGAAGACTGACATGATGAAAACAAGGAGGAGACTGAGAATCAGGACAGACAAAGGAACATTACCGGAAGGGGTGTTGAACCTCAGTGGTGTTTCGGTAGTGGTGACCCTGTCGGCAAAAGGCTCCTCGGACGGAACCACGGTGGACACGACCACGTCCGAATAATCAGGACACAGCTGCTCGGAGGGGACGACCCGCACGTCTTGTCCCGCGAGCCGCTTGGGTGTCACGCATTTGACGTCATTGACCACCGCTCCGGTGTTCAGCTGCTCCAGCCAGATCTTCATGCCAACCGCGTCGCACGTGCAATCCCAAGGGTTCTCGAACAGGTCGATCTGAACCAGCGCCTTCAGCTGGTCCAAAACTCCACTCACGGGCAGATTTTGAAAGTGGTTACTGCGAAGGTTGAGCCGTGCGAGAGACAGACTAGAGAAGATGCCTCCTGGCAAAGTTTTTAAAAGATTGTTATTCAAGAAAAGCAGCTGAAGGTTGGGCACAAAGCGAAAGGTGCCGCCTACAATCTCTCTAATCTTATTATATTCTAAATACAAGTACTGCAGATTCTTTAGGCCAAAGAACATATCTGCTGTGAGTCTGTCAATCAAATTTCCATTCAAGTACAGCCTGCGTAGGTTAATTAAATCCCCAAAGGCCCTGTCGTGTATGAGTGCTATCCTATTGTTTCCCAGGTGCAGTAAATCCAATCCCTCAGCCTCCACAAAGTCAGATCTCCTTACGACGGGGATGTAATTCCCTGTGAGGTACATCTTTTTGGGATTGTATGGCTTGGGCTTTAGATCTGATATGTTTTCGATCTTTCTTTCCTGGCAGTTGACGTTTAAGCCCAGGTCAGAGATTTGCAGATTGCATGTACAGGTGGTCGGGCAGTCCAAAGGCACAGGAGATTTGGTCTGAAAAGCAATGATGGGCCCATAGTTGAAGGGGTTGGCCGGAATTCGAGACGTAGGCTTGGACTTGGTCTTGCTGGACTGACGGGTGCCCTTGGTCGGCCTGGATGAAGAGCGGAGGACCGCCGAAGACGTGGCCGAGGCAGTCACGGCCGCCGGCGTGGTCTGAAAATAGCCACCGGTGCTGAGCGGTGGCGGAGGGCGCATCTCGTACTCTGATATGGCCCTCCTGGGACACAGTTCCTGTTTTGAGACCTCATCGAGATCTCTGCCGTGAAGCCTGAAAGGAGTCTCGCAAACCACCTCCCCCACCAAAGCGGTGTAGGCTATGCTTTCCAGCCAAGCCTTGAGTGCTATGAGCTCACACGAACAGTTCCACGGGTTTTCCTCCAGCTGTAATTCCACCACTTTGTCCATGTGCTCCAAAAGTCCGATGTAAGGGAACATTTTTAACCGGTTCCCCCTGAGGTCCAGGTGCGTCAATGGCACATTCCGAAAAATGTTCGTGGGAAGAGAGGACAACAGATTGTCATTTAAAATAAGCACAGTCAGCTGATGAAGCCTGCTCAGAGCGTTCGGTTCAATGATGCTAATGAAATTATAATCAATCTGAAGATATTCTAGGCTCTCGAGTCCGGTGAACGTGTCGTCCCTAAGCATGTCTATTTTGTTGTTGTTTAAATGTAATCTCTTTAATCCCTGGAGTCCGTTAAATGCTCCGGTCTCCACTTCAGAAATGTCATTATTACCTAAATGCAAAATAGTAACTCCAGTGTAGTTGATGAAGTCATCGACAGCTAATCGTTTCAACAAATTGCCTGTCAGCAAAAGATGGTACATGGAAAAATGCACCGGGCTTATTTCGGACAGTCGCACAATGCCTCGATTCTCGCAACTGACCGTCAGAATGCCTTCTTTCTCCTCGCACGTGCACAGATTC
This sequence comes from Paramisgurnus dabryanus, assembly GCF_030506205.2. NCBI lineage: Eukaryota > Metazoa > Chordata > Actinopteri > Cypriniformes > Cobitidae > Paramisgurnus > Paramisgurnus dabryanus. The sequence continues at coordinate 27,202,500 of NC_133340.1, read as the reverse complement.
CTGCAGATTTCCCCATAACTGTCGTACATCTCAGCCAGACTTCGAGATGTGGAAAGCAGCAATATTATTTTCAGTATCCAGATATGCATTTTCTTGTGCAGGAATGGCCCAGTTCACTGTAGTGCAGCTCCAGATCGGGGTATCATCTAGAAAAGGAAAAGATTGTGATGAATGTCTTTTATGTGAAATGAAATGCTCATATCTGCAAACTACAATAAGTGGGGACAAAGATAAACATCAGTGTCCTTACCATTAAAGCGAAGCAAAATGTTCCTACTTAATGCACAAGCAGATGCTGCTCTGAATAACAGATGAGTTGGACAATGTGTACTCTTATGCCCAAACTTCTCAAGGCAAGAGCTCATAAATACAATCATTTAATACATGATTATTTAAAATGCTTTTATTTGAGAACAGTCTCTTGGCAATCTATTCATTGCATTAATGGCATTCACTGCAATAATCGACGTATAATATTGTTCATGATACATTTATCAAGACATTTGACACAGGCTAAAACGAACAGAATAAAAAACAACCCTATTGCTTCATTAAAAAGGAAAATAGCATCAACGGGCAGAAATCCTATCCCCTCTCCAATGCGCAATTTGGTAATTTATTTTCAACAAATTATCAGGCGGCATCTAAACTCAAAGAGGTGACATGCAAACCCAGTAGATTATGCATTGAACAAATCGTTTTCTCCATGGTTTCCAACGATTTTGATTTTGACTTTAACGTCTGTCGTTCGAAAAATAAGATCACAAAAATCGACAACCCATTCGTCACTCTGGAAATCGCTTCCAAATATCACCCAAGTATTTTGTCGTCAAAGAGAGCCCGGACGCAAATAACATCTGTACTCACCCCACATATCCGATGATTCAGTTGCTATCAACTCTCTCAACGAGTATCGAAGTTAAACCACACAGTGAACAACACATCACACGAGTGTCCATGTTACATTTCTCTCTTTGGAGATGTGAAAGTCATAGCTCATCCTTGAAGCGACAAAGACGCGGTTAGAATCAAAACGCGACGTCATCGAATAAAAACATCATTTTATCTAAGACGAGCAGCAAACAATTCAACATTAAACCATTTTGTTGAGTATCTTGTATGTGTAGAAGCATTTGTATTCTTCATGCTAATCAACCTCCTCTCTCTTTTCTCCCCCTCGCGCGCTCTCTCGCTCTCTTTCCGTCTCCCTCCAAGAAAGGCGCGCGCACAAACACACACTTGAACGCGCAAACACTCACCCACACACATACACATTCAGAAGTCTAATGCGCTATATGGATGAAAATATATGACCTAAAAGTCTGCATTAATAAATTAACTCTCCAAATATTAAGTTAACGAATGTGATGTGAAGAATTTAATAGATTTGGACCAGAGCTTCTTCATTTCGGTTTACCCGAGCCGGTCTTTCCAAAGGAACGCGCTCGTAATTCACCAAGATCATGGCTGAAGCTTGTGAAGCCCGTATGAAGTTGTGTAATACACAGATAACTCAATATTTCACAAGACACGATGATCATAAAAAAACAAAAGTGTTCAAGCATTTCACAGTTTCTTGTGGCAACTAAAGCAAAGCACCGCATTTCAGCACCACGGACAGCACCCGGCAGCTTCAAACAGTGCTTTATGTGATGCGCCTTTGCTGCTGTAGAAATGCCGCGTTTCTTACCCGATTAAATGTGGTTAAACATCATGACCAATCCATAACCTCGAAGACACTGCTTCCTCCTTACCCCGACTGTATAATAATCCGTGAAGTGGTTCGTGATATGCCTGGGTTACACAAACTCTCCCTGGAAACGTGACGGTCAGCAGCCGAAAAAACGCAAGTTTAGGGATTTCTCTTGATGGGCATCGCCGTTCCCTGGCCAGATCCAACCTGTGCCGTGTCCATTTCAATCGGCAAGAAATCTGGTAACGCAAAACGCGTATGCCACCGATGAATGTATCCAAAGGCAAAGCAGTCAATTCCTTTTCTCAATGCGCGGACCGGCGAAACGGACGCGCAAAGTACGCATCCCCGAGACGACTGTGAGTGGTTCGGCTTGTATCGCGTTGTAGTTTATTGCCGGATATAATTTCTTCGCAGATCTCGGATTTTCCGATCGCAGTTTCGGCTGGTACCATATTTTTTCATTTCTGTTTTGCCAACCGTCTCCCATAAATCCACCGCTGGAGATGTGTTGCCACCTTAACTAGTGTTTCAACTAGTGGAACTTGGATTTCCATTGGCTGACTGTTGCTGTACTGTCGTCAGATCAATTGTAAATTTGGGGCAGGGTGGAATATTTATGAGTGGACTTAAAATAAAAGCTTCGTGCATATGTTGTTCGCGCGCTGCCCTCGCTCATTTTACGCAATCGAATAATTGAGGGGTGATGGCCGTGGTTAGGTGAGAAAGAAAGAAGCGAGATAGATAGATGATAGAGAGAGAGAGAGAGAGAGAGAGAGAGAGAGAGAGAGAGAGAGAGAGAGAGAGAGAGAGAGAGAGAGAGAGAGAGAGAGAGACCCATAGAGGGCAGTGTAATTCGGTAAAATACGCTTTTGGCATGCAGTACATACCACACATTTACCCTGTTGTAGCCTGATTATTTGTATTTTTTTACATAATTTACACAAAATTCATGAAAATCACAATTTGTGAATTTTATTATTGACTGGGAATGCAATACAACGCATTTTAATGTTGTGTGTTGTCATTAACATAGAGAGCAAGACCCAAATGCTGTCAACCACCCTCAAGGAAGAGATCATTTTTGCTTCAGAAGTCACAAGAAGCCAGATTTTACCTCTAATCCATGGTTGCATTGGCTGACAGATAAGCTTAATGACCGGTAAGCTTTTAACCTCAGGTTACTAATCCATTATTTGTCACCCTGAGAAAGATGTCAGGTAAACAAAAAGATGACAAATACCACAACAGTGGTCCTAAACATGTTTGGACATTTAAGATGCACTTATTTATTAATTTAGAAAACATAATAAATCAAACATATCAAGCTTGAAATGTTAAAAACTTGTTTTCAAGGTGATCTTTAATGCACGCATGCCATCAGTTCACACAAGTGTCCAAGCAGATCAACGACATGTGTAATTCATCCAGTAAAACAAAACCAGATTAGTGTCTTTATGAAGAAAGAATGAACAATCGGATGTTTACAAATTGCGACTTAACTGTCTGAATAGTTCTTGAGGCCATTGTTCACACAATCACACAAACCAGAAACAAACACCCGGCTACAAGTTTTCTAAGACAAAACTGTTGTCCTCAGATGTGTAAGTGCTCAGCTTCAATTACACCTCAAGAGTCACTGAGCTTTGTGCATGTGTGTATAGAATTAACTCCAGCATGCTAAGGAATCTCCTTCTTTGTCCTCTTTTGTATGCTAATTCCCGGCATCCGCCTCCCTTCCCGTTTCAATGAAGACAGTAAGCGGGTGTGACATCAACGACATCTTTAGCGTAGCATCGAAATTAAGCACTAAGATGCATTAAATTATTTAAGTCACGGACTGTGGCTAATCGTATTAAGTTGATACAGCAACAGGACATTTTCTGTTTGGAAGGACAAATCTTCAGAACTGAAAAACCATTAACGTAATCTTTCAGAAATTCCCACCCAGCAATGGGATACAGTTAAAGCGGTACTACCAGGCATTGTTACACATCCTTACAGCTTCACAGAGGCGTTAGTGAACACATTTTGGGAATAAACATATTTTGGAAAAACATCAGACGCATTCATTTAGCTGTGAGAACTATTAGGCCTAGATATTTTTGCATAATAAATTATAGATCTTTTTTTAAATTTCTATTAACTTTTAATTGGCATTGCTTGAAAATAACAAAATCCCAAATTATGCATTAAATTGGATGCATTAAAGTTGATTATGCATTAAAACTTTATGTACCCACTGTATGTTCCAAATCTTGATACCAGCAAAAATTGCCAACCCAATCTAAAATAAATAAAAGCGCTCATATAATATTTAGTATGAGCACCCCTGAGGTTCTGACGATCAGCACTTTCTGAAGGTTAAGCACCTTTTGTATCTTGTTTGTGCAAAGTGCCAGTGAGACGAATATACCGGAGAATGAAAAGAGAAGTTAACGGTGATATGAGACTAATATACGACATTTATGAGAGTGTTGAGAAAGCTACATTAAAGAATTAAGGTACGTGCTGAAGATGAACATTTTCTATAACTGAACTCAGACATGGTGTTTAAAAATATACTATACAGTATAGGGCTTATAAAGTCTGCGGCATGCTGTCTACCTACGCATATTAACTCAACTTTTTCTTCTGGGCATCGTTGAACAACAGTAAAGTTATACTTGAGTTAATTAAAGATGAATGGGCAAGTTTAAGAAGTGGCATGCATCCCTAAATTATCATAAAGCTGACATGGGTTATGTGTCTGTCACAGAATATCAATTGCCAAAGAACTAATGGCTAGTTAATAAAGCTATATAACCACTGAATAATGTCTGTAATAAAATATAAACACTGCTATAACTACTAGATGTTTTAAAGTCAACTCATTCCTCACCACTGCATATAAGTCAAATAAAAATACAAAATATTAGTGAAACATTATGACTGAATTGCAATTTATTTGAAATATAGGCATTCAAGTAGCTACAGTAGTCAGATGTACACAATACACGCAGTGGATGTTAAGAAAGCTGAGTATGTTTACCACAAAGACTTTGACAAATAAAACACAGTTTTTATAATAAGTGCACCCTAAAAAATGCTGTGTTGTTTGCAGCGTTGGGTTAAAAAGGGACAAACTCTGTTGAAATTTAAATTAACCTAGAAAACTTGTATATTTGACCCAATAATGGTTAAAACAACCAAGCATTTTGGTTTGAAACAAGATTACAACCCAAGGGGCTGGATGTGTCCAATTTTAACCCAACAACCAAGCATTTTTTTTTTGACGCCACTTTCATAAAAAAATCCTGATAATTTACTAACCCCCATATCATCCAAATGTTTATTTATGTCTTTGTTCAGTCAAAATGATTTTTTTTAATGCAAACATTCCAAGATTTTTCTCCATATAATGGATTTAATTGGACCTTAACTGTGTACATTTTCAATGCACTTTAAAATGGCAGTTTCAATGCAGCTTCAAAGGACTCTAAACAATCCTAAATAAAGCAATAAAAAAATACTTTGAAACCACAACTTCTCGTCTTGCACTGACCGTGTGACGCTCCTTTTTTGTTATTAAAATGTCATGAAGTGTTAATACTCTATCACACTTTAAAAATGGCTGGGTTATTTTTGACCAAAATGGGTAAATATTGAGTCCATGCTGGGTTAAAAATAACCCAGTTTTGGGTTGTTGTAATGCAACTGTGGGGTATAATAACCCAGCAGATGGGTTAACACAACCCAGCATTGGGTCGATTTTAACCCAGCGGTGTGTTCTGTCCAATACTTACCCATAATGGGTCAAAAGTAACCTAGCCATTTTTAGAGTGCAAATAGTTTTATGACAGCATCATGAATATTTTTCTTGACCTCAACTACAGTGATACAAATATAATTTGTCATTAAAATGTCATTAAGTGTTAATACTCTGTTAAATAGTTTTATTACAGCGTCATGAATATTCTTCAGTTCATAATGTTTTTTTTAAGTTTCCTCAATGTTTTTAATAAATAAAATCAATCATATAATAACAATAATAATAATAATAATTAAAAATAATCAAATTATATTTTATTGGATTTGGAGATCAATTCACCGAAAATGAAATGAAAACAGTAAAATAATGGTTTAAGCCCATATCACTGGAAAAAAACAGGTTATTACATTAAATTAATTAAATGTTTTGTTTTTTCTTTTGTGTCAGAAAATGTAAAAACCCTCTATGTGAGGAAGAACAAGTTCTATTAGTTTTTTATATATTGATAAATTAAATATAATCTTTTGATGCGCCTGTTGCATTTTGTTAAAGTATTTAAAATTATTTGACATAGTATTAATAACATTTAAATGACAGTTTAATGTAATGTTAACCCATAAAGCTAGGTAGTTTCTTAAGTTTGATAATTACTTAGCTATGTCATGTTTATGACAGATTTATGATAAGTTATGATGTATTGGTTAATGTCAAGTTGTCATAACAAAGACATCTCAAACAATGTCATCTTTGAATTAAAAATGACATAGTTGAACAAATGACACTTAATGACAGTTGCCATAAATGTGCATAAAATCTCCTTCATGTTTATGACACAGGACATGTCATGATTATGAAGGTGTCATGTCAATCTCATAAACATCGCTTCAAGTAAAGTGTACAGAAGACCGAGAACGGGTTGGTTGCGTGAAAACACTGTGAAAATATAATCTTGATGTATTTTATTGTGACTTAGGTCATGTCAATGTGAAATCAATGACCGAAAGCAAACTTTGATGCTTCAAATTTCATTATTTTATTACAACACTTTAGTCTGGATTTCACAGAAAAAGTCACACATTATTTATCAATAATGCTTTCATCAATCTCATAAACATCGCTTCAAGTAAAGTGTTACCGTATATATTTATAATTCATTTTTTTGTACAGTATATTGAGAAAAATCCTAGAATGTTTTCCTCAAAAAACTTTCTTTTCAACTGAAGAAAGACATAAACATCTTGGATGACATGGGGGTAAGTAAATTATCTGGATTTTTTAAAATAAAAGTGGAATAATTTGTTGAAGACTTTTGTTGGTTTGGGACTTAAAACCAGTTAATTTAGATGTTTACACAAGGCCATTTGTTTTTAGGTTACATGACAGAACATCTTTAATAACATTTACATTGCTTGAGGGTAAAAAATGCAACTGTTCACAACTGATTGCCATTTTTATTTGGATTACATTTACATTTAATTGATGCATTTGACAGATGCTTTCATCCAAAACAACTTGCAGAGCATTCAAGGTACATTTGTATCGGTATCTGAGCTCTTAATAATGCTTAGATAATAACATCTTTATCTATTATTACAAATTTAATTATTCATAATTATAATTAGCGGCAACATAAAAAGTGAGTGCTCATTTTGGAAGTCGCAAAAATCTAATTATGCAGAAAGACGAAGTGCCATAGAGTTGTGCATTTGTAGAGGAGAATATACCGAGACATGAACACATCACTCCTAGATATTACAGTCAGCGAGGGTGCATATTTCATCCTACATTACACATTTTTAGAGGCTTGTAATCAGAGGTGTCAAAGTTAAACCCAAGCATTTTTCAGCCAAAGTTTTGATGTTAAATGTTGAGGTTTCCAGCCGAGCGTAGACAAGATTACCTGAATGACAGGTAAGACAGATTGGTAAACCTAAAGAGGCCGTATATAGGAATGCCTTTGTCATTGAGCTAAAGTAAAAACAGGAGGCGAGCACTTAAATGATAGGAAATAAGACTGAAGAACTCACTGACTGCAGATCAGTAATTTTACAGTACTTACTGAATAACTTATTAAAACAGACAATGTGAGATGCGATGGCTTGTGCTATACTTGATGCTAGTGGTTTGTGTGGTTGCAAGGGCGTTGCTAAATGGTTGAAAGTTAGTTGCAAATGAGTTCTAAATAATTTTCTTGATGTTTATGCCATGGATGTTTCCAGATCTACAAAATATTTTCAAAAATATCAAACACTTTCAAATGAGCTGCACGATTTGAAGTATCATTCATGCTCATAGCGCATAAACAAATCCTTAACTGTAAGTTAGGGAGAGCGGGACACAACCTAACACTTTTGGCTCAATCATTCAAAAAATATTTGAGTTTGATTAATTATATTTTTACACAAGGAACACACAAATCTCTGCTATAAATGAAGATTTAAAGTTTGTTTCTATTACTTACCATTCTTGGACAATTACACCAAACGTGACAGAACTTCAAACGTTACAACTTACCCCATAGGTGGCAGGGGGTTAGTTGTAACACTTGCTAAAACTTAAGTTTGCAGGCAAATATTTCAATACTATTTTGTCTATATACTTGAAGTGGATATTGTTAATATATCAGTCTATAATAGACAGGTATCCACACTGTGTTCATTCATTCAGCCCTTTTCTAACAATATTTCAATTATAAATGAATACAAATGTTTAAATATGTGAGAAAAAGCAGCACAATTTTGACAAAACTTTTTTTATATGTGACCCAGTCTGTAAAAACCATACTACAGTTTCAAAATCAAATTATGAAAATCAAAGTCTAATTTTAGTCATTCATTTCATTATGATTTCAATCTTTGACGTGACCCTATTCAATCAATATTAAAAGATATGAATAAAAATAAATTTGACACGATTTTTGATAAGAAAGGCACATTTATTTTGTTGGCAGTCAGCAATCATTGGTGTGTAGCCTAGATTTACGCTAAGAATTACGCTAACGTTAACGTTAACCCTGCTGCGCCAAAATATTTTCAAGCCCACCGAAAAAGTTGCTAAGAGCTGCAGACATATTTCAAAACGATGCTATGTTTTAGTCAACAAGACACTGATTAAGATGACATAGCATTGGATTTGGTATCTTACACACTCAACTTAGAAACCGAAAAAAAACATATGATGAAAAAAATTACTTACATGTCACCAAAACACTCGTTCATCAATAACTCTCTGGAAAAAAAAACATTATACATTTACAATAATTTACAGGAGATCGTCTTTTAGCAGCGTGAAAAAAATAGTGGAAAAACAAAACGCTCAACCTTGTGCAACTAATGTAAAAAGTCTGTGTTAAATTAACCCCGCGTTAGTTTTTGCCCTGCGCACCCCTACATCGTAATACTGCTACCTGTTAGTCTTATTGTTGAGATGCAGGTCTGGAGCTGCAAAATAGTAAACAAAAAACAATAAAACACAAAATGGCACGGCCTTACACCTACCTTAGATATTAGACATAATAAAGTTAATGCCATTCTGACCACATGCTTTTTACTTGACCTTTTTTGCTGTCATCACAACAATAACAAACACATTGTTCTAGATCGGCTGTCACTGAAGTGCTTGGCAAAACCTTTAGATGTGCTCGGTTGCAACTATTAAAGCCCCTTTGGCTCCATCAGCTGTCAATAATCTCACGGAAGGCTCTTAGCGTCAGTCAACATGTTCAAATTATTTTTGTCGTCCTCAGACAGGGAGGCAACCTTTGAAACGCGAATTATTTTTGGACTGATCCATCACAGCTTGCTTTCTTTATTTAGGTGTTGTAGTGTCATGAATCGTGCTTCTGAATGTTTTTTTTGGATGATATTCCTATAATAGATCCAAGTCGGCGTCAGTAAGGGGAAACTACTTTGAAACTGTAGATTGATGAATGATGAAAGCCAACTGATGCACAGAGAGGGTTGGCGACTGATGTAATCAGAGAAGAAGCAGGAGAGCATCACCTCAATGTCACCTAATGATAGCACAATAATGCTCCAACTACATTAATGCATTTGACAGTGCTTTTAGCGCTTCGTGCATTGCCTGGGATTTAAAGTCCCCTGTCAGCTGAATTCTTGACATTACATGGAAGCATATAGTTGTTTGTTTACATGCATTCACTTCAAAATGTACAGCATGTTTAGTTTAATAGTAAACAGAAGTACATGCAAGCAAAATGAAAGCTGCCTGTGTACAGTCTCAAAATGTTTAAAGTGCGCAAATACATTCTGCATTACAGGTGTTTTTTGAAGTGTTTCTTGAGTGAATACCTGTGCTGCTTCTGTAGTTTTTACAGTACATTACACTGCTATGAAACTACGTTTTTTTATTGTGAACATTACAGAAATGCTATCAGTCTGCTGGATACAGATGAATAATAATGTATAATAATATAAACAATAATCTGCTACTCTGCTGGATTCAAAACATCATAGAATTTACTCATTTTTGTCTTATTGATTTGTTTGCATGCTTGGTGAGTTTAGTAGCATTGACTTTAAAGCGATACATCAGCCAAATATCAAAATTAACCCATGATTTACTCACCCTCTAGCAATCCGAGATACATATGTCCATTATCTTTCAGGAGTTATTTTAGTAAATGTCCTTGTTTTTTTAAGCTTTATATTAGTAGAAAGCAGGGCTCAGGGAACAACCAAAACCCCTAAAAAAAGCATTCATCTTTCACATAGGTAAAGCGCTTTCTTGGACTCCCATTGCAACGAACGCTTACTTCGCCAAAAACTCTCTCGTGAATCGCGTAAGTCCAAGAAGGCATCGTTACCATCTTGTAAGTTTAAAATATGGATATTTTTCTTACAATATTGCATCGATTAGCCACAGAAGACCTTTATTTACTTTTTGGAGCCGTGTGGATTACTTTTGTGAAGGATGGACGCACTTTTTTGGGTTTCAAAGTCAGAAGTTTTCTACCATTATAAAGCTTGTAAGAGCAAGGATATCTACTAAATTAACTCCAGAAAGATGATGGACATATGTATCTCAGATTACTTGAGGGTGAGTAAATCATGGGGTAATTTTGATTTTTGGCTCGAATATCCCCTTAGCTTTCCCAGGGATGTAAAAAACCTATCTTATTGTGTTTATAGCTATTTTTCCCACACACAATGGGCCTCATTTATAAAATGGAGAGTAAAAACCATCCTACATCTGATCTTACGATCATTTACCAACACTGTTAAAAGTGTTTCTGTGCCTTAGTAGATTTAACAAAATAAGATGAATAAACTGTGTTACAATATTTTAATTCTTATTTTTTTATCAAAATATGAGTTAAAATAACATAATAATTTGAATAATTTGAGTAATTCTAAATGAACACATCATTAAATAAATTCAACTTCATTTGATCATGTATAATCCACTTAAATTTGTAAGATGGTAATTAACTTGATAATTTTATGTTGAAACTACATGATTTTATTATTAAACATATCTAACTAGGCAGTGGACTCGTAGTTCCCAGCATGCTTTGCATGGGACTGCATTTGGAGAGTGTAATTTGAATTTAAACTCTATTTTATGTGTTTTTAAATAAAAAGAAAGACTTTTTAGTTTTTAATGTTCATTTATCTTCGAAATTTGGAAGAGTTCCTGTTTCTTCTTTTGAGTTTTGCAGTTACCATTGTTCAGAAGACTGAGAATGGGTTGGTTGCGTGAAACCCATCTAACACTGTGAAATTATAATCTTGATGTATTTTATAGTGACTTAGGTCATGTCAATGAGCGATGATGAAAGCAATGATGCTTTAAATTTCATTATTTTATTACAAGACTTTAGTCTGGATTTCACAGAAAAAGTCACACATTATTTATCAATATTGCTTTCATTTTATTTTAAGGTTTGTATCAATTCTTAGGCAATGCACATTTAGTATAAAATCATAACCTTTACATTCAGAAGTGATTTTCTGAATTTGTACTTCATAATACACAGCCTCCCAAATGTTTGGATCCCTGAAGCAATGGGAAAAAAACTATTTAACATATTTGAAATTGAAGACTAATAGCCCCTAATAACTCGATCATTAATCTGCATCTCTTGGTGAGAGTATCGCATTTATTTGCCATTAGATTTCAATTCAGAGAAGAAAAGACCAACTTACTGCTGCATATTGAGCTGCAAGAAAATTAATAGATTTCTTAACTCACAAGAGGAACTATTTGTCCTCTAATTTAAATAAAGCGCTTAATTAAAAGCACTTTGCAAAACGAAAAAGAATATCATCATGCACAAATCAATTTTCCAGAACAGGCAATAACCGCCTTTTCCATTTTTTTTCAATTATTAGATGCTAAGAATATTTAAATTCATCAAAGAACAGTAAAGTACAGTGCAGTACGTCTCTTTATCACAGTAAATCAGTGGGATTTACTGTGATAATCTATTGTTTACATTTTACAAAAAAGAAAGAAAAGCAAACATGCTAATTATTTGATTTTGCGTTTAAGGCTTATCCAAAGATGGAAAAAGACATGCAAATATTTGTCTGTCACTACAGAGCTGAAGGGCCTATGAAGGATTCAATAGGCATCAATGATTATTTACCGTGGATTGAGCCCACGCTGGGACAGATTTCCATGCAACAACTGTGTCACTGTGATGTGCGGATCATTGATTTCGTTTGCCTGTTATTTGAATCCTGCTGGTCAGGAGTATATGAAAGACCTTCGAAGAACTGGAGATGTCTTCCTCACCAGGAGAAAATCCTGTTCAATATGCCGTCGTTCTTGATACAACGATCACGGTCAATCTACAGCTCCTGTTTAAAGCATTGGCAAGACTTTGCTATTTTAAAAGCAAAAACGTTAAGCTTAAATGGCCTGATACAGTACAGTATAACATTTTCAGCAGAAGTGATTTTGCCATCGATTAATAACATGACGCTGTTATTATCTGTACTCTCTAGTTATGCGACGGCACATGTCTGCGGCTCGCTGCAATTTCACTAACACCATGTTCTCAATTTCTCATTACGCTTACACAAGGGACGACATGGCTTTATCAAAATGCATTCCCGAAATGAAAAATCGAGGGAGTAGCATGCGCTCTCATCCTATTTGGATATATTTTGGGCAACGTAGTCAGATTATCAGTGTGAAGGCTGTCTCAAATTGCACGTTATTGAAATTACCGTGCCATCTGAGATTTCTAATTATGGCCATAATTTGAGGCAAAGTCACATGTGTACTGCACGGACAATCCCACAATGCACTGCGGCAAGTTCACAGAATGATTTCAATGCAAGATGGAGCAGACGCTCTCCAAGATGAAGAGTATGAAAGTATAGTCATAAAAAAATGTTAAAAATGGTCCCTAGATGTCACATTCAAAAAGTACACCTTTGCACTAAATAAGTTCATATTAGTAACTCAAAGGTACATATCGGTACCAAATGTATACTTATAGGTACCTAAATGGTACACATTAACTCATTCCCCGCCAGCCATTTTTGAAAAGTTGCCTGCCAGCATTTTTTCACAAAATGCCTTCCAGGAAAATGTTCTTCTAAAAATATATAAACATACAAATATATCAAATAAAAGAACAGACCTTCTGCTTTCAAACAAACAATAAAAAAAAGTTTCATCCTATCTTTATTTTTTCTCTGCTTATAAATTCTTAAATATGTGTATTTAAGTTTTAAAATATTTAAAAAAATAAAATTGCATTTTTGTGAAGGCATTTTCTTAGAGATCAGATTCAGAACAATTACCAAAACATACACAGATTTGTAGAATTAGCATATAATGTTTTGGCTTCATATTTGGGTAAGTGTGGTTTTGCAGATTAACATAAAAATTAATCAGAACACATTTTTTTTATGCAAATGTTTTCTTTTAATTGACGAGATAACTCGTCAATGGCAGGGAAAGAGTTAAAAGGTTTTTAAAGCATCATGCCCCAGTGAATTCTAGGGACAGTGTATTCAAGACTGAAATACTCAGGGGTGAGCCAATATCTTAAACATTATACTGTATGTTGCACCCTATTCTCATAAAGTGCGTATAAATAGCACGCATATATAGCTACGGTATATAGCCTATAAAAGGAGCTTAACGCCAAAAAATACGTAAATCAAAAATTAAATATTTCATAACATTAACCTCATGCACATAGGATTCATACATATTGTACGGTTGGCAGAATTCATTAAACGGGACATTGATTTAGTACCAAAGTCCTTTAAGTGCAAGGAAGGTGAATTGGGAGGTGCAAGAGCATTTAACTACGTTACAAAGAGTTTGACTGAATATATTACGATATTGAATTAACTTTTGAGCCTTTTACATATTTTTTAGAAAGCACAGTGAAGAGCATTTTTCAATTACAAAATAATTTGATAAATTCTGCCTAGTCTTTTAATGCATAAATTAACTATATCAATATATATATAAAAAAGTCTAAATTATTTTTTTCTTTGTCCGCTGTTTGAATAACTGCAAATTAAGTGAACAGATTCACCTTAAACAGTGTGTTTATGATGGAAATCATGGCATTTTTAGATAGCTTTGTGTAAATATGTATGTTCAAGTGCAAGAACAAGACAACATGAACTCAGTTTGCATTCTGAAGCAAGGAGAAAAAGCGTGGGAGTGAACCTGTTTCACATCTTCTTGTGCTTAAATTTTAAAATTGGCAATGACTGAAAGCACGTGACATGGTCATTTGGTGACAGGTCGACCCATTTTTCTCCCATCTTTTGAACTTGGAATCTCAACCAGAGGCGCATGCATGAAAGACGATTGCTTCATAATGCTCACTTGTGATTGGGTTAATGTTATTTCACTCAAATTTAAATAACAAAAAACATGGGTGGAAATTGTGGCAGCGATTTAAAAATGGAGGGGGGCATGTCCCCCTTGTCCCCCACGTATTCTACACCCATAGAAATATATGCAGTTTGTTTTTTTCTAACTGTTTACACTTTCAACTGTGTCTATCACTGATATCATCGCTCAGTATTTTAAGACTTAAAATGTATTTTAAGACTTGAAGCCACGGTCAGCCATATCTAAATCACCAGTCCTCTTATTTTTGTTTTCATTTGCAGCCAGTTTTTCACACTTGACAGGTCACAGCTTGCTGTGAAGTTGGCCCTTTTCAGAGCTTTTGGGCAGAAGATCATACAGCTCACTGGCGGATGAGTTTTCCCATGATGCTTTCTGCCCACTGATACTTTCCTTCCCTCATCTCTATAGAGCCAGGCTACAGAAATCGTCCAATGAATGAAAGAGAAACTGGTCTCTACTTTACCAGTTTGATCTGATCTTGAAGAAAATGAGGTCTAATGCAATAGTTTAAAATGATAGATACAGTGCCGGTCTTTCCTATACGCAAATAACGCAATTTGCATAGGGCCCCGGACCACTAGGGGGCCCCCTTGATCTCAGAATTATTTAAAACCATTATACCAAAGAAAAATTATTATTATGTTTAATGAAAACAAGACGCTATAATTTAAATAATTTGCAAACTTCCGAATTTATGTGGGTTTTTAAAAATACTTAATGATTTCTTAAATCACTGATATGTACTCGGACAACATGCAGGCAGTTTCTCAATCCGAAGGCTGCAGCCTTCAGAGGTCACATTTGTAGGCTGCATATGCGTCATAAAAACGTATTTCAGAATATTAACAATTATAATGTTGACTATTATTCTTAGTTAATGGTTAATTGTTATATTATGCTTATGACTTGCAAATGAAATGCTTATTTAACTTAAATAAATCAGGCTTGATGACGTATGCAGCGCGCATATGCGACATCAGGAGGTTGCAGCCTTCAAATTTAGAAAACGGCCGCGTGCATGATGCAGAAGAGTGATTTGGTAACGATGCGCATATTATATGCCCACCATTGATTTAAAACAAAGCTATCCGTCTGAGGCAGAATAAAGGGGAAAAAACGTGAAGCAAGGGAACAAGATAAAGGATTTGCGCGAGCAGATTACATACAAAGTCAATGCAAAGACGCATCCACACGCGTCCTAGCATGGGGCGATGCAAATGACGCGAAAACACGCGCTTTTCTCTTTGAACTTCAAGAACGCGCTCTCGCGCAGGATAATTTGACGAGAGAGAGAGAGAGAGAGAGAGAGAGAGAGAGAGAGAGAGAGAGAGAGAGAGAGAGAGAGAGGTAAGAATGTTGCCCACGTCAGAAAACTTAATAGAAGACTTGAAATTTGTAAAGGATTAAATTATATGTCACTCGTTTAATTACAGTATGTTAACTGGATAACACTGGATATAACTCATTAGTTTAATAAAATAATGTATTTTGATTACACAAATCAAACCTAACTATATGATTGTTTTAGCTGCTGACCAGCATAGGGAATCTCTATGGCTAATTTATAAGACATGTTGCTGATACAGTACTGTGTGTTGTACCTTTTCTTGTTAATTGAGTCTTTTGGGCATCTTATGCCTAGAATTATTCAAGGAGGTTGATTCTTTAAACTTCTTTTAAAGTTTGATCAATTGTGCATAATGACATGTGCAACAAATGGATATAGGGTGTCAAACTCATAGATATGCAATATTTAAAATCAGACACTCTTTTTAAAATATTTGGGGTCAACCTCTGGGACAGCTTTAAAGGGACACTTCACCCATTTGCATTAAACTTTGTATAGTTAGAACCCCAGTCATGTTTTTGAATGGTCATGCATTATTTCCTCAGTTGCCGCTGAGAGAGGAGAAATACAGATTTAAGTTTTGCACTTCCTTCTTTCAATGATGTAAAAATCATAATTTTGCATCATTGAAAGAAGGAAGTGCAATGTCTTTGTTGAGGGAGTGAGACTACAAACACCCCTTTTCTCTGTCAAATAGGCACCAAATTCTAAATGTATGTTACAGTTACAGCTTTGCTTAGGGCCCCCCAGCATCTAGGACCGGCACTGGATAGATATTATTTATAAAATGATAAGCATTGATCATTATCATTGCTTTCAGATTTACTGTTCACAACCTGCAGAATGAAAAAATGCTAAAGCTGTTTATCTCATTATGTGGCAACGCAAAGGGTAAAGCACCTTGATTTGTCTTTCTAATCTTCACCATTACTTGTGTCTCTTTTTATTATCTCTCAAACATAATGATGATGGCTTAAATGAGACAAGAGCAACTACATATCACGAGCTTATAAATTAAATCAATTAACCGCACACTGCGATAGAAACGGCTACATAGCGTATTGTCAAACAACCCAATTAGATAACAGTACAGCATGAAACGCACGGCCAGCCTTCTGACTCTTTCAGAAACTTTGAATCGCAAAAATGTCACAGACCCCATCAAATTCACAAATCTGCAGATAATTGTTTTTCCTGTCTTTGAATGGCTCTTTTGTGTCGACTAACACCAGCTGAGATGGAAATCCCAAACACTGTCAGCTAAACCACATATCTGGCCACCGAATGCTGTCTGATTGCAATTACAGTACAGTTGCTTTTGGATCTGACACATTCATCTTTTCACATCACACACCCTCAGAAACCCCAGTGAAAGGTTTTCTGCCTATTCGGCTCATTTTGAGGCCCTGCTTCAAGGTAAAAGAAAAGACCTAGGAGGAGTTTTTTCACCAGAAAGGTAATTAATCAAGCAAGCAATAAATCGCCAGTAGGGGAATTACCTTATGAAATAACTTCTAAATTTTGTTTACATTTGTATATCTCTACATTTCCAAGACGTTACTTTTTTTGTCAAAGCACACAACATCCTTATTTCACATTATTGCTATATAATTTTTATTAAATTGAAGAAAAATGATTAGTCAGAATAGATTTATCTCAATTATTATTCATTTATGTCTCAACTTTATTGCTAACGTATCTCCTAAAATCCCACAAGAGAAACAGAAACATAAGACAGTTGGTATATTTACAGTAAGATTACAGCAGCAGGGTTTATAAATGACAGGCAGGTAACCAACATGCTACATAAACCTACATTTATGGTATATCTAACCTGATATCACAGCAATTTGCATGTATTTTATGAGGTGGCTAATTTCACACAAAGTGAACCATACATAACCGTACGATTATTAGAAGAATTTTTTTTACGTGTTTTACTAGTATTTCATTGAAAAACCTTGCTCACAGGTTGAAATTATTTAACTTAATTTGTTAAGTTAAAGTAAAACAGAAACTAGCTGAATTTTTTTTTACATTTTACGAATTAGCTATCTCATAAAATGCTTAAGAATTTTGACTCGTTTTTGATTTGTATATAGCTGACACAATTTATAAACAAGTCAAAATTATTTAACTTAATTTGTTAAGTAAAGTAAACACAAATTTAGGTTGAAATTAAATTTATTGTTTACATTGTACGAATTAGCTAACTTGTAAAATGCTTACGGATTTTGAGTAATTTTTGACAAGTATTTAGCTGACATAACTTACTCACAGGTTTTAATTATTTAACTTAACTTGTTAACTCATTCCCCGCCATTGACGAGTTATCTCAATTAAGAGAAAACATTTGCCTGAAAAAACGTGTTCCTGATTAGTTTTTATGGTACCGTAATCTGTAATACCTCGATTATCTACTAGATATGTTCTCTTATACAATTTATAAAAAACTGAAGCAAAAAATTATTTATTAATTTTACACTCCGTGTATGTTTTTAAAAATCATTCTGATTCTGAACTCTTACAAAATTCCTTCATAAAAATGCTATTATTTCAGATTTTTGCTCAATTTATAAACAGAGAAAAAATAAAGAGAGGATGAAACATTTTTTTTCCATTTTGTTTGTTTGTTTATTATCTGTTTGAAAGCAGAGGGTCTGTTCTTTCATTTAGTATTTTGTATGTTTATATATTTTAGAAGAAAATTTTGTGAATTTTTTGTGAAACTTTCGCGGGCCATTTTCAAAAAAATAAAAAAAAAGGTTGGCAGGGAATGAGTTAAGTTAAAGAAAATCAAAAACTTATGTTGACATGAAATTTATTTTGTACAGTGTACGAATTGACTATCTTGTAAATACTTATGAATTGCCATGACATTGTGTTGTTATGTCACTAATAAATCACATTTCTTAAAACCCACATCCAAACAATCTACATCAGGGGAATCTTATGAAATTAACCATTGTTTTATTATATGTGAAATGTATATTCTCACATATGGTTTGCCTGAGTTTCAAAAGTGCTGTTCCTAGAAACATCGCAATAAATACAACATGAAGTGTCTCCTGCTGATATCTGCAAAGATTTGCAAAGAGTTTTATTTCTTTCTAGTCCCCCCTAAAGTTAATAAATCCCCCTTTCAATAAATGGATTTCAGACTGTTTGACTTGGTTGGCCTGGGCAAATTATTATAGCTTAGTTGAGTACTGTATGCTTTGGACAAATTTGATGAGAAAACTCAAGACTTTGGTCTATTTGCAAACGTGTGCACAGTTTAAGGTATTGTTAAAATCTCTTTTAAAACTCTACAGGGGACACATGCGAGATAACTGATGTTTTAGTCTCAGGAGAAAATCTGAAAAGCCTCTATTTGATCTCCATTTAATCTCAATGCTGTCTAGGAGAAACAACTGAGGTATTAAAGACATCTTATTCCTGTGTTTTCTCTCCCTATGGGAAAAAATCTCAGTTGTGACAGGAAAAGATCCCAAGAATAAGCCTGATATCCAGGGGCCTTTTTAAGATCTATAATCCCGCTATTAGATAATACACTAAGGTTGTGCGAGCCGGTGATGTGCATTTACAATGTGTATTAGACAAATTATAAACTCATTTAAGCTTTGGCAGGTCTGTGGAGACACACTTTAATAACGACAGAAAATATTTTTGGCATCTTAAGATATTGGCGAGTCGCTAGTCCATTGTTTTCTATATTGATTTTTTCCTGTGAGGTTGTTGTATGTCGTTCCCTTGAGATTTGATTTGCATAACATCACATCAGTCCACTGACTTGTTTGTACAGGAAACAAAAGGAAAGAAAAGTGAAATGAAATAAATAAATAAAAACGCACATAAAGGAATCACTCGACTCTTCTACCCAGTTTTTCTCTACAGATGTGCAACCTTTAAATGTCACAAGGTTTGACATCCTCTAAAGAGGATATTAAAAAGAGGTAAACTGTTGGCAAACTTTGAAAATAACACATGACAGCGTTTATAAGATCATGCCATAGGTGAAGGCTGGGAAACCGGTATACGGTAAAATTCTTTCATCGACAAACTCGCTTTTGTGTCAGTTGAATTTACCACCTCAGCCTTTGAACTGATACAAAATAAGGATGAAAAGAGCTTTTGTTCTTTTGAAATGATATTACTACTGAACTAAACAGATCTGTAGTCATCTCAAATCTAATCCGGCAATGAAACTAGACACGTTTTCACTTAAGCAGAGGTTTTCCGTTTAAAATCGTTCATTTACATCGACAGTATGAACTTTTTGAAGTTAAAGATTTCACACCCTTGGCTTAGATTAAAGTGCATGATGTTTAAACTGGTACCGGAGAGGGATTTATTAACACTTAATGTTTTTAAAAATAAATGTGTGCAAAAGGAGATTAAAGTGTCCAATGGGATGGCAGTGTCCAAATTAAATGGACGTGGTATCCTTGCGATGAGAAAAAGGTTTAGTAAAGGAGCTTTGGATTGGTTTGGTTCAGGTAAGGGGCGGAGTCCTGGTGCCCTCTCTGCTCAGTGGGGTGAATTTGGTTACGAACTACCAGCACACACAACCTTCAGACTACACAACCTCATAGTTAAATTTGTCAAATTCAATTATTGTGTAGACATTCTATGTGTAATGGACAATAAGCAAGCGGCAGCACTGTATACAAAGTGTCCGCTTTGGATTAAGAGCCAGAATTTGTGCATCTGAAGTAGGAACACAGCTTGATCAGAAACCTCTGTGGATGTGGTGGTCTTGAGTGTTTACTGAGGCATGGAATGAGAGTTTAATGAATGAGATGCTTGGATGTTCATATAATGGAAACAGACAACCGCTCTTCTTGTGGATGTTGTTTTATTACGGCAAAGACTAGACCATAACCTATTCACATTGTGGCACACACAATTGCCTTTTATTTTGCGTAAGATGTGACCCTGGACCATAAAACCAGTCTTAAGGGTCAATGATGGTTTTTGAAAGCCAAATACATAAGCTCCTATTGCTGTATGATTTGTTAGGATAGAAATACAACTATTTGAATATCTGAGAATCTGAATGCAAAAAAAAAAAACTAAATCACCTTTAAAGTTGTCCAAATGAAGTTGGTTTCTTACCAACACATATTACTAATGATAAAGCAGTGGCGAAGCTACGGGTGGGCCTGGCCGGGCCTGGGCCCGCCCACTTTGAGTTGTGGCCCACCCAATCAGAAGGCCATTTTCCAGAGAAATGTGTAAATAATTTAACAAAAATAGATACTAGTATTACGAATATACGTCTTATCACACTATAATTTCATATATGTAATACAATTATAAATATAATTAAAATATAAAATTTAAGTGCAAGTTAGTTTCACAGTTTTCTTTTACCCTATTGGTGCACACGCTTGTCAACATGAAACGTTGAATATGATTCGTCAGTCATTGTTAGTTCCGCCTACGCGCGATTGAACTGAATTTGAAAACAGCGAGTCGCAAATCATCAAGTTTAACAACCTTTCCACGATGACATCTGCTTATGCCTGTTTACTTTTGGAGACGGAGACTATTAAATCACTCATGGAAATGTTGGATTACTGAGGACATCTTTTCAAACGTCAACAAAATGAAACGAGCACGTATTACGTTGATAATGACTTCATGCTGTGTTGAAAGACTGTTCTTCACCACATATTGTATAAAAAACCTATAACGTTACGCTCATCGATGATAAATGCTCGTCTGAGAAATGTATTTCTGCTTTTCGTTGCGCGAAGGGACATTATGATCATATTGGACTTTGTTATTATGAACCAGAAGCCCCGTCTCAGACTACAGGACATGTAATGGTGAGTTTAGACATTTTCTTAATGTTTATAGTGGTGTCATTATTATTTACAGTTTATAGTCAGGAGTATTACTCCAATCAACTATTTAGGGGGCTGTATGTTTAATGTTGTTGGAATATTTACACTTAAATGACAACACATGCAATTTTGTATTGCGCCATGTTGTTTGATGGCCATTGTCTCATTAAATAACAATCTTTCGAACGAGAGTTCTTTAGTAAAATCACTACCTGTTGAATCTGTCGAAGCCTATGACGCTTTCACGTCATGCATTTTGCTGAGGAGGAATGACATATTGTTCGGATTTACGTTCACGCAACGTAAATAACGTAAAAACTAATTCCGTTACCAGAGTCATATAATAACAGAGTTACGAAACGCTTTGATCTCGCCGCCGCGCGGTCACGTGATTCATGTAACGTTCTACAGTTCCAAACCAAGCAGGGCTGTCAATCTGTTTGCATAGGTTTTCAGCTATTTTAGGTAAATATTAGCTTGTAATGGGAATTGATCACTAAACTTACTGTGTTTATAACGGTTTTTTACTAGGGAGTGATGGAAATACAGTAAATCAGTTAATAAAGATAAACAGTTAATTGTGACCCAAATATAACTGTGGTTATCTATACCAACTACAGCAACACAGTTTATCTTTTATTTTTGTAGCAAAATATGGCTATATAAATGGGTATCAATCTGCTAAAAACATAATTCCTACACTTTTACTATATTAAAATCACAAAAAAGATCGCCAACGCGGTTATTTGTAACAGTGAAGCATAACAGAAACACACTAAATTCATATTTAATTGTATTTATAGTACACAATAAATGTTAATATAATTATACATGATTTTCGAGGATACATCACTCGTATTACTTACCAAACACAATGAAACACATAGCAGCATTGTGAAGCAGTGTGACTTTCTTATAAGGCATTTAGCTTGTCGCTGTTGCCCCCTAGTGTTACTCGTAATATATAAATAAGATAAGTATAAAGTAGATGGCCACCAGTAATAACATATTAAACCATTAAATTCATATTATTCACACATTATACACAACTCATTAAAATATAAAAAAAATTACTAGTTATTATTAACGATAATCATTACCTACAGCAGAGTTCATAAAATATCACTGTTGACTATATTAATGAAATGTCCGAAAATGTAAAGAGAAACGGTAATTTCATCGATTTACCAGCAGGTGCCATTGAAATGAATGGGCTTCAGTGCTGCGTTTGGAACTATGCGTCACTACCGGTCACCACATGAAACGCTGTTACTTCCGCATTCCATTCTTACAACGGACGTCTATGTGAGTGTCGTAACTCTATTATTATACGACTCTGTCCGTTACTAATTCAGTTTATGTTGAGTTCTGTGTTTTCAAGTGGATTAATAATTTGGTGGGGCACTGCTCATAGACTGTATAAAACAGGCACAGCCCCACCTGCCCATATACTGCAGACAAGCTGGTTGGTTATTTAAGTTGTTTTATAAATTTCCCCTTGAAACATTGTGCTGCCTGCATGGCATTAAGGTAACTTGGCTTAGGTAGCGTGCACCAAAGCTTTTAAACCTGGCTGAAAACGCCTGGAGGACGCCAAATGCCAGCTGTTTTTTCAGCCAAGCTTTGGTTGCTGTGATACTTGAGCTGTGAGCCGGTTGGTTGTTGTGATATTAGTCCCGCCCTTTCACCCACTGTGATTGGACGGCTGTGTGAGAACTTACATTGACAAGCTAAGCTTTTCATCCAGAGTTGAATATTTTTAGACCACAGCGCGGAAAAAATGGACAGCTGCTGGCTGTTTTGAAAAAAGCCGCACTTACATTGGGGAAAAAAATATACGCCGGCCATAGGCGTAAACACTCCCAATTTATGTACATTCTATGCTTTGCCCACCCTGTTTTATAAAGGCCCACCCACTTGAACATTTCTGGCTTCGCCACTGTGATAAAGACATTTTTTATATATATTTACAGTGAGACATTTACAAAATATCTTCAAATACATGATTTTTACTTAATATCCTAATGATTAAAAGTAGAATCAATAATTTTTACATCAATACCCAAAGTTGGGCAGAAACCCTTTGGATTGTAGGCTAATATTTTACAATAAATGTCCACAGACATTTCCATTACTAGAAAACGCATTTATGTTGTCAGTTTGCAGTTGGATCAACGTTGGATTTTGACGTCAGATTAACAGTGGATTTTGATGTCTAATCAACGTTGGATTTGAACGTCAGATTAACGTATAATCCTGACTTCAGATCAACGTTGGATTTTGATGTCGGATTGTCAGTATTTTGACATCAAAATTCAACGTTGATCCAACATCAAAATCCACTGTTAAATTCGACGTCAAAATCCAAAGTTTATCCAACATCAAAATCCAACGTTGATTCGACATCAAATTCCAACACTGATCTGAGTTCAATTGCATATTTGTTAAGGGATTTTGATAGAGATCAGATTCAAAGCGATGATCAAAACATACACTGAGTTTTTACTGTTTTGGGATCAGTGGATGCTTTAATTTTTTATAAGTTGGGCAGAAGCGCCACCTGGTGGATAATAGCGGAAATATGGATTGCCGTAAAAAAAACTTGCCATTGGCAGGGAAGCGTTTTTTCTTAAATGACGAGATATCTCGTTAATGGCAGTGAAAGAGTTAAAATTTTGAGTTAATTCAACTTAAAAATATTCGTTGACTCAAAAATTTGTGTAAAATTGTTGTGTTGATTAATGTTTTAACTCTTTCCCGCCAATGACAAGTTATCTCGTCAATTAAGAGAAAACATTTGCATAAAAAAAACGTCTTCCTTATGAGGTTTTATGTTAATCTGTAATTCCGCGATTATTCACTACATTGTGCACTTACCCAATTTATAAAAATAAATGATGCAAAAAAAATAAAAAATAAAGTATTTACTCATTTTAAACTGTATGTTTTGAAAATCGTTCTCAATCTGATCTTTAACAAATTCAGATCAATGTTGGATTTTGAAATTGGTTTAACGTTGGATTTTGACATCAGATTAACATATCATCCTGACGTCGGATCAACGTTGGACTTTGACGTTGGATTGTAAGAATTTCTTATTTTTGATGGAGGTGGCGTTTAGTATTAGTTTGCATCTGATCTCTTCATATACACCCTTAATAAAAAGGTGATGACATAGAAGAAACATTTTTCATTCTCCAAAAAATCATTCAGTAAAAAAACATATTTAAATTTTTTTAAGAAACCTGAAGGACTTTCTTTTCACTACAAAGAGTCCTTTGTGGAACACAAATTATCTTCAATGTTAACGTTTCTTTACAGAACCATAGAAATCTTTATTTTTAAATTTTTTTTGAATGTATGAATGAGTCAGATATGTAAACCAGTCATTGGCTTTAATCTGTCTGAACAGAAGAACAAAATCAGCCTTCAGAACAGCAGGGTATTCATCAATAAAACTTCATCAAAAATACTTCCTGACATTAGATTGCAAACACTACATTGAACAAGACAAAGTGCATGTTTTGAATGTGCCGCACAAAGGCAAAAAAATCAAACTTATATTGGAAATAATTGAATGACCAAGCATCATATTTTATTTATAATATCTTACAAGACTACTGTGCGTTAATCAATAACCAACCTGACAGTGAAGAGATGGAGACAATATGAGAAACGACAAAAATGAAAGAGGGAGAAGTGAAAAATACCTATAGAGATTATACATATAGCAGCTTAAGCATGGGTGAACTGGATTTATTATATACACCTTATCTCTGCATTGCCAACTGACTTTATCTGTCACCACAAAACCGGTGACATGTTATTAGCTTTAAAGGTCAAAATCTTTTAGTAGCTACACCTGTTTAAAAGAATTTCCTCTTCAGTGAACTTAAAAAATGCTGGGTTATTTTCAAAACTGCGTTGGGACCAAAAGGGTTGAACATTTGAGTTAAATCTTCACAGAAAATTTTAATATTTGACACATCAATGGGATAAATCACAATCAGTGGTTTGGGTTTGTCCCTTTTTGTCCATTTTGCACTGTAAAAAAAAGATTTCTTGGTTCAACTTAAAAAAGTAAGTTACCTGGTTGCTTTAACTCTTTCCCCGTCAGCATTTTTTAAAGAAATTACCAGCCAGTACTAGCATTTTTTACGATTTTCACAAAAGTTTAATACCTTCCAGAAAAGTTTCTCTCTCTCTCTCTCTCTCTCTCTCTCTCTCTCTCTCTCTATATATATATATATATATATATATAAACATACAATATATCAACTGAAAGAACAGACCATCTGCTAAAAAAAAGGTGGTCAGGTTTATTGAAAAATACTACATTTTTAGCAAAAAGCTGAGATAATTGCATATTTGTAAAGGAATTTTGATAGAGATCAGATTCAGAGCGATGATCAAAACATACACAGAGTTTTTACTGTTTTTGGATCAGTGGATGCTTTAGTGTTTTATAAGTTGGGCAGAAGCGCCACCTAGTGGATAATAGCGTACATACGGACTCCCGTAAAAAAACTTGCCATTGGCAGGGAAGCATTTGTTGTTAATTGACGAGATATCTCGTTTATAGTGCTTAAATGAGTTAATTCAACTTAAAAATATTAGGTGACTCAGAAATGTGTTTAAAATTGTTGTGTTGATTAATGTTTTAACTCTTACCCCGCCATTGACGAATTATCTTGTCAATTAAGAGAAAACATTTGCATAAAAAACGTGTTCCTAATGAGGTTTTATGTTAATCTGTAATACCGCGATTATTCACTACATAGCGCACTTACCCAATTTATAAAAAGCAAAAAAAAAAATATTTACTCATTTTAAATTCTGTGTATGTTTTGATTTTTGAAAAATACCCATATTTAAGAGTTTATAAGCAGAGAAAAAATGTATAGGATAAACTTTTTTTTCCGCTTTTGGGTGTTTATTGCTCTGTTCTTTCATTTGATATATTTGCATTTTTATATATTTTTTGAAGAAAATATTCTTGAAAGGCATTTTGTGAAAAAAAAATCTAGTGAGCAACTTCTTAAAAAAATGGCTGGCGGGGAATTCGTTTTTTTTTCAACCAACTTTTTTACAGTGTGGGTCATAAATAACCACCTACCAACTCCCCTGTTTGAACGTTGTGGGTTACCCAAATTGGAAAATATGGATACCAATTACATGTTGACGTAAACCTGTATGACTTTCTTCTGTAAAACACAAAATACGATTGAGGTTAAATTACAGCAAATTCACCTTTACTGTATGCCACCATACAGTACAAATTTCAAGTATAATGAGTTGTGCATTTGTTTTCGGCAAGCATCTAGCTTTACATTTCGACCTTCACTTTGATTCAGTTTTACTCAGTGAACTGAAACCCTGCTAAGATTTTTTTCGCCTATTACCCTCCGAAGGTCCTCTCTACCAAGTCCAGATAATGAAACATCTGTGCCCAGTATGACAGCTAAAGTTCAACATGTTCTCTGAGGTACCTTTATAAATTGCCTACTTACAATATCTTCTCTTTATTCCATTTCCCTGTATCGCTTCATCCGTGTGAATACACTTCATACACATTTCTGGCCAGGATCTGATCAATAGGCTCAGTCTTCAACCACCTTGCTGATGAAGTCAAAATGATTTTACGCTTACACTGTCACGTAACTTAAAATAAGAGAGAGGGCAGGAAAAAGGAAACACACAAAACAGAAAAGGCAAAGCGCAATAACAAATATCTGAAGTTTCTTCACATTAGAACAGAAGACCAGACAGCTTTAATCTATTCTTCATGGCCATATGAATTTAATCACTGATGTTTGAAATGGTTGTGGACTGATCTCTATAGACTTCATAGTCAATTCTCATTGAAATGTCATTGAAATTATGCACCAAACGCGGCCATTTTTAAAGGGGGTTTCGCTTCATAGCGGCATGCGCTATTTTGTGTTTCATTAGTATGGTAATCATTGCTTTGGAGTACTGTGACCCTTTTCTTTCCAAGAGACATTTATTTGCGAAGGAAGTACTTTGTTTTAAATACCCCTGAAAGCCACTTGTGTTGAAGAAATTAGGAGAAAATGTGACCGTTGCTTGTCTGTGCAAAGTCTTTAGTTTGCTGAGCAGTTTTCGAGGGTTCAGGGGTGCAGTTGTCACTTAAAATGTAGGTCTGTGGGAGCCCTTTGCAGGCGGAAATTGAGAGATATGATTCATGGATGTGGGATAAGTTACACACTAAAGTTTAAAACCTAAAGTCTGGAGTTTGTTTAAACTCCTAACTTTAAAACATGAGCACTAGTCTTGCACCACTGATAAAGTGGGAATGTATGCACAGGGGGAAAGGTGCTCATGAATTCGGGCAGTAGGTGGCTGTATCTGCAATATATTCTATGCTAATGAAAGCCAAGAGTTTGTATCGTCTTTGTAGCCGGAAGCTTGCTGTGAATACAGGGATGCATAGATAGCCATGCGGCCCAGTTCAGATTTATTTGGAATAATGGTGTGAGACAGTAGAAGATTTTTTTCCTCTGGAGACTCCTCGAAATGGGACAGTAGTAATTTTCTTTATGTGGCACATCGATGAGTATGAAGTTGTGTCAGATTCGCTTTGTTTTCTGATATCAGTGTCCATGGCGTTGCAGTTTGAATGCTTAAACAACACAGTTTGGTCCGGATGTACGCAACAATCCAGATATAAAACACATCAAAGGTTTCAAGTAACCCACTTACTGAACACTTCAATCGCAGCTTTAAGGCTAAGAGAAGACATGGTGTCTGTTAAATGCTGACATTTAGTTTTTTTATCTTCTTCTAAAAAACACTGTCAAGATTTGTGTCAGATATTATAAGCTCATGAAGTTTAAAGATGAGTGTCCATCATCCATCATCCATCCATCCATCCATCTATCTATATATCTCTTATCTCTAACTATTATAGACAAAGAGATAGGCAGACAGGCAGGCAGACAAAGAGACAGACAGACAGGCAGGCAGGCAGGCAGGCTGGTAGACAGACAGAAAGACAGACTGAAAGACAAACAGACAAGGAGACAGACAGACAGGCAAATAGGCAGGCAGACAGTCATGCAGAGAGTAAGGCATACCTTAAGACAGACAAGACAGATATGCAGAGAAGACAGACAGACAAGTAAACAGACAAAGAGAAAGACAAACAAACAGAAAGACAGACAGACAGACAGACAGACATACAGACAGACAGACAGACAGACAGACAGACAAACAAACAAACAAACAGTCAGCCAAACAGTCAGAAAGACAGATAAGCAGACAGACAGACACGCATACAGACAAACAGTCAGACAGACAGACAGACAAACAAACAAACAGTCAGCCAAACAGTCAGAAAGACAGATAAGCAGACAGACAGACACGCATACAGACAAACAGTCAGGCAGACAGACAGACAGACAGACAAGCAGACAGACAGACAAGCAGACAGACAAACAAACAAACAAACAGTCAGGCAGACAGACAGACAATCAGAAAGACAGACAGACAGACAGACAGACAGACAGTCAGACAGACAGACAAACAGTCAGAAAGACAGATAAGCAGACAGACAGACACACATACAGACATACAGTCAGGCAGACAGACAGACAGACAAACATACAGACATACAGTCAGGCAGACAGACAGACAGACAGTCAGTCAGACAGGCAGGTAGACAGTTAGCAGACAGACAGACAAGCAGAAATACAAAAAAACAAACAAGCAAACAGTCATACAGACAGATAAGCAGACAGTCAGACATGCATACAGACAGACAAACAAACAAACAATCAGGCAGACAGACAGACAAGCAGACAGACAGACACGCATACAGACAAACAGTCAGGCAGACAGACAGACAGACAAACAAACGAACAAACAGTCAGCCAAACAGTCAGAAAGACAGATAAGCAGATAGACAGACACGCATACAGACAAACAGTCAGGCAGACAGACAGGCAGACAGACAGACAGACAGACAGACAGACAAGCAGACAGACAGACAAGCAGACAGACAAACAAACAAACAGTCAGGCAGACAGACAGACAATCAGAAAGACAGACAGACAGACAATCAGACAGACAGACAGACAAACAGTCAGAAAGACAGACAGATAAGCAGACAGACAGACACACATACAGACATACAGTCAGGCAGACAGACAGTCAAGCATACAGACAGACAGTCAGTCAGACAGGCAGGTAGACAGTTAGCAGACAGACAGACAGACAAGCAGAAATACAAACAAACAAACAAACAAGCAAACAGTCAGACAGACAGATAAGCAGACAGTCAGACATGCATACAGACAGACAAACAAACAAACAATCAGGCAGACAGACAGACAAGCAGACAGACAGATAAGCAGACAGTCAGACATGCATACAGACAGACAAACAAACAAACAATCAGACAGACAGACAGACAGACAGACAAGCAGACAGACAGACAAACAAACAAACAAACAAACATACATACAGACAGACAGACAGACAGACAGACAGACAGACAGACAGACAAACAGTCAGGCAAACAGTCAGACAGACAGACAAACAAACAGTCAGGCAGACAGACAGACAGACAATCAGAAAGACAGACAGACAGTCAGACAGACAGACAGACATATAGACAGATAAACAACCAGTCAGACAGACAATCAGTCAGACAGACAGACAGACAGATAAGCAGACCGACAAGCAGACTGACAAACAGACAGATAAGCAGACAGACAGACAGACAAGCAGACAGACAAACAAACAGTCAGGCAGACAGACAGACAGACAGACAATCAGACAGACAGACAGACAGACAGACAGATACACAACCAGTCAGCCAGACAAACAGTCAGACAGACAGACAGACAGACAGACAGACAGACGGAGAGAGAGACAGACAGACAAACAAAAAAAACAAACAAACAGTCAGACAGACAGACAGACAGACAGACAGACATATAGATAGACAGACAAACAGTCAGTCAGTCAGACAGACAGACAGACAGACAGACATATAGATAGACAAACAGCCAGCCAGCCAGACAAACAAACAGTCAGACAGATAGACAGACAAGCAGACAGACAAACAAACAAACAAACAGCCAGGCAGACAGAGAGACAGCCAGACTAACAAACAGTCAGGCAGGCAGGCAGGCAGACAGACAGACAGACAGACAGACCGAAAGACAGACAGACCGACAGACAATCAGACAGATGGACAGACAGACAGACAGACAGATAGACAGACAAGCAGACAAACAATCAGACAGAGAGACAGATACTTTGTTAATCCTCTATAAGAAAATTGATTTGCATGAGTAGCCAAACAGATCCATACATACAGTATTCCAGCAATACTCTAGACGACAAAACACTAATGCTATTTAAATACACACTGAGAAACGAAATGTGTGCGTCCTCTCAGATGAGAACCACCAAGCCACAGCTGCCCTGAGGTTCCTCTGAGCCTTTGGGATTTTTCTACCCTGAGTGAAATCCTCCCCAATCTTCTCTCTGCTATGACATGAATGATTACCGTCGACTTTATCTTGGACTGCATTTTTAGTAAGTGTGCATCAGAAATAGACAGTATAACATACAGTATTTCAGTGATATTTCACAAAGAAACTCAGCATAGCTGCTCAACACCGCTTCATCAGTTCTTCGACTGAAGCTTTTAGTCTTTATATAGTTCGATGGTTTATGTTTCGTTCAATTAGCTTATCTTTTCTAAATTTTCCTTGTTTGGAGTATTGAATATCTGTCAGGTATCACATGGTTCATTCTAGGACAAAATTACTAGCAGTTTCAGTTTTCTTGGGATATAGCTGAGTATAAATACAATTCCATGCTTTCATTAACAGTAATGCCGTCATACAAATATATAATAGAGAGACTAGTATACATCAAAACATACTAATAAAAAGTTTGTGTAGACAGTTTCCACGATTACGTGCCTGGCCCGAAGTTAACTTCTGTGTTTGTTTATCGGTCTATAGCTAGTGGCCAAACTGACCTCTGGAATAAATACCTTGTCAAAAATATAAATGTTTCGGTTTCCTAAAGATGAGGGGAGACGGTGAGCACAGATCACCGCTGTGTAAAGAAAGGTTTGGCAGCCAGGCAAGAATAGTAGACATAAGACATGATCTATATCACCACTACTGAAGATGTAAAACCAATTCATGCCACCTTAAAATAAATATAAGATAATGAGTTTTGAAAAGCTTCCCGTACAGTGTGCAATTCAGGTAAAAGTGCTGGTTAAGATCTTTTTATCATAATAATCCAGTAACACAACAAATGCACACATCGCCCCCCCCAGCAATTTCCTTGACATCATTACACAACAAACTGGGTTCACACTGACACAATAGTCCGATCATGTATCTGTAAAGCCCTTTGCCTTTCCACACTAAAGTGGTGTCAGTGTCCGCGGTCCTGCTCTTGTCAAAGGGGTCGCTTTAATTGCTTCCCATCATGTGGACTGTTAGCCTTAAATGATGAAGGTACAGGGAAACCATTCATTCATGTAATCCTATTACCTAACCGTGGCTCACTACCCCTCAGCAGCAGAAGTTGTTCGACGGACCCCCAATAATGCACCCAAACAAACCGTCTCTCCTGTCAGAGCAGAGATTAAAGCTCTCACCCACAATCTGGCAGCCATCCGTGTCCTGACTGAATGCGGTCTTCACTGAGATGTGAAGAAAAATTGTGTTCCTCTTTTAAGATGGCATCCGTGCTGAAAAGACCAGTTTAGACCAGCGTGATAGTTCAGATGGTGGACTTTCTTTTCGATAGGAAACACCCACTTATTGTAGACAGTTTGGGTATGTATAAGGTCTCTTATTTGTACTATAAGTGGCTAGTGTGATGTAGTACTCGAGTCCCGACTCGGACTTGAGACCGATCTCGAGACTGATTTCTGCATCAGTCTGTCTTGACTCGTTCTCGGACCACAGTGAGAGGAGAAGGACTCGTAATTTCAGACCGAGTCCTGGAGACCAGTGCATTTTGTATGTTCATATAAAAAACACACAACAAATAACAATAATAATAAAATGCAATGTTGACGGGCATTATGCTGCAATGCAAAGATACTTCATATTCATAAATCATGAATATGAAAACTGACATGTTTTTATGGTCTTGGTCTCGACTCGGTCTCAACTCAGACTTGCTTCCTCAAAGACTTGGTCTTAACTCAGACTCGACTCTATTTGTAAACCAAAGGACTCGGTCTCGGCCCTTTAAAGACTCGGTCTTGACTCGGCATAGGTGGTCTCGTCGCCATCACTATTTGGATAAGATCTCCTGTATAGATCAATGGTAGAGCGTTGCATTAGTTGTGGAAAAGGTCATGGGTTCATATCTTTCTATATTTAGGGAAGACACGCATGTTGACAATCCAGTGTAAACATGAACCATATTGTCATAATTATGATGGTTCACTTCTCCAAACCAGCAGTGAACCCAAACCGATCCGGTAACACATGGTGCTCATCGGTCTTCTGATGCTTGTGGAAGTCCATGACAACAAACATTTGAGCGAGAAATAAAAGCGCTAAAGAAAACATATTTGTACCCGCATCAAATTCCTGCCGCATTCAGGCACCAGTGTCTGCGTAGCCCGATTCTGTCAACTCGATTTTGATAAGTTTGCTTGTATAATATCATAGTTGTCTGTCTCTCTCTCTCTCTCTCTCTCTCTCTCTCTCTCTCTCTCTCTCTCTCTCTCTCTCTCTCTCTCTCCCCTCACCTAAGTCCTTGCCTGTTGAGGACTACAAAATTAGGCCCCGCCACCCCCCAACAGATATAATTAATCACAGTGGGAACGGGAGACATGTAATTATGTAGGTTACCTCTGAACACCATGAGCCATTCCTACCATATTTCACTATCGTGGATTCATTCAAATGAACGTAGGAGTTCAAATACAAAGCTGTATTGCTATGCAGCGATTACCGGATTCATGCACTAAAGGTCAAATAACAAATTTCAAGAGGGTCATTTTGTGAAACAGATTCCTTTTCCATTTCGAAGGGGCGTGTTTTAATGCACGTTTCAGCATGATTCGTACATTCTAGCTGATAAAAAATTGTCAAGTGTTTCAATGTTAATATACTGTAAGAGTGGGATATAATTATGCTGTCAGAAAGGTAACAGCATTGACAGTTTTACGCTTTCATTACATTACAGGTTTGTGGTTAAGGTAATGCCATGAAAAGGTGCTTATTAGAAAGACAATTTAATGCAGAAAACTGTGCGCTTTTCACTTACAATTCTTTACTATCATGGTAACAAGTCTGACATTATAAGATTGTTATGTCCTGAGAAACTTTGCATTTTGCCGGCCAATCATACTGTTTTGATGACTCATTCTGTTTACGGAAGTTTCCACACACACACGGATTTGAAATGTGTTGTGTCCCTGATCGGCCAGCTAGTCTATCTGTATGTTGTGATTGGTCTGAATACCTCAGCAGGAAATGTGACGCTCCTTACCATGTTTAAAAGATTCGGTCACAATGCAATGCTAACAGGAGTTAACTTACAGGCTGTGAGTCCAAAGGGGTAGGAATGATGATAATTTTGGTATTGTCAACATTACCAATCCCTGGAAGTAAACTGTTGCCTACAATCCGTGTGTTTGATGTAGTAAAAGAAAAAAGAGATTTACGTTGGAGGTGATAATTCATGTCATCGTTTACTTTGGGGTTTGTACCTTTTACATATCATTAACATGTACTAATACATGCTTACACATCAAAGGAAATGTAAAACCGTGAATCGGACAACAAGTGCTCTTTAATACCCAAATGCCCAATTTTTGGCATAAAAAATTATCATTTTGACCCATATAATGTAATTTTGGCTATTTCTACAAATATATCCATGCTACTTAGAGTATGACTGGTTTTGTGTCTAGGGTGACATTTGAAATGTTAAACATAATATAAAGTGATAATAAACAGGAACACTTAACTAACAAAATAGATGTTCATATGATTTTATATATTATATTTAAAGGAGGCAAATATGATGGTCACAGGCTTGATGCATTAGCCTGGTCCAACCATACTCTCGTACATTCATTTCATTTGTACAAAGAGTCTGGCCACGCTCCATTGGAAAGCGTTACTTCCGTTAAGGAGGGTCCATTGTTGAAGTTTAAAACTATTGGATCTGCCCAGAGAACTCAGGATCTGCCAAAGCCAATCGCTAACGTGAGGTCGTGACGTATATCATGCACCGAAACCGGACGGAAACAACAAGTCAGAATAATCAGACAAACAAAACTTAGCAAACCTGGTTCTTGCTCCGGCTTTAACTTCTGTATATTTGGCAGTTTTGCAACAACGGCCCGAATAGCTTTTCTCACGTCTTTCTCCGCTGCCATTACTGAACTACAACTCAAACTGACGCGCGACCTCTACGTCATCGTTCTTAGCCACCCCCATCTGTTCGCTGATTGGTCCTGCAGATTTTTGCAGGAGAAAACAAAACTCTATAGAGAAATCCCAGACGTACTGCTGAAGGAAAATGAAAATTAAGCGTAAGCACATAGGAGGGCGGAGCCAGGCTATTGATGCATCACATGTAGACACAATTTCATGTTTTCTTTTTAATAAATTTCAATTAATACATAGCTAAAAGTATCATGAAGAAAGTAAAAAACATGAAACGATGAAAGTAAAAAAGAAAGTAGGAAATAAAAAATAGTCTTTTGTAGAGAAAAATGGCTACACTCCAATAATGGGTAAAAATTGGACAAAATACATGCTGGGTTAAAAAATGACCCAATGTTGGGTTGTTGTTATGCAACCATGAGTTATAATAAAATAAGTTGGGTTAAAACAACCCAGCATTGGATCAATTTTAACCCAGTAATGTGTTCTGTCCAATATTCACCCAACATGGCATAAAAAACCTACTGTAGCAATTTTAGGGTTTATACAGTAATAACAAATGTCCAAAGTTTGCATTATGCATTGCTAAAAAAGGAATAATACAAACAAAAATTGCACCTATTTTGTGCAATGATCCAAATCTTGTATGTAGTTATTACAGGCTTAGGTGTACTCAAGCGTTTTACACAAAGACCGATCAATCTCAAACATCTGTCCCTTTGCTCATTACATTAACTTTAGGTCTTAGACTATAAAACTCTACCTCTGCAGTTTCCATCTTTCACATGGAAAACTGAGATGTCTAAAGAGAATTGTAATGAGCTCACCAGCACCAATATAAAGCCAGCATGATATTTCAAAGTCAAGTATAAACCTGTTGGGGAAATCATTTCCTTACACATTTATTTTAATAAACCGCCCTGCAATGTGTTCGTGATAAATGAGTGATTATTTATTACGCACTTTATTAAACTTGGGTGTGCAAAATTTAGACCACAACGATTATTTCTTCATTGTGATGAATTGTTGTTTGTGTGTCATTTAACACTCATTATAAAGAAAAATTGTCTATAGAGATCTTCTATAGACTGAATAGAAAGTGTTGTGAATGCATATTATTACAGTACACATATAACATATACATAAATTATTGTACTATACAAATGTGACCCTGGACCATAAAGGGTATTTTTTTAAAATATACATCATCTGAAAGCTGTACATTTTAAAATGTCTGTGTAAATTATGAACCATAATGGGTTAATAATGGGCAGAACACACCGATTGGTTAAAAGTGATCTAATGCTGGGTGATTATACCCCATGGTTGCATAACAACAACCCAACATTGGGTCATTTATAACCCAGCATAGTGTAATATTTAACCCAGCATGTGTTTTGTCCAATATTTACCCATTAAAAAATAACCCAGCCATTTTTTTCATTGATGTATGGTTTCTTAGGATTGGACAATATTTGGTCGAGAACTATTTGCAAATCTGGAATCTGTGGGTGCAAAAAAAAAAACAACAACAACAACATCATCTAAATATTGAGGAAATCGCCTTTAAATTTGTCCAAATTAATAATAAATATATATGCATCTACCATCACAATCCAAACCTTTAAACCTTGGTTTACATGATGTTACCATATAAATTCCCGTGATCTCCAAGATATCCCGGACTGTGTTTACCTTTGTGATCAAAGCTACTGACCCTTGAAGACCAGGGAATATCAGATTTAAACAAAACCTTCAAGTCATTTGTTTCAAGGAAGATGGCTGAACAGCTTCTAATGGATGGGAAAGTTCACGTCTTTGGGTCTCGTCTCTTCCAATGCATAGGCTGCTCTGGATTTCACAAATGTCAATGGATATGCACACAGCTCTCAGGTTTCCATGGTAACTCTGCGCCTGATCTAAAAACAGAAAAAAAAATGTATGCGGAGGTATTGTTGTACATAGCCGTTAAACACTTCAGATCGGGTCACTGTCCTCAGGCTCGCATTTATTAATTATTGAGTTAAGAACAACTCTTTATTATTGAAAGTAAGTCGAACTTTGCCTTGAAAGGCAGCATTTCGTTTTGCTTGTGTGAGAAAGAATATCAAAGTTTTTCTTGAAGAGGGACTCATTAAAAAGACTGCGTGAAGGTAATTGCTTAAGGAGGAATATTTGATTTAGGGTCAATTGCTCAATACAGGTTTGCTTTAGTGATCCCACTCATATTTCTTTAAACTCTGTTCTAACGTCTACCTAATGACAGCAGCGTATTTATTTCATTAAAGCATAAAAACATACTTTAGGAATTAGTCAATGTTAAACACAATTACACACATTTACTACACAAAGCCGTAGTTCACTTACAAGTTGATTGTGCAGTAAATGCGGCTCCATCTGAAAGCAGGTGATGGCGATTTACTACTAATCAAGGAACCGGCATCTCTGCATAGTCACGGAATTTTGTGCTCATTTTTCCGTGGCATTCTCACGGATTGGTTACTCAACTGTTTTGTCCTATTTTCTTACCATTTTCGCTTCAGTTTAGGGTTAGATTTACATGAAATGACATCCCTACCCAAACCCAACTCTAACCCCAACTCCAGGCGACAATTGTTTAAAGTTAAGAAAATATAAAAGAATAAATCAGAAAAAATTATATAAACCAATAGTTAAAGTGACATACTAATGCAAACACCAAATCTAACCCTAAACCGAAGCGAAAATGGTTTGAAAAGAGGAAAAAGCAGTTGAGTAACCAATCCGTGAGAATGCCACGGAAAAAGACAGTCCGTAGCAGGGCCACGGAAAAATGCGGAGATCCGTGAGAATGCCACGGAAAAATGAGCACAAAATTCCGTGACTATCCCACGGAACTTTGTGAGATCATGTTGTCTGACGAGATGCGCAATGACTATCGCATGCGATATATCATGCATCCCTTAATATAATGGTTTTGACAATGAATCGGGCAGATGTGCGTTTAAATGAATTTGAATGAATTACGGTGAAATGCTGCCACATCCAAAAGCCAGAGGGCGCTCTCGTGCAGAAACTTCATTTGTGCCACAGAAGAAGTATCATTACAAAACGCTATTCCAGGAAATGTCTAGAGGCATATTTATATTGCTGTTCTTCAGATTGTTTCAGGTATTTTCACGATAATAAATAATATTTTGAATGATTGTGTTTGACGAGTGTTGCATTTTTAAATGCATGTTATAAATGAGTCAAACTCATAGCAATTTTAGATTGATAAGGACTTCCTACTGATCACAGAGCCGCAGTACATGCAAAAGCTGTGCATGAAACACAGAATCGGAGCCTTGCAGTTCAGAATCAGTTTCAGACAGGTCTTTTAACTCTTTCACCGCCAGCATTTTTAAAAAAAGTTGCCAGCCAGCGCCAGCGTTTTTCATGATTTTCACCAAAGTTTAATGCCTTCCATAAAATGTTCTTCTTTAAATATATAAACATACAATATACCAAATGAAAGAACAGACCCTCTGCTTTCAAACAAAAAAAACGTTTCATCCTACCTTTAGTGGTTCTTTTGCAATCAGCTTTTGAATATGGGTAGGTTTTTGCAAAAACACCATATTTTGAGCAAAAAGCAGAGATAATTCCATTTTTATGACGGACTTTTCATAGAGATCCGATTCAGAGCGATCTTTAAAACAGACACGGACATGCAGCAGCTTGCCACAGGGCAACACTTCCGGTTTTAAAAAGTTGCGGCCACCTGGTGGATAATAGCGGTATTGCGGAAAGACGGAAAATCTCGTCATTGGCGGGGAAGCGTTTTCTCTTAATTGACGAGATATCTCGTCAATGGCGGGGAAAGAGTTAATGGATACGCGATGCATCGATGCACATACCTACTAAATATGATATGCCAGTCCTTCCCATTCACGTAATAACATGCATCTTTTTGCGTCATTTTATGAATTGGTTTCTCAATTGTTATAATTTTTTACCATCTTAACCAAAACCCCAATTCTAAACCCAATCCCAAGCGACAATGGTTTAAAAAAAGAACATCTTTTTATGGTTTTAGAAACCTATACAAAAAAAATGACATGAAAAGATGAAAGATGTGTGATATTACGTGAACAGGAAGGACTGGCATATAATTTGCATGCAAAATTAGACTTGTATGTATTGGCGTATGTATTGCACAACTTTGCAATGCTTTATACTACAGTTTTTACACTACATTTACATTCATACATTCGACAGATGCTTTTATACGAAATGACTTACAGTGCATCCAAGCATATATTTTATCAGTTCTTATGGGAATCAAACCCATGACCTTCGGCGCTCTTATCACTGTGCTCTACCAGTTATGCCCCAACACAACCAGTGAAAATGAGACATTCAAAAAGATTGGGTGTGGTTGGTTATCATGAACAGTTACCATCAAATACAAAAATCATCAGGATTGACAACTGAAGCACTAGCTACATATTCTGATGAAATAGATGGGGCGTATGAAGTGTGAAATAGACTCAACAGCCATTGAAAACTAGGTGAATCCAATCACATACAGTGTATCTCTCTCTCTCCCTTCCTCTCTCTCCCTTCCTCTCTCTCTCTCTCTCTCTCTCTCTTTCCCTCTTGCAATAAAATGCAAACGCCGGGCAGCCTGACAGTCAATTTAGGGCATCTCTCTAAGTTCACGGGTGATACAGGGAGACAAACTCATTGTGCAATGCAGCATGACGCATTCCCTCTCTATACACACTGTCATAGATACACCACCTCAACTCCCTGAAGTCAACACTGATGTTCGAAATCTCCAGAAATATATCTCCCCATCCCAATTATATTCCTCTTATGCTGATAAGGGGTTCAGCATCGGTTCATGCAGAGATTAATGAATTATAATGAACCTCATCCAGTTGAAAATTCCTGACCGACTCAAAATTAGAACGATTAAAATCCCCACTGACTGGGAGAAAGTTTTCTTTTTTGTGTAGTCAGCAGTTTGACAGATTTTTCAGATTGTGGGTACACATGTGCCAAAGGTGATATGCTACGATTTTAATGAAGTTTTGTTTATGGGTCATGTAAAATTGTATTGCTTTCAAATTGATTCACTTGGCTCAGACTGAAGGACGGTGGACGTCACAATGAAACTGAATTAGCGATCGTCGTATTTTCCCCGTCGTGACGTATATCCGAGTGAAACGGGTGGGACTTCCTCCATCGAGAACTGATCAGATCGTTGGAAGTTGGGTAATGTTGCTATTTACGAATCGCTGCGATCTTTTCCCAGGCCCCGCCCCCACTTACCAAAACCCCGTCACTGAGGGATCATTTTGAGGAGGGGAGGAGATTAGCGTTTTTAATTAAAGATTATGAGAGCACATAGATTTTTTTAAAATAATGACGCTCACAGATAAGTCTTTTGTAAAAAATATTCGTTTAAAGGCGCTCTAAGCGAATTGAAGCGTTTTAGACCATAAAACATTTTTTGTTACATACCGGAAACATCTCCTCACTATCTGCTTGCTGCCTGTCCGCTGATCAAACTGTAAAAAAACGCCATCTCTGTAGACAGCCCAGGCTTCACAAACGGCAATATCAACAAGTGGCCAAACCTAGCATCACAATACAAAACAAAGTATTACAGCCAATAAACGACAAAAAGGATTTGGGGGTGGGGGTTGGGCGCGTTCATGAAAGCACGGAAGGGACTAACGTCTCGCAGATTCGCTTAGAGAGCCTTTAAGCTGCTAACCAAGGAAGCAACGTGACACAATAAAATCAAACTTCAGGTCGCAGGTGTGCATTTATCAACATTAAGAGGCAGAATATAAAGGCACTAAATATGTTCAGTGTAAAGTAGTGCTTAAAATAACAGTGCATTAGTTGGGCCAGGCAAGTAAATGCTTAATTTACAATGTTTAGCGAATGAGTCATATTCTATAATCAACCTAATTATCATGGAAAAGATCAATGTTTGCACTACAAAGATGACAATGACCTACTTTAAATACAGCACAGTGCTATTTACATACACTTATTGACTTGTTAAGCTGGATTGCGGGTGGTTGGTGAATAAATTGCCGGTTATCCTGCTGAAATACGAGCGAAAGAAGTGAACTCGGTCTTAAAACCTTTTATCAAGATTCACGATGGTGGTCGACTCTCTGCTCTTCAATAAACTGTGCTTACGACGACAGCGTTAGGAAAGCATCAACAGGTCTGATAAACATATGGCATCCTCCAAGGATCTCAACATGCTGAACATCTGACATTACTCCTCACAGCGCTGCGCTGACACCATCATATGCCTGCTTGACTTGTTAAACGTTTTCTACGTGCTGTTTTCAAGCATGTAGGATAATGAGACTACAAGCTTGAATGTCTTTACATGCATTGTAATGTAAGCATTATCAAAGCACAACATTCTGTTGAGATGTAAATTGTCAACAAAGGTAAATGCTGTCCACATTAAATCTTATGCTCCTTGCATGTTCTCAACCAACTACTTCTTTAAACAATATTGAACATAACATTTAACATATATATTGTACAAAGCTTTAAGATCAAACAATTTTAAAGACATAAACATAAATTCAGTCAAAAGCCCAAATGTACAGTATATGCCTTTGGAAGTCTACTCTGAATGAATATATCTGCTCATATGGCACAGTGGGCGACATGAATATTACCTGACTTAAACCACTCACACAGTAAGTGTCCTCCGCTTGGTTCCCATGGAGATGTGGTAGATTTGGGTTCCAGGTGAATCTGAAAATAATGGCATGAGCCTCCATATGTCTTACAGTCCCTCGGTGACAACAAAATAACAGCTTAACTCAGGCGGAACGCTCACAGACGCCTACATTCCTATGACGGATACTGTAAAACACAGTGTTTTAACACACAGTACTGTATGTTTCGTTTTGCTGTCTGTCTGGAAAATAATACTTACCTGTTTTTGGACAGAAAACAATCCAGATTACAAGATTTAAACACAAGTTCTGCTATTTGTTGCTGCTTTCTGCACAACGATTATACACCGTTGTGGGGAAAAAACAACGTCCAAAAACTTGGTCTCTCCCTAACCTAGGACCAGACTTCCTGCTAGTGGTCAAAAGTCCAAAAATATGTGGACCAGATCTCATGCTAGTGGTCAAAAGTCCAAAAATATGCGGACCAAATCTCTTGCTAGTGGTCAAAAGTCCAAAAATATGTGGACCAGATCTCATGCTAGTGGTGAAAAGTAAAAAAACGTGGACCAGATCTCATGCTAGTGGTCAAAAGTCCAGAATAAGGTGGACCAGACTCTGTTCTAGTGGTCAAAAGTCCAAAAATATGTGGACCAGATCTCATGCTAGTGGTAAAAATTCCAGAATAAGGTGAATCAGACTTTATGCTAGTGGTCAAATGATCAAAATAAGGTGGACCAGATCTCATGCTAGTGGCATAGTCCAAAATTAGGTGGACCAGACTTCATGCTAGTGGACAAATGATCAAAATTAGGTGGACCATACTTCATGCTAGTGGTCAAAAGTCCAAAATATGGTGGAACAGACTTCATGCTAGTGATCAAAAGTCCAGAGTAAGGTGGACCAGACTTTATGCTAGTGGTCAAATGTTTAGAATAAGGTGAACCAGACTTCCTGCTAGTGGTCAAAAGTCCAGAGTAAGGTGGACCAGACTTTATGCTAGTGGTCAAATGTTCAGAATAAGGTGAACCAGACTTCCTGCTAGTGGTCAAAAGTCCAGAGTAAGGTGGACCAGACTTCATGCTAGTGATAAAAAGTCCAAAATATGGTGGACCAGACTTTATGCTTTTGGTCAAAGGTTCAAAATTAGGTGGACCAGACTTCTTGCTAGTGGTCAAAAGTCCAGAATAAGGTAGACTAGACTTCATGCCCTTGGTCAAATGTCCAAAACAAGGTAAACCAGACTTCCTGCTAGTGGTCAAAAGTCCAGAATAAGGAGGACTAGACTTTATGCTAGTGGTCAAAAGTCCCAAATAAAGTGGACCAGGCTTCATGCTCTTGGTCAAATGTTTAGAATAAGGTGAACCAGACTTTATGCTAGTGGTCAAAGGTCCAAAATAAAGTGGACCAGACTTCCTGCTAGTGGTCAAAAGTCCAGAATAAGGTGGACCAGACTTTATGCTAGTGGTCAAAGGTCCAAAATAAAGTGGACCAGCCTTCATGCTAGTGGTCAAAAGTCGAGAGTAAGGTGGACCAGACTTCATGCTAGTGATAAAAAGTCCAAAATATGGTGGACCAGACTTTATGCTTTTGGTCAAAGGTCCAAAATTAGGTGGACCAGACTTCTTGCTAGTGGTCAAAAGTCCAGAATAAGGTAGACCAGACTTCATGCCCTTGGTCAAATGTCCAAAACAAGGTAAACCAGACTTCCTGCTAGTGGTCAAAAGTCCAGAATAAGGAGGACTAGACTTTATGCTATTGGTCAAAAGTCCCAAATAAAGTGGACCAGGCTTCATGCTCTTGGTCAAATGTTCAGAATAAGGTGAACCAGACTTTATGCTAGTGGTCAAAAGTCCAGAAAAAGGTGAACCAGACTTTATGCTAGTGGTCAAAGGTCCAAAATAAAGTGGACCAGACTTCCTGCTAGTGGTCAAAAGTCCAGAATAAGGTGGACCAGACTTTATGCTAGTGGTCAAAGGTCCAAAATAAAGTGGACCAGACTTCCTGCTAGTGGTCAAAAGTCCAGAATAAGGTGGACCAGACATTATGCTAGTGGTCAAAGGTCCAAAATAAAGTGGACCAGGCTTCATGCTCTTGGTCAAATGTTCAGAATAAGGTGAACCAGACTTTATGCTAGTGGTCAAAAGTCCAGAAAAAGGTGGACCAGACTTTATGCTAGTGGTCAAAGGTCCAAAATAAAGTGAACCAGACTTTATGCTCTTGGTCAAATGTTCAAAATAAGGTGGACTAGACTCTATGCTATTGGTCAAATGTTTAAAATAAAGTAGACCATGCTTCATGCTAGTGGCCAAAAGGCCAAAATAAAGTGTACCAGACTTTTGTTACACTCCGGTAATTTACGTTCCGTTAAACACATGAACCCGCCTTCAAAGTTTGTATTTAAAATAGGGAGGTAGTATAATAGATAATCCAAACAGTGCCGTCGAAAACGTGACGTCCTTTAGAGATGTTACCAATCGCACGCTCGTTCCTCCATCAGCCAATGACTTCATGAAAAAAAATATTGATAGACAAAACTTGTAGCCAATTATATAAAGAGTTCTACGATCTCCATGTAACTTATATCTGTT
This sequence comes from Paramisgurnus dabryanus, assembly GCF_030506205.2. Classification (NCBI taxonomy): domain Eukaryota; kingdom Metazoa; phylum Chordata; class Actinopteri; order Cypriniformes; family Cobitidae; genus Paramisgurnus; species Paramisgurnus dabryanus. The sequence goes on along the minus strand of NC_133340.1, from coordinate 27,158,311 downwards.
TGACTTCATGCTGCGCTGCAAGAACTTACAGAGATATGACGTCAAAGTACCGCGAGAGTAAGATTTCTTGAAGAGCTCTCGCGGTACTTTGACGTCATCCGACTGCGACGCTGCATAAAGTCAGAGACACGGCTGACGTCCGATGCGGCTGACTGTTATTTGTTCTTCCCCAGCTTCTTTTATTTTTCTTTTGTTTTGTGCGCCCGAGCTTTATTTACAGTCTGTGGAGACGCACGCTATAAGTTTGAAAAAAAAAAAACTTAGCAAACATGTCTGAGGAACAGGGCAGCGCGTCACTACAGTCACGTGACTTCACGTTCGAGCCGGAAGAGAAGACAATGCTGAATAAAGTCGTAATTCTTGCTATTTTTGGACTAAACTGTATTTTCGATGCATCAACACAATCTTACTGACCCACTTGGGTCACATGGACTACTTTGATGATGTTTTTATTACCTTTCTGCAAATGGAAACCGTACATAGATTTTCAATGGAGGAGACACAAAGCTCTCTGACTAAATCTAACGTTAAAACATCTTAAACTGTGTTCCGAAGATGAACGGAGGTCTTCCGAGTTTAGAACGACATAAGGGTGAGTCATTAATTACATTATTTTCAGTTTTGGGCGAACTATCCTTATTCAGTAGTCACGCTGTTCCCTTTGGGGGCGGAGGCGAAAACACAAGCTTATCCAGTATGTAAATATACACACAGATGACGCCCCCCACTGCACGCTAGAATCTCCGGAACAAACAAGCCTATTTCAACCGCAAAATGTACGCTTTTAAATATACATAAACTGCTATCTCAAACATGGAGAGGCTTCTGCAATAAAATGAAAATCACAAATTTTGAAAAAAAAAAATTTGTTTCTCATTTTCTCGAAACTTGTGCTGCTGACTTGTTTCACTGGTTTCCGTGACGGGTCACAAATAAGGTGGACCAGACTTTATGCTAGTGTTCAAAAGTCTAGAATAAGGTGGATTAGATGTGAATAAGACTTCATTCTAGTGCTCAAAAGTCCAAATTAAGGTGGTCCAGACATAGACCAGACTTCATATTATTGGTCAATAGTCCAAAAAAGGTTAACCAGTTTTAATGTTAAAGGTTAAAAGTCCAAATTAAGGTGGACTAGACATGGACCAGACCTCATGCTAGTGCTCAAAAGTCATAACTAAGGTGGACCCGATTTATCCTATTGAAAAAAAAGTACAACTTATGGTGGACCAGACTTAGACCAGACTTCATGGAAGAGGTCAAAAGTCCACAATAAGGTAGTCCAGACTTCATGCTAGTGGTCAAGTCCAAATGAAGGTGGACCAGTCTTCATGTTATTGCTCAAAAGTCCACAATTAGGATAAACCAGACTTCGTGCTAGTGGTCAAAATTTTAAATGAATGTGGACCTATCTAGACCAGACTTCATGCTGTTGCTCAAAGGTCCACATTAAGGTAGACTAGACTTCATCCTAGTGATCAAAGTCCGAAATAAGGTGGCACAGACGTGGGCCAGACTTCTTGGTATTGGTCATAAGTCTGGCAAAAACAATACTAAATTAAAGCTAGTTTCTCATGCTTTTTATGAGATATGCTAGTCCATCATCACATTTCATGGTGTTGTAAATATTAAAAGAACTGAAGGTTCATACAAGTTGAGAAAATGTGAACTCGCCCTGACTGCAAGACTTAATGGGCTTTTAATACATTTACAGGGGATTTTGCTCAAAGATGCATATTGAATTTTGTTTTACAAAATAGTCATCAGTTTATATTAAGTCTTGAATTTATTTTGGCTGGCAAAACAATGATCCCATTGGTATTTCTGCCACTTTCACTTGGCTCTTAACGCATTCAAAATAAAGAACGAGACGGGCAACAAAAGACCACAAAATAATGAGAGCAGAAATGGCAAAATTGCAGTATAGGCCTTTAATTTTTCCTCCCTATGATTAGATGTGGTTCTTATCTGTTTGGGAGCGATAACAGTTTTACCCAGCGCTTGCCAAATGCTTCCCAATCCGGTTTCCAAACTGGATAAGGAGCCGTGCCAAAGCGTGTTTGGTGGGTTTTCTGTAAAGACGCTGCCTCAGCCAAAAAGAGTCACTCGGGTTTTTGACAGCCACTGATGGACATAATGTCACAACACAGCACTTGGGAAAAATCGGTTTGAAGGACACGGCTGTTGACTCTGGGATGAGCAATGCACACTTTTTGTTGCTGGTCCTGAGTGGACCGCACGCAATAAGAGCTCTTAAATAGCTCTTAAGTGATTGACAAACTTAAGGTCAAGAGCTAATCAGACAGGTTTAAAGGAATCAAGCCCTCCATCACATTAGGTTTTGGGGATTTGCGTGTTTCTGCTTGCATAGAATTGTTCAAGTACTAATTGCATCTTGTGTGAAAATTATGTGTGAAATATCTTCAACATCTCAATGGTTTCTTTTATATAGCAGTGAAATGGAGATCAAATGGAGATGATTGGATCTTTGTCTCGTGCATCTTTGATGATGGATGTCTCTTAAGAAAAAGACAAAAGCAACATAACATACTGAGTTTAAAAGATGTTTTAACAATGTCTCAAATTCAAACCTGCCATTTAACATACAAGATTTTAATAAGAACCCTAATCAAATCCATCTAAATGTCTCATTAGTATGCTGTTTTTATTCACATTTCAGGGCTTTATACTCTTATTGTGTTGGTGGGTGTCTTGTTTTGTCTCTATTTATATTTAAAATAAAAATTATGTAATAATTTACTCGCCCCTAAATTTATTTTAAACCTGTATATTTTTTTGTTCTGCTAAACACAAAGAAATATATTTTGGAAAATGTTAATAACCAAACAGGTCTGGGGCACCATTCACTTCCATAGCATTATTATTTTCTACATGGTAAAAAATGCAGCATTTTTGACAAATCAACATATATTTTTATGTCACATTAAATTAAGTAAAAAAAAAATCAATTTGTTTTTATAAGTAATGTCAACTTAAAAGTCAAAACTTAAAATAGTAGGTTGATTTAACTTGCAAAACCAAGTTGTTTTAACTTAATGCTGGAACTATGGAAGTCAATGGTGCCCCAAATCTGCTTGGTATTTTTTTTTAAACATGTTCCTTTGTATTAAGCAGAACAAAGGAATTTATATTTTTTTGTATTTTAGACTCAATTAAGGAATATAAATATTTTTATTTTACAGGCTTTTGTGTTATGGTAAAGAGACCTTCAGGTTTTGCAAAACTGAGACTTCATAGTAAATTTTTAGTACTTCAAGATTGCTCGTGCTAACTCTGAATTATCACCTATGTTTTAAGTATTAACATAGTGATAAGTATTTTCTTTAACATTCCTAACCAAACAGATCTGGGACACCATTCACTCCCACAGCATTATTCTTTCCTACTACGGAAGTCAATGGTGCTTGGTAACAATTTTTCTTTTTTAAATATCTTCCTTTGTATTCAGCAGAACCAAACAAATGTATACATGTTTGTATTTCACACTCTAAAAGAGATCATTTCATCAACATTAACTTGTTTCAAGCCTATAAAATTTGTTCTGCAGAACACAAATGAAGATATTTCAAACAAAATGCTTCATGTTAAAGAATAGTACTGTACTACGAAAATGAATGGTGCCCCAGATCTGTATGGTCACAAAACATGTTTTTTAAATATCTACTTTTGTATTCAACAGAAAAAAATAATGTATATAAGTTTGAAATAACTTGAGGGTGATGAAATGATGACATAATTTTATTTTTTTGCTGAATATCCCTTTAAGAGGGATCCTTCCTTTACATTTCTTTTGTTCTGCTGAATACAAAGTAATATATTGTCTCCAAGCAGATCTGGGGCACCATTGACTTCCATAGAGAGAAAGAATGATGCTATGGAAGTGAATGGTGTACCAGATCTGTTTAGTTAGAAAAGGTAAAGAAAATACTTATCACTAAGTTAATACTTACAGTATATAAAACATGCGTAATAATACAGAGTTAGCAAGAGCAATCTTGAAGTACTAAAAATTTACTCTGAAGTCTCATTTTGGAAAACCTGGGGATCTTTACCAGCACAAAAAGCCTATAACAAAAACATTTATATTCTTTTAAATGAGATCAAAATAATGTGGTTTTTTTTTTGGAAGTTATGTCTAAAGACTTAAATGAATTAATGCAGTTATGTTCTTTAAAAATGAAAGTCATTATTTGTTGCATTATACTCATCCAAATTGTATTGTTATTCCACACATCAAACGTGCAGGAGTTACAAAATCAAACACAGTCTAAACGGCCCCAAACATAACATTTTAGTATATAAATTTTTTAAAGCATTTTGTCTAAACATTTGGTCTATTTCATGTGACCAATGTTAAAGTCTCCCTGTTGTCAATAATTGTATCAGTTAAAACTCATCTTGGAGCATACTCATCATGATAGCATATATATAAATTCGGTTAACCCTGCATGTGTGAGCATCACAAAAGTAAACCGGAAGCAGCTGTGCTGCGATTATTTCAACACAGTCTTTGCGGCATCCATAAGTGCTTAATGTGTGTATCTGTGTAATTAAATTACCTGTGAATGTAATTTGCCGGTCGAACAATTGAAAATGACTCTCACAATCAATATTGGCAGGCTGTCACTAAAGTTTAGCTTTAACCATCCAGGTGATCTCCTTAAGAGAATTAAAACATCTTCTACACCTTTACAAACAACCTCTGGACACTTTCAAGGTCCTTTCTTTTCCTCGAGGCCTCTTAAGGGAACCATTTGGCCTATTTTTGTGAACGTGAAATACTTTGTCATGTTTGTACCAGACGCCCTCGCCTAATCTATTTTTAAATGGAAAATGCACCTGTTTTGTGTCTCCTTTTGTTTCTTTTTTATAAAACTGAACCAGTCTCTAGTGTTTAGGACCGCATGGTTTGGGGCAACATTACTGTGTTTTGATTATATCACGGTTGAATGTGGAACAGTTCAAAGTTTTCAAAATCATAAATATACAAGCGTGTTCACACATGCCGTGAATGTACAAGAAGCAATGCATGACATGTTATGTCGAGTGCCCTGAACAGATGATGTCTACTGACTGACGTGTCGAGCGATGGCAGGAGCTGAAATTTCCAGCCCACCTGCTTCCCCGTGATACAAAAGAAAGTTTTCAGAACATAAATCTGCATCGCTTCTCGCTTATATGACCGCAGCACACATAAACAAGACAGCGATCCAAAAAATTGTTAGGGCACAGTAAAGTGTAAACAAATAGAAAATTTGTTTTTCCCTTTCGATATTTTGCTTCTGTATTTGTAGCTCCTGTCAACAGCACTCTTCTGAAATGCCCACACAACCATGGGATTACAAGCACACAAATTGTGCACGCTTCCGCAATTCTAACCTGATGACGAACACGAAGCTCATGGGAGTTTGTCCCACACACACGGCCCACTGAGTCAACATCTGATTCACTGAACGCTGGAGATAGTCATATCAAATGAATGCTGGTTTGGTTAATTTTAACCTTACTCTGGCAGCACATCAAGGATCGTCACAGTGGATGGGTAAAAACAACCTGACGGAGGCCTGTTTCTCTTTAAATGTTATAATGTTAATGTCTTTTAATGATGGATTCAGTAAAAGTATGTCCTTGTGTTGTTTTAAACTTATTGTTTTTAAAATAGTTCAGCCTGATCGTGATTCGTAAGTATTTACGAGGTGGCTAGTTTGTATGAATGTGTATGAAGTGAAATGCTCAATTATTACTAGAGATGCATAGTTCTTAGTAAGAGACCGGAATTGGCTGATTTTACAAACCAGTAACAGACCTGTCAGTCTCATGACATTCAGATTCCAAGCCGGTCCTTTTCTTGCCAGTTGTGCAAGCAATAATGTCACCAGCCACACGAACACTTGCAGTGGAAGCAGTTCCCGACCCTTTATCCAACAGCTGCATTCATTTAATTCTGTACCCATGAACATGATCTGTTTTACATGAAGGCTGCGACCCAAACTGCACGTGCCTATATTGATTCCTGCCCCGCCACCGCTCAAGGGTGCGTTTCCCTGAACAACGACCGCTGAACCACTACCTGGTCACAACTGTTTGCTGAAAACATAGTAACTTTGCTGCACATCCGTCATTTGAACCATGTAGGTTCCAAAATATAGTTGATGATGTCAAGTAGGGGGTGGAGTACTCATTAATCTGTTCAGATCGATTTAATGTCAGAGTATTGCTGTAAATAACGTGCATTGCATCTTGTTTTAGTTCTCTGTTGTTTTTAAGATATTTCATTCATAAGCAAGTTTCGTTCTACGTCACTTATCCAAAGGATTCCCCAGGGTCTTAAAGCCCGTAGGCCTAGGCAAATGCGCAGTTTTCAAAAACATCAGTTTAATTCTGTTTACACACCTAAAGAATGTTGGTTGCTTAATTTGTTTAAAAGCATGATCAAAGTCTTCACGTCATACTTACTAGGAACTATGCTTCTAACCACAACTGCCCAACTGATATTTGGACATCTAACATCATGGGCCCTATCTTGCACCCAGCGCAATTGACTTTGTCAGTGACGCATGTATCATTCGTATTTTGCACCGGTGCACAGCGGGTTTTTCCCTCCACAGACGCACGCCGGCAAACTAGGGAATGAACTTGCGCTCCCTGGGCAGTTCGCGCACAAAAAAGGAGCCGTGTTGCGGCGCAAACCATCCCTGATGCTATTTTGCAGTTTCAAAAAACAATTGCGCCACTGACCAGAAAAAAACTAGTCTAAAGTCAGTGGCGCGTTGCGCGTTGTTCATTATGCTATTTTAAGGGCGCATGCTTGACCATAATGTATAGCGTGCACAATGCGCACACACTTTGCTTATCTAATCTACACAGATGCAACAGTTATTTTTTGCAAGTCAGAAATTGTTACAATAAAAAATATTTAACACATGAGATAAGGGAAATCATTGTGTTGAGCATCGTGGTGATAGTTTTTATTTATTTTGTGTGGCTGCATTAAAAAATTATCATTCAAATAACGATTAAAATATTTCCATAAGTTTGTTGTGTGGCTGTATTACGTTTATTTTATGTAAATAATAATTTAAAAAAAAATCATAAGAAACCTTAATGTATGTGAACTTGATTTGTAAGAGTACTTTGGGGTTGGACTGCTTGTGTTTCTTGGCTTTCAGCGGTGAGGGTGGACGCAGCGATGTCCTCTGCTGGCGTCTGTGTAGAGGCAGAGCCACCTCCCGTTACACGGCGTAGCCGATTTATGCTGGCAAGCTTGGGATTCCCCCGTCTCCTGACATCATTGTACCGCTTGCGGCGCAACGTCCTGGGGATGCCAGCTGATGAGACAATTGCGGCTATTTCTTCCCACGCCTGTTTAACCTACGCTGACCACTAAGTCTGAGACCAACTTCTCTGCCTTTGACTGTTCTTACAAGAACGTCGTCTCCTCGGCTGTGAACCGCTCCTGGCGTGCGCCTGGTAAATCCGTCATAATAATAGCAACCCGCCATGGAACTTGCGCACTTGCGTTTAAAGGGAATGTTGGATGACGTTCTGATTGGTTTATTTGACGTTACGCCCAAACCACACCTATGAATAATGAATACTTCAGACCAAACCCTTATTGATTTGCGCCTGGCGCAAGAGTTATTTCTCACGCCGGGAAAATAGCAACAGCGCCCAAGATCTGCCCACAAAGTCACTTGCGCTTTGAGCTTCGCACTTGTGTTTCAGATCGTTAAAATAGGACCCAATGTCAGTGAGCCTGACTGAGCCTGAGAGCACTTTATTTTGGGTCTTTTTAAATAATGTATTTAATGCAGTTTAGGTGAAAGTGCAATGTTTAATCATTTATTTTATGATGAAAATTTGATTTTTGTTTATGCTTTCAATCATAGTTCTTAGAAAGAAAATCAGTGTTGGCAAGTCACACCAACAGAAATATCAAAAATTGGAATCGGCCAAGAAAATTGCAATTGGTGCATCTCTAATTATTACCAGTTTTGTAGTCAAGACCTAAACCGAGACCAAGACCAGAGGGTGTTGAGACCAAGACTGTCAGGACGTGATGATGAACACACAGAGGCAAGGATCCAATTGCAGATAACTCAAAGTTTAATAAAGACAAAATTATAGACAGAGAAAAACCACTGGGCTAGCCTGGGAGAAAAATACTGGAAACACACTCGGGAACTCAATCCACTGCTCTGCTGGTCACAATAGTCAGGAAATAGTCCAAGGCTCACTGCCGCTGAGAAAAGGTCGATGATTGAAGTCACAGACGTGCACTGGAGATTGCGCGCCCTGCACGATGTAGGGAACCACCGATTCGAATAGGGGAGATGAGTGATGACAACCCGGCAGTACAGCCGGCTGAGGGCTGGACACCAAAACGGTCCGCCACAGTGCTACTGGACAGCAGGAATACCAGTACTCTGGACAGCGCACAGCATGTAGTCCAGTAGATGCAGCAGGGCTGCGAAGAGGAGCTCACACAGTGCAACAGAGCCATGACCACACACAAGAGACAGCAGGGCAAAAGACCGGCAGGGCAGAGAGAGGTAAAAATATCCACAACAGCGGAGGAGAGCGGAGGTGCTGATGTCCTAAAGAGAGGGGAACGATAGAAAGCAGACAGAGCAGGCAGAGCAAAAAATGACAAAAAATACAAAAAGGTCAAAAACTAATTAATTCCAACAAAGGCGGCGAAGACGACAAGACAAGACTGGATCAACATAACATTGACGAACTCGCACGGAACACAAAACACAGAGGGTTTAAATACCAAACAAATGGGGAGACAAATGAGAAACAGGTGATGTCGCAGGTGAATGAAATCAGTGCTGATGAGATCGCTCCGGTGGCAGACGCGCACGTGAGAGCTGTCAAAACACAAAACACACACACACACACACAACAAAACAAAAGAAACAGAACAGTCGAAAAGACCAAAGTCATGACAGTACCCCCCTCCTAATGACCGCCTCCAGGCGGTCCCGGAGGAGGCTTACCTAGTCGCCGATGGAGGTCTGCGATCAACTCCGGATCCAGAATGTCCCGGGCCGGGACCCAACACCTCTCCTCCGGACCGTAACCCTCCCAATCATCTAAATACTGAAAACCTCTGCCCCGTCTACGCATATCTAGTAAAGTTCTCACTGAATAAGCAGGAGAGCCATCCACTAGCAAAGGGATGGGGGGAGCAGGAGCAGAGGGAACAGGATTAATACGGGAAAAGAATACAGGCTTAACCTTGGACACATGGAAAACAGGGTGAATCCGACCGAGAGCAGGAGGCAATCTGAGCTTAACCGCCACCGGACTAACGACCTTAATGATACTGTATGGACCAAAGAACCGAGGAGTCAATTTACGAGAATGCTCTCGGAGAGGCAGATCCTTGGAGGAAAGCCATACCTTCTGCCCACAAATATAATGGGGCGCAGGTCGACGGTGTCGATCGGCCGCGGCTTTGGTTCGTCTGGCTGTCTGAATTAACACTGTTCTAGCTCTGTTCCAAGTGCGTTTGCAGCGTTGAACAAAGGCTAGAGCAGACGGAACCGCCGCATAGGATTCTTGTGATGGGAACAAAGGTGGCTGAAAACCCATCGAAGCCTCGAAAGGGGACATGTTGGTAGAAGAAACAGGAAGGGAATTATGAGCATATTCAACCCAGGGAAGCTGTTGGCACCAGGAACTCGGAAATTGAGATGTCAGACAGCGGAGCGCACGACCGAGATCCTGATTAGCCCGTTCACATTGCCCGTTGGTCTGAGGATGATAACCTGAAGATAAGCTGGCGGTAGCGCCAATCTGTCTACAGAACTCTTGCCAAAAACGGGAAATAAACTGAGGACCCCTATCAGATACCACGTCAGAGGGCAGACCATGTAAACGAAAGACGTGTTCAATCAATATCTGGGCCGTTTCCTTGGCAGAGGGCAACTTGGGGAGGGGAATAAAATGAACCGCCTTGGAAAAACGGTCCACCACAGTCAAAACGACAGTGTTACCTTTAGAATTGGGTAAGCCGGTAACAAAATCTACGGCTAAATGTGACCAGGGGCGGGAGGGAACAGAAAGGGACTTTAACAGACCAACGGGGGCTTGATGAGAAGTCTTATTACGAGCACACACCTGACAGGCTAATACAAACTGTCTGACATCTGATGCCATAGAAGGCTACCAAAATCGTCGACGGACGGTAGCCAACGATCTCCGAACTCCAGGATGACAAACAAACTTGGACTCATGGACCCACCGGATGACCTCGGAACGGAGCGTATCAGGAACCCACAACCGACCCGCCGGACACCCATCTGGCACTTCCCCCTCTCGGCCGGCCTCCCTCACCCGCTGCTCGATTCCCCAGCGGAGAGCACCCACCATCGAACAAGCGAGAGAGAGCATCGGTCTTAGTGTTCTTAGAACCCGGCCGGTACGAGAGGGTGAAGTTAAATCGGTCAAAGAAGAGTGCCCAGCGAGCCTGTCGTGAAGTTAATCTCCTGGCTGAACGGATGTATTCTAGGTTCTTGTGATCCGTCCAGACCAGGAAAGGTTCCGAGGCACCCTCCAACCAGTGACGCCATTCGCCCAAAGCCAGTCTGACGACCAGCAACTCCCGATTACCTACGTCGTAATTTCGTTCAGCAGGGCTTAACCGGTGGGAGAAAAAGGCACACGGATGCACTTTCCCGTCCTTAGAGGACCGCTGGGACAAAACGGCGCCTACCCCGACATCCGATGCATCCACCTCAACAATAAACTGAGCCGTAGGATCTGGAATAGAAAGCACAGGTGCAGTGATAAACCGGGACTTTAACATATCAAAGGCTTCCTGAGCTTCCCTGTTCCAGCAAAAACTCTCCTTAGAGGAAGTGAGGGCTGTAAGAGGTTTAGCAATCTGACCGAAATTTCTGATGAATCGCCGATAAAAATTAGCAAAACCCAGAAATCGTTGAACCTCCTTACGCGAGTCGGGGGTTGGCCACTCGACGACCGCTTTGATCTTAGCTAGATCAGGACAAATCTCCCCTACGGCAATGACAAAACCCAGGAACGAAACCGACTTCCTATGAAACTCGCACTTCTCCGCCTTAACATAAAGCTGATTCTCAAGCAAGCATTGTAAGACCCTGCGAACATGCTAAGTGTGTGCCTGCATAGAAGGGGAAAAGATGAGAATGTCATCCAGGTACACAAAGACAAACCTGTTTATCATGTCTCTCAACACGTCGTTAACCAGAGCCTGGAAGACGGATGGAGCGTTCGTGAGACCGAACGGCAGAACGGAATATTCGAAGTGTCCGGAAGGGGTATTAAATGCCGTCTTCCACTCATCGCCCTCTCTGATGCGTACCAAGTGATAAGCGTTGCGCAGATCTAGCTTGGTGAAGAAACGCGCTCCTTGCAAAAGCTCAAAGGCAGTAGACATTAAAGGTAAGGGGTATCTGTTTTTAACAGTAATGTCATTTAAACCTCTATAATCAATGCATGGACGTAAGGAGCCGTCCTTCTTTTTCACAAAAAAAAATCCAGCTCCAGCGGGAGAGGAAGAGGGACGAATGAGACGAGCACGCAAACAATCATTGATATAACTGTCCATAGCCTCCCTTTCAGGACCAGATAGAGAATAAAGTCTACCTTTAGGTGGAGAAGTGCCTGGGAGAAGCTCAATAGCACAGTCATAGGGCCGATGGGGAGGCAGGGAGGTGGCCCGGGCTTTACTGAAAACCAGAGATAGATCAGCATACTCCGCCGGGACCCCGGTCAGATCGACCGTCGAAACCTGAGAAACAGAAAGAACAGAACCAGAAGGAGCAGACCCAAGACATGACGCATGACAAGACTGTGACCAAGCTAAAATAACATTACGCTGCCAATCAACGTGAGGATTGTGCTGTGCCAACCATGCATGGCCCAAAATAACGGGAGAAAGAGAATCATGCAGGAGGTACAGCACAATCTCCTCACGATGATTACCAGATATGTGCAAAATAATGGGTGCAGTGCAATGGGTAACCTGTGCTGTCTGCTTTCCCTTCAGAGTCCATACAGTTAACGGGACCTTGAGAGGAATGGCAGGAACTCCCCACTTTCGTGCCAGATCGAAATCCAAAAAATTGCCCTCCGCTCCGGAGTCGAGAAGAGCTCGCGAGGAATGTTCCTTACCATTAAAGGATAAAAGGACTGGAAGAAGAGTGCTAGAAACCGAGGAGATTTCATGAGTGGCCGTGCCCACCAGGACTCCTGGATTCACCGATGGGCATTGTCTTTTAGTGAACAGTTCCGTGCCTGATGTCCCGGTTTGCCACAATACAAGCATAATCCATTAAGCAACCTCCGCTCTCTCTCCTTAGATGTCAACTTCATTCTTCCAAGCTGCATAGGTTCACTCAGCACAGGGGAAGGAACAGATGAAGATGAATCGGCCGCTTCGTCCTGCAGAGCACGATGACGTAATGAGCGGCGGTGGCGACGATGCAGAAGACGATTCTCAATACGCAGAGAGAGCTCAATAAGACCATCGAGGGAGCGTGGAAGATCATGAGTAGCAATCTCGTCTTGAATCTCGTCCTTTAATCCCTCTACAAACTGAGCTCGAAGTGCCGTCTCATTCCAACCACACACCGCCGCTAACGTCTGGAATTGTATGGAGTAATTCGTGACAGTGTGATTACCTTGCACCAGACGGACCAGATGAGCTGCAGCCGCTTCTCCCTGTGCTGACCGATCGAATAATTTCAGCATCTCTGAACGGAAATCCTCAAAAGTCTGACAAAACGGAGCTCGGGCATCCCAGACCGCCGTAGCCCACTCTCTAGCCCTGCCGGTCAGCAGAGTGATGACGTATGCCATTTGCGTCTCTTCCGCGGCGTATCTGCGGGGTTGGAGAGAAAAAATCAATGAGCACTGGGACAAAAATGACCGGCAGGCATTAGGATCTCCTTCATATGTGGGTGGATTGGTGACATGGGGCTCAGGATCAGATGAACGGTGAGGAATGGAACCCTCCAACCGCATGCGTTCAAGCTGAGAGTTGAGATCGGAAACCCGAGCGGCAAGGCGTTCCACCTCCCGTGAAGTGGTAGAAAGCTGAGCATCCTGCTGCCCCAGCCATGCCCCCTGTTGTGCCAGAGCAGAGCGTACGTTGTCAGCATCCGCTGGATCCATCTGTGGCGAGTTCGTCTGTCAGGACGTGATGATGAACACACAGAGGCAAGGATCCAACTGCAGATAACTCAAAGTTTAATAAAGACAAAATTATAGACAGAGAAAAACCACTGGGCTAGCCATGGAGAAAAATACTGGAAACACACTCGGGAACTCAATCCACTGCTCTGCTGGTCACAATAGTCAGGAAATAGTCCAAGGCTCACTGCCGCTGAGAAAAGGTCGATGATTGAAGTCACAGACGTGCACTGGAGATTGCGCGCCCTGCACGATGTAGGGAACCACCAATTCGAATCGGGGAGATGAGTGATGACAACCCGGCAGTACAGCCGGCTGAGGGCGGGACACCAAAACGGTCCACCACAGTGCTACTGGGCAGCAGGAATACCAGTACTCTGGACAGCGCACAGCATGTAGTCCGGTAGATGCAGCAGGGCGGCGAAGAGGAGCTCACACAGTGCAACAGAGCCACGACCACACACAAGAGACAGCAGGGCAAAAGACCGGCAGGGCAGAGAGAGGTAAAAATATCCACAACAGCGGAGGAGAGCGGAGGTGCTGATGTCCTAAAGAGAGGGGAACGATAGAAAGCAGACAGAGCAGGCAGAGCAAAAAATGACAAAAAATACAAAAAGGTCAAAAACTAATTAATTCCAACAAAGGCGGCGAAGACGACAAGACAAGACTGGATCAACATAACATTGACGAACTCGCACGGAACACAAAACACAGAGGGTTTAAATACCAAACGAATGGGGAGACAAATGAGAAACAGGTGATGTCGCAGGTGAATGAAATCAGTGCTGATGAGATCGCTCCGGTGGCAGACGCGCACGTGAGAGCTGTCAAAACACAAAACACACACACACACAACAAAACAAAAGAAACAGAACAGTCGAAAAGACCAAAGTCATGACAAAGACAAGACCAAGACTTTGAATATAATATTGAATATTGTTGACCTTTGTATTCATGTGTTAACAGATTTTCTTTTTAGGCAATCAAGTAAAAAAAATAAGTAAGAAATAAGTCAATGATTCCTTTCAAAGCCACACGTTTTACATTCAATCGTATTAATGATGTTAACACACAAATCAGACATTGCGCCAGCAATTTAGTGTAATACTCACCATTGTGGTCTTGAAATATAATCCCAAGACCACTAAGTCTAAGACCAAACACCAAAGTCAGTCGAGACAAAACCAAGACAATCAAACAATGGTCTTGAGACTGTTCTCGAGTAGTATAACACTAATTACACAACAACAAAAAAACATGAATTAAGCACCACCCAAACCCAACGTCAGAGGCGAAAGCAGATCATAAAACATACGAATGAGATCTTAAGAATTAGCCACTTCTTAAAAGAAGTAACGAATTGCCATGTGATTGTGTCGAAAAGTTTTGATGCTGCTGTAGATATGACACAATTTTCGAAAATATTGAAATGTTGTGAAAGAGTTAAAAGACAATGGTGTCTATATACAGAACCACAGATGCAGGAATCATCTCTTATATTAATGAAGGTATGTGCAGCTTCACCGCAATCTTTCTGAACATAAACTCCCCTGACTGAGAATCAGATCCTATAAAATGTAAACTGTTCTATTTCTGCCTTGAGTTTGTCTCTTTTATCTCAGCCTGTGTGCGTTTTCCACTGCGAATGTATACCGCAGGGGCCTGCTTAACAGATAGCAGGTGAGGAAACGAGGAACTCGCACTTTATTTATCATTTTGGGAGGCGTCAATAATCCGAGGCGAAACCGAGAACTCCCATAATACAAACAGCACACGTCACTTGTACCATCAGGGAAAGGCGAGGCTCTTGATCATCGCTACAGCGTGATAAAATATGCATATCGTTTTTGCCCCTTTTGCTGCTTTGGGATATTTGATCATGACGTGACTCATCTTATTCTGGATATAGACAGAAACTTCAAACCAGCGGCTAAGACCGCTGTCCTATGGTAAGATGAAATGCAGAGCTGCTTTGACTCTGTGTTGCGATGACCTTATTAAAGAGATCAAGACTGTAAACTTCTTACCGGCCTTTTGCAAGTAAACCTTTTCATCATTACACTTTGTTCAGCTAAACCAGGAGAGGATTTAATCACATACATCAACTACAAGGGAACATTGTTGGATGATGTCTGTTAATTTCAAATGCATATTTGCACCCTTGAAGGGCACTTTGTGAAGGGGGCGCTGCATAAGCAGTCGCTTCAGATAAAGAGAAACAGAAATTGTTTTCATTGCTTTATTTGCCATGTGTAGTTTAACAGCCACACTATGAGCATGCAAGCTATACATTTTGTTCCCTGGGTTCAAACCCGTAACATTTATGTTGCAAACGTAATTCTCTACCAAATTAGCTATGGGAACATCAAACAATTTGCACCATTATTATCAAGACACTCACTAATGTCTTCACCCAACCAATCATCTGTGATCTGTGAGACGGATGCTAATAGATTCTTTCCACAGCCTGAAAACCAGGACTATTCCCCAAACAATTTGCAAAACAATTAGCGTGCTCTTCACTGACATTCTCAACTAATCACTAACCCTATTAAGTGCCGTCTCCGTTCTTCTTCAGAACATTGATATCTTGATCCCAAAAAGCCAATGATCTACAGGTCTATACATCAATCACCTTGAGCTCAGTGGTCACAAAACCCACCTGAGAGGCTTTTTTATTGTGCATTGTCAAAATAGATCATGACCCCTGGCCTGACCTTCGACAAACCCGCCTGCAGGGTTACCAGGTCAGCAGATACCACTGCTTGGGCTTGCACAAAATTCTACAGCATCTGAACCGCAAAAGATCCTTTGTTCAGTGACCTTGTATTTTAAAACCGTAATCTCACGGCG